>NW_026057588.1:9134755-9226829 GCF_023721935.1 Panthera uncia
GGGGGGAAGGCGGCTCTGGAGGCCCATCCCGGCCTCCCGCCCTGGGGACACGGTCATCGAACCCGGGAGCTGGGGCGCGTGGGGCCGGGACGCACCTGGAGCGCGGGGATGCGGACGCAGTTCACCAGGTAGGCCTTGTTGGTCTCCAGCAGGGAGACGAAGGTGAGGAGCTGGTGCCTGCTGCTCAGCTTGTCCCTGTCGTCTGGAACGGTCAGGACGACAGCTCAGGGCGCCCCTGCCACCGGATGTCCCACCCACAGCCCCCCACCCCTGCACTGGCCCGTTCCCCAGGGGCTGCCGGTCCCACCGGGGCATTTACACACCCGTATAAAACACACATTCACGCAGGGCGCCTGGGGGCTCAGCCGGTTAAGCGTCCGACTCTGGACTTTGGCTCAGTCATGATCGCACGGTTCGTGGGATCGAGCCCCGCGCCGGGCCCTGTGGTGACAGTGTGGAGCCCGCTTGGGATTCTCTGTCTCCCTGTTTCTCTCCCCTCTCCTGCTCTGTCTCTCAAAAATAAACAAACTTAAAAAAAAAAAAGTTTATTTATTTATTTAGAGAAGGAGAGAAAGAGAGCCCGGGCGGGGAGGGGCAGAGACAAGAGAGGAGAGAGAATCCGAAGCAGGCTCCGTGCCGTCAGCGCAGAGCCCAGTGCGGGACTTGGACCCACGAACCGTGAGCTCATGACCTGAGCCAAAACCAAGGGTTGGACGCTTAACTGACTGAGCCACCCAGGAGACCCAAAAATAAACTCTTTAAAAAAATATATATGCTCATGTGTATAAAGTGTCTGTGACTTATTGGCAAATACTTTGTCATAATGAATACGACTTTCACTATGCGTTATTTGATGTTAAGAAATACTAGGGTTTTTTTGTTTTTGTTTTTTAAAGAAATACCGTTAATTTCATTAGGAGTGAGAGTGGCATCGTAATACTGCAAAAAATCAGTCATTATTTTAATCATTTCTAAATGATATGATGTCTGGGATCTGCTGTACAATGCTCCAGCAAAAAGAAAAAAGTGAGGGGCACCTGGGTGGCTCAGTCGGTTAAGCGTCCGACTTCAGCTCAGGTCCTGATCTCACGGTCCGTGGGTTCGAGCCCCGCGTCGGGCTCTGTGCTGACAGCTCAGAGCCTGGAGCCTGCTTTGGATTCTGTGTCTCCCTCTCTCTCTGCCCCTCCCCTGCTCAGGCTCTGTCTCTCTCTGTCTCAAAAATAAATAAACATTTTTAAAATTTTTTTAAAAAGAAAAGGAAAAAGTGAGGTGATGTAGACACAGGTGGCCAGACGGCGGCTACAGAGGCTGGATGAAGGTACTGAGGGCTCGTCCTCCTCTACCTGTGTGACATCTGGATTTTCAAAATTAAAAATCAAAGGAGAACAACAATGGAGCAGGAAGAGGGTTAAGGGACCAGGGATTTACAAGCAGTTAAAGGCTTAAGAGACAAGTTGCAAATTCTACCTTAGATGCGTCCCATTCTAACCCTGACCTTTCCAGGTTAGCATGTTGGGATACCGTATGGTACTTTCTTCACAGACAAGGAGAGAGATGGGTTGTGCCCCAGAGTTCACACAGAGTGCGCGGCTATACCGCGGCCATCGGGAGAGCACACGTTCCACGCCGAACGTTCTGGAGGGCCCCCGCCCGGCCTGGCTGAAGCCTCGCTGAGGCGGCTCCTGGGGCTGAATGCCAGAATGCTGCCCCTGTGCCCACAGGGCCTGAGGGAAACCCCTGGGCAGGACTGAGCCAGGAGAACACAGAGCTCAGAGGACAGGTGCCGCCTACTCGCGAAAAGCTCTGGCCTGGGGAGTGGCCTCAGACCCCCATCGGCCACCCCCCACCCCACCCCTCCGTGGGGAGGGCGGGGCTCAGTGTGGCAGCGGACTCGCCAAGGTCACCCAGCGAGGTCTGGCTCTTGGGACCTCCATGCCTGCAGGTCCTGTGACAACAGCCCCAGCGAAGGCAGAATGTCGGGGGAGAAGGGGGTAACCCCGAATAGTGAGGGGCACCCTGACGTCACCGTCTCCGCTCCTCACATCCCAAAGGGTTTCCCCCTCACTGCCCAGACTCCCGGTACCTCGGCTCCCTTCACCGCCCCCGGCCTCTTGCTCCTGCGCGTGCAGAACCTCCGGGCTGCTGGCAAAGACAGAAGTGGGGTGCGGCACGGTGCCCTGCTTGGACTGGGTGTGGAAAATCTGGAGGAACAAAGGCAGACGCCAGGTGACAGAGGCCCTCAGACCTACTCTCCACCGCCCAGAACCCTTCTTCCTCCAGCTCTTTGCCAGATTCCCCCATCCGTGTCTCCCCTCGAAGTCCCCTCCTCCAGGAAGCTTTCCCTGACTGCAGCCCAGGCTGGCCAGATACCCCCCCCCCCTCCGTGTCCCCCGATCCCGACCGCAAGCACCCTGGGTCACGCGTCCAGGCACAGATCTGCCCCCACACGCTGGCCTGGAGCCCACGAGGGCAGGGCCGGGACCGTTTCCGTACCTCTGAGTCCCCGGCACGGAGCGGGGCAGGGAGGGCCTGCTGAATGACAAAACCCACGCGGGGCCGGCGAGCCAGCGGAGGCCTACCTGGTCCGAGTCCTTGCGGCTGCTGTTGAACGGGTCCGGGACCGCAAGCTGGGGGTAGAGGCCCCGGCCCAGCACCAGCTTGAGCAGGGCCACCTGGTCCCGCGTCAGGTCCTGGGCCGAGGTGGTGGCCGCCTGCAGCTGATCCAGGCTGTGCCGCAGCTTAAACTTCACATCCTGGCGGGAACACGGGGGAAGGCGGGTTCCTGGGGGCCCCATCCCGATACCCACGCGGCTCGTACAAGGATACGTGGACCCGAGGGTCCCGCGGATGGCGGTGGCCCGCTCCCGTCCGCGAGACCCTGGCTCCGGAGGGGAAGGCAGGGCCCCCCTCTGCTCGAGTCCGCCCTGCCTGCCGCCCCAGGCTCCAGAACAGGCCCCCGGCACCCACCTGGATGTCCACGCTGTCGCCGGCCCCCGGGTCCTCTTCGCTGGAGCAGCCGCCCGGGTCCTCCTGCAGCCGCAGCACCTTGCGCCTGTGTCCCCCGCCCTCCTCGTGCCGGCGCTTCAGCTGGTACAGTGCCCGGCGCTCCCGGCGCTGCCGCAGCCGGCTGTAGCTGTCCCCCGGCTTCGGGGCCCGGGCCCTGGCCAGCAGCCCGTGGTCCTCCAGCAGCTCCTGGGGGCGGCGGGGCCCGGGTGAGCGACGCGGGGCGGGCCGGTGGGCGCTGGACCCAGACGCGGGTTCCGGCCTGGGGCCCGCCACTTGCCGGCCCCTCTGTTTCGGAGGACGCGGACGTCGTGTGCACGTGTGACAGAGAGAGACGAGGACCCCGCCCTCTGCTACTCTCTCCGGGCCTCGACGTGCCCAAGCTCAACCGCAAGGAGCGCGTCACGCCGGCGAGTCTTACTTGACTTTCCCCCGCGGCACCTGCACGCCCACCGAGAGGCACGGCGAGGTGCCCGTGGAACAGTCGCGACACAGGCAGGCTGCGGGACCACGGAGTAAACGTGGCAAAGGCTCGCATGGCACCTGTGCGCCAGGCCCTGTTCTAAACGCTCTACACGTCTTAACCCACTTAATCCTCACAGGATGGCTGTCATTGTCCCCCTTTCCTCACGACAGTGGAGGCCCTGAGCCGCGTGGCACTGGGATCTGCCGCCGGGACGTCCACGCCGGAGCTGGTGCCCCGCCCATCCCCCCACGCGGCCTCCCAGAGCTCAGCCTGCGTGGCCAGCTGCCCCCCCCCCCCCCTCTAGATGGCCAAGTTCCTCACGAGGAGGGAGCGTGTGACCGCCGACCCTGGCCACTCCTCCAGGAAGCCCTCCTGGATTTCTACCCCTTAGACCCGCCCAGGCCACCCACATCTGAGTGTCCAATGGCGGGGGAGGTGGGGGCGGGGTGCGGGGCGGGACTCCGCTCCGTCAGAGAAGAGAGGCCGTGCCGCGGAGCATGCTCACACGCGCTCACTCTGCACCCTTCCCCCGGCCCCGCCAGGTGTGTTGCTGGCCCCCACCCAACCCTCCCCCGGTCCTGAGCCTCACCTTGAACTGGCGCCGTACGTTGGCCATCTCGTACAGCCGATGCTCCTCTATGCACCGGTGGCGGCACCACTTGCGTGAGCTCCTGCTCCGTTCGGATTTCACCTGGTGCGGATCAGAAACCAGGGCGTCCGGGCCCATCCGGCTGGGGGAGGGTGCAGGGGCCGACCCACCGCCCAGACGCCCCCGGCACGGGCCCAGACACCAGCCCCCTGGGAGAGTATGAGGCAGGTGGAGATCCCTCAGGCCTCCCTCAAGGACACCTGCTCTCCTCCTTCTTCCACTCTCAGCCCCCCCTGCCCCCTCCTACAGGAAGCCCTCCCAGACCACACCGGGTCAGACATCCCCTCTGGGCTCTCTCGGCCCTTTGGACTCCCCATCACGGCCCATTCTGAGTGGTCACTGTCTGGGGCCAGGTCTGCCTCCCTGCGCTGACCTGTGAGACCCAGGAGGGCAGGGCCAGGCGGTTTTAGCCACCGCTGGGTCCCCAGCACTGCCCAGCACAGGGCCAGGCCCAGAACAGGGGCTCGGGGAGCACGTGCTGGATATACAGGTGCCACCCAAGGGTGTGGACTTTCTCCAGTCAGCAGTGGGTCTGTTCAGTGTTTTAGAAACCCCAGCCTCCCCTCAAGGCCGGGCCCCACGCCCACGGAATGAATGGCGGACACGGGGGCCCGTCCAGTCTGCAGAGGGCTCCGTGGCCCTCCCTGGCGTGGAGGGCCTCCCCCGACTCCGTGCAGAATGACACAGACAGGGGTGACCCCACCCCCGGCCGCACCTGCACCCAGGTGTTGAAGACATTAAAGAGCGTGAAGGGGTCACCGTGGTCACTGTCCAGGGGCCGCCGCGCAGCCGCACTCTCGGGGTTGCTCTGGGCGCTGCGGGTGAAGGGCGACTGGACACTGAGGGCAGCCGCGATGGTGAGCACGGGCTCCGCCAGGTGGAACATGGAACCAAGGATCAGCATCTTCCCTGGGGGGCCGGGGGCGGGAGGTGGGAGGGACCCTGAGGCTGAGCCTCCTGGGCCCCGGGACACCCTGCCCCAGCTTCCCTCCACCTTGCCCACAAAGGGCCTTGGGGGCCAGACAGACAGAATCAAGTCCACACGCTGCACTCCACGGTCACACGAGCTTGGGCAAGGCCTCAGTTTCCCCATCTGTAGGTTGGAGGTAACCCAATTCCCGCCTCCCGGGGCACGAGGCGGGCACGAAGGGGTGGCTGCTGTTAGTGCCACCGCCTGCCCGGCTCTCCTCCCTACAGCGGACTCCCCACCCCCCTTCCTGGCTTTATTTCCCTTCCCGGCACTCCCCGTGCCCCGCCACGGTATCCCTCTCCTCTCTCTAGAACGTGACTCCAACGAGGTGAAAAGCCATTCCTATCGGCCAGCGCTCCTCAGCAGGAACCGAGCCCTTCCCCGGTCTGGCCCCACAGTCAGCGGCCTGCGTATCATGCGTCTGACTCATCGTCACCATTCTCCTTGGCTGCCTTTCTGGAAAGTTCCTGTTGTACGTCTAGCCTCGTAAACTGAAGTTGGGCAATAGGACGAGGCTGTCCCAGAACGCTGTAGCTCTGTCCCTCAGATGAGTCCCTCTACTTCTCTGTGCCTCCGTTTCCCTGTCTGGGAAATGGGCCTAGCCCCCCTGCCTGCTGGGAGGATGTAATGTGCTTTTCCTGTGAAACACGCGGGGCTCCGACCGGCACAGAGTGACAACGGTGACTGAGCCGTCGGGGCCGGGACCGCCCAGCACCGGGTCATCGGCGCCTCCTGCCCCACAGGGCTTGGGGACCGACAGTGTCAGCTTGGCTGGGGAGCGCCTCCCAGCTCTGCCAACTGCGTGACCCTGGGTGAGCGAGTGATCAAATCCAGGCTCTATCGTTTGCCTGTTCCGGGCCCCGGGGCGTCTATCTCTGTCCCTGGCCAAGCGTCAACTTCCTCCTCTGTACAGAGGGGGTGACCGGAGGCCCTCCCTTCACCAGGTGAGCATGAAATGACAGAAGGCCCGTAAAGCCTTTCACTGACATACAGCCAATGCTCACAGAATGTTCTTTTTCTTCTCAGATCCGGTTCTCCCTGCTCTCGCCCTGTCTCCTTCTACAACAAATAAAAAGAACCACCTTCCCAACCACAAGGGGTCCTCGGGGTCGGTGGCACGCAGCCTGCCATCCCCACCACGGCTCCAGGGTGTGGTACTGGTGGGGATTTTAACGACATTAACACAGGCAGAGAGTTCTGTTGGGCATCGGGCCTGGAAATGGTGCCACAAACAGTCGTGCTCAGCTGGGAATATTCTGTGGGCCACACAGATCACCTAGAAAGTCTCGAGTCGGGAGAATCAGACCAGAATGCACCTCGGTCAGCGAGCTTCTCAGAAAGGGCAGGGATGACTCAGGAATGAGCAAGAAGAGGCAGAAGGTTTTGACATCCTTACGACACCGAGCGGGGGGGGCGGGGGGGGGCAGGGTGGAGCTGGGGACAGGCTGTGCGGAGGAGAGGTGCCTGTCTGTTGACTGCTGTACCCCCAGCGCCCAGAACGGTCCCCGGCAGGGAGACTTGTGAATGAACGGACGGGGCCCAGTGAGAGAACGGATTTGCCTATGAGTCGCCCAGAGAGTGAATGGTCCCCGCAGCCACTCCCGGGGCCCCGTGCGATCACCCCTAAAGGAAGTCCTCACCGATCACCACGTCCACCGGAAGCTGGGCCAGCAGAGAGCCGATAGGGGTGAGGGCCTCTGAGCTGTCCAGGGCCCCCTGGTCCCGGAGGTAGAGGATGGCCGTTTCCAGGCTGGCTGGTGGCGGAGGCTCGATGAAGGGGAAGGTTCGCGGGTCCCCCACGCACATGCTTTTCATCTGGAATGACAATCGAGTCCCCCAGGAATGGGGAACTCGGGAGCCGCTATGGAGCACCGGCAGGGGGCTCACGGATCACAAGCTCCTAATACCTTAAAACTCCTAATGTCAAGGCCCATCACACAGAAGCAGGGGAGAAGGACCACTGTCTGTCTGTCTGTCTGTCTGTCTACCCAGCACCTCTTCTCCCAGACCCCGGCCACGGAGCAAGCCACATGACCTAAGCTAGGCCCCTCTTGGTTTCTCAGCCCCTCGCCATGGCAACCAACGAAGGAAGGAGGACGTGATCTGAGCAGGCCCTATCAGGATCCGCCCTGGGATTCTGCCATCCGACGCTGGGAGACAGAAGTCGGGGCATCCTCTCTGGTTGTGAGGGGCCGGTGTGGAAGCCCAGAGCTGCTGGACCATTTTTCCCTGGAGACGAGCCCGAGACAGCGGGTAGAGGAGTCCTTAATCGTTCCTAAGCCAGACCGCCCCCCACGATGGACACACCACCTCGTGAAATCCCCTTTCCTGCTTCTGGTAGTTTGAGCTGGGTTTCTCTCACTTGGGACCAAAGAACCCTGACTAATTCAGTGACCCAGAGACTGAAGCACAACACCCACCCGTCGCCGGGTCTGGCGAGGTATAAACAATCAGCTACTCCCTGGAGCAGATGAAGGAAAGGCTGGCGTGGGGGGGCTCACGTGGCCGCGAGAGAGCACGGGGAAAGCTCAGAGGGCCCGGGGGCTCGGCCAGCCTCGCCGAGAGGTGACCTACTCTCCTGGGCCTCTTCCACCCGGCAACCAGCCGGCCCCCCTCCCTCCCTGCTCTTGAAACCTTGATCATGCCTGGGAGAACACCCAATGCTCATTTAAAAATCCCCTAAATCAGGGGCGTCTGGGGGGCTCAGTTGGCTAAGTGTCTGACTTCAGCTCAGGTCATGATCTCACGGCTCGTGGGTTCGAGCCCCGCGTCGGGCTCTGTGCTGACAGCTCGGAGCTTGGAACCTGCTTCAGATTCTGTGTCTCCCTCTCTCTCGGCCCCTCCCCTGCTCACACCTTCTCTTTCTCAAAAATAAGTGATAAAATTTTAAAAATGAAATCAAAAAGAGACTACCAGAGTGCATTATGCATAGGAAGGGGGGCTGGTCTGTGCCACTGGCCACTCCCGCCCGGGGGGCCTGCTGGGGAAGCCATCCGCCCTCCCCAGCTCGCTCGGCTTTTCCTCTTCTGCCGGACCACAGAGCCCACACTGGCCAGGCTCCGCTGGGGGGAGGTGTAGCCACAGGACAGAGCGCTAACCAGGCAAGGCAAGTGGAGGGACCTGGCCCTCAAACCCTCCCGCGCTCCCTCGCCGGCTCTGCGGCACTGGCCGCTCCGTGAGTGGGCCTGTTGGGCCCAGCAGCCTAATCCAATCAAAGCTAACTGATGAGGTAAGAGTCGGGACAAGATATCCGGAGAAACCCCAGTTTTAAAAGCCACCTCTTGATGGGTTTTCTGTTACAGCTGAAAGCATTCTGATGGAGTCATGAGGTTTCTCCCACGAGCCTGTGGATCTGGGGAACAACCGTCCCCCCGACGTGGAATCTGACACTTGGGAAGGATGAGCTCCCCTCTGTGGCCCGGCCAGGCCGGCCCTGCCCTGCTCTGCCCTTCCTGGGACTGGTCCTGTCCCAGGTCCTCCCGGGCTCCTCCCGGCACCACGCCTCACCTGCAGCACCAGCGCGTCGAGGGCCACCCTCCGAATCTCCGGGACGGGGTAGGGGGCGAAGGCATCGTAGTCCGACTCAGCGTAGAGGCGGAAGCAGACGCCGGGGCCCGTGCGGCCCGCCCGGCCCTTCCGCTGCTCGGCACTGGCCTGGCTGATCCAGAATTCCTGCAGCCGCTGCAACTTGGCCTGTGGGTCATAGCCCATCTCCTTCACCTTCCCTGGGCGGGGACAGACGGGACACCGTGGGCAGCGGCCACGCGGGCCCGCCGCCTCGCCGCTCACTCCCGGACACCCCGGCTTCCTCCTTTATTCCATTAACGCCAACCAGGAGCCCATTCTGGCCTTGACCCTGACGTGTTGTTGATCTATTCTTTCGTGTCCTCGTTCACACATCTCTTAACTTTTGCAGCCTCTGTGTGCTCGGGAGCCCGGCCATCCGACCGTTATTATTAAGCTCCTGCTACGAGCCGGGCACCGTACTGGGCGCAGCTGTGAACAAAGTCCCTGGGCTCACGGGGCCGAACAGGACATAGTTCATCAATTCGAAGACCGACTTTTCCCACTTTCTCTGTCTCTGAAAGTGGGACGCACCTTAAAAGCAACGGCATGTCAATGTTTAACGAACAACGTTTTTAGGGGCGCCTGGGTGGCTCAGCCAGTTGAGCGTCCGACTCTTGATTTCGGCTCAGGTCGTGTTCTCACGGTCCGTGGGTTCGAGCCCAGCGCCGGGCTCTGTGCTGACGGCACAGAGCCCGCTTGGGATTCTCTCTCTCTCCCTCTCTCTCTGCCCCTCCCCTGCTCGCACTCCAGCAGTCTTTCTCAAGAATAAATAAACGTTGAAAAATGTTTTTAAATGCTTAAATTCTAATCCTTACAACCCGAAGGAGGCTCTGCTATTATTGCATATTTTACAAACAAGCAAACTGACTAACTTAGTGTCAGTGACACGACCTTGGTCACACAGCCAGGCTGGCTTCAGTGTCTCCTCACTGCTATGCTACTCTGACTTCCCAGAGAACAGTCCAGTTGGGAAGACAGAAAATAAATAGATCAACAGGCATAAAATATAATGCCCTTGTAAAGAAAATCAAGGCCTTGTAGGGGAAGCAACAGCGGCAGGAGGAGAGGGAGATCACAGAAGTGGACAAGGTGAGCCTCTCTGATGGGGAGACATTCACGCAGGCCCTGCAATGAGGAGGAAGTGAGCCTTGCAGGTATGTGGAGAAAGATGGCTCTCGGCAGAGACGACAGTAAGTGCAAAGGCCCCGAGGCAGGGACAAGTTTGGAACGTCTGAGAAGATTACGATGTTGCCACTGCCCCACAGCCCACTCCCTGCTTTGGTCTGGAGGTCCCTCACCACCTCTGCACGTCTCCAAACCCCGCACTTCTCTCCAGGGCCCAGGGATGGTGGCAGGGAGCAGCCCTTACCAGAATCTACTACGAAGCGGATCCCATCAATGGTGACCGAGGTCTCAGCGATGTTGGTGGAGAGGATGCACTTCCGAACCCCGGGGGGGGCCACATCGAACACCTGCGGGAAAGGCGAGGAGGAGACATCCCAGACCAGCTCGGCCCTTCCTGACCCGTGTGTCCGGGGGCCTCTTGACACCTCCTGGTTGGGCCCACGGGCACTTCACACCCACCCACAACATCCAAAGTAGCCTCGGGAGCAGGGAAGGCCTCCCTCCTCCCTGAGTCCCCACCGCCCACGTGGGTCAGAAACCGAGGCTGTCCTGGCTCCCCCTCTCCTATCCCCCCTCCAGCCACACCTGCACATCTCCAACATTTCTGAAATCCAATCCCTCTCCCCAAACCCGCAGCACTGCCCTGGCCCAGGCCCTTCTTCCCCACCCAGGTCCTGCTCCGGCCTCCTCCCCGGTCTCTGATCATACAGAGCAGAGGGATCTGCTGAAGCAAACTGGCGTTGCTCCCCACCTTGCTCAGAACCCTCCCATGGCTCCCGGGTGCACTCAGGGCAAAGCCCAGGCACCACGCTGGGTCTTCCGGGCCCTGGGGTCTAGGCCTGCCCGCATCTCAGTCCCAACCAGCCTGCCTTCCCCATCACAGCCTGGACCCCGGCCACCCTGCAGGTGGTCTCGCAGCAGCCCTGCCTTTCCCTCACCCACCACAGGCCCTTTGCACAAGCCCTTCTCTTGGGCCCAAGGGACAGTCAAGCACAGTAGTCAAGAGAGGTCAGCAACTAGGTAGGCCTGGGGGCCAGATCCAGCCTCCTGCCTGTTTTTGTAAGTCAAGTGTTAACACAGCACAGCCTCGCCTGTCAGTCTACGGCTGCTTTCCTACTCTAGGGGTGCAACTGTCTGTGCCAGAGATGAAACTCTGCGCCCTGGTCCACCCCCACCCCCGCCCCAGACTGTCTTCCTCCGTCTTCTACCCAAAATCCTCCCGGTCTTCCAAAGCTCAGCTCCGGTGCCTCCCGCGGAAGCTCACCCTGGCACATACTCCCCGCCCGCCCCCACGGAAGACGCGAGCAGCGCCCTCTGCGGCCCGCAGCCCTGCAATGGTGGAATCACATCCCCGACACCCTCCTCCTCCCCGCCCCCCTCCAGAGTCAGACCCCACCCGGCCCGGCCACGCGGGGTACCTTGTCCTGGTCGGCCACAGAGAGGGCGCTGTGCAGCGGCAGAACCACCCAGCGCTGGGTGCGGCTGGCATAGGCCTGGGCCGCCTCGAGCACCGCGCTGATCTCCGCCATGCCGCTCAGGAAGACCAGGAGGTCGCCCCGCTCCTCCGGCGGGTACTTACTGTCGATGGCCTCCAGCACCCTCAGGAAAGGCCGAGGGTCCAGCTTCTCCGACTTGGACGCCGGCGGCTCGGCCTCCTGTGGCTGGTACACGACCTGCAGGGAGACGGCCCCGGGCAGGGGGGCACCCGGTCACCTGCACGGTAAGGGCCGACCGTGGGCCGCCGGGGAAGGCGTGGATCCGTCGGGGGGCAGGCCGCACCCTCAAACGGGTCAGTTTGAGGATGCCATAAAAGGACAAAGTACCAAGGTAACCGGAAAGCTTCTGGGTGCTGGTCATGACATCCACGTTACCTGGTTTGGGAAAATCAACTGAGCTTTACGCATGGTGTCTACGTACTGTGTCTGGAGAGCAACTTCGACAGCATCAGAATTTCAAAGGGTGGAGCCAGGATCAAAACCCTACATGGGGGCGCCTGGGTGGCTCAGTCGGTGAAGCGTCCAACTTCAGCTCAGGTCATGATCTCATGGTCTGCGGGTTCGAGCCCCGGGTCGGGCTCTGTGCCGACAGCTCAGAGCCCGGAGCCTGCTTCCGATTCTGTGCGTCTCCCTCTCTCTGCCCCCTCCCCCTTGTGCTCTCTCTCTCTCTCTCTCTCAAAAAATAAACAAACACTAAAAAATTTTAAAAAACTAGAAAAATCACTTCCTGGAGAGCATCCTCACTCTATTTTTATGGCTGCTGGGAAGACAGACAGATGGGCATTTAGAACCCGAAACCACAGTGTCCTTGTGCTAAGAACTCTAGAGCTCTCGCTAATTCTTGGCCAGCGGTGCAAGAGGAAGGAGTGACTACCAAAGCACGAAACAGACAGCGGGTGCAGACCATTTTGAAGGGCCGAGGGGAAGCCGGATGCCAGAAGGGAGGCGTTCCCTGAGTGCCACCCACACGGGTCCCCTTCTGGGCAGAAAGGCGGGAAGGGAAAAGGGATCTGGAAGAGCTAACAGAGGCTGTCTGCGTCTGTGAGCACGCTCCCCGTCTCTGAGCCTCGGTTCTACCCTCACGGGCAGAAGCCCCTGGCGCAGGACTCCCGGGGCTGTAATTAGGGGCCCCTGGGGCCGTGGGGACGACCCACACTCAACCCACGCCAGCTGTGACCATCTTCCCTATGACTGCCCATGACACCCGTCCGCGAGCCCCAGCCAACAGGCTGAGCCAAGGGGTCAAAGTTCAGGGCGGAAGTTGCTACCGGGAGATGGAGAAAATCCGGCCGTGAGATGGCAGGGCAGGAGGAGAGAGGAGCCCCGGTCCCCACATGACCGCATGGAACAGAGCTGCCCGCCGGCCTGGACCAGCAGGACTGTCACAGGAGAGGAATGAACACGGATCTTTACACTTCCGGGTCTCCTGCAGCAAAGCCCTGAGCACCTACACAGCACATTGGAAGTGCTCAGAAAGTAGGAGCTTTAAGGGAGAGGGCGAGCCAGACCGTCCTTATCTGAGAGATGGGAGTCTGCGCAGGCCAGGGGAGAAGGGACGTGTCCGGCTTGGCCAGAGACCAGGTGGGAGGCCCGGGGGGTGTGGGGGCAGCACTGACCGTGATGGGGAACAGCCTCCCGGGCACTTGCACCACGGGGGCCCCGCCGAAGTAGCTGGAGAAGAGCGAGATGTTGATGGTGGCCGACATGAGGATAACCTTGAGGTCAGGCCGCTCGGGCAGCAGGCGCCGGAGAACGCCCAGCAGGAAGTCGTTGTGCAGGTGGCGTTCGTGGACTTCGTCCACGATCAGGACCTGGTACTGGGGCAGGCGGGGCTCCCGCTGGATCTGCCTCAGGAGCAGCCCCACCGTCAGGAACACGATCTTGGTGGCTGCCGTCCGTGTGCTCTCAAAGCGGATCTGGTAGCCGACCTGGGGGCGGGAGCGGTGATCAGGAGAGGAGCCCAGACCTGGGGACCAGCCCCTCGCCGGCTTACACCCGCCCCCGATCCGACCCTGGAGCCCAACACGCTGGGGTTTGGATCCCACCTCTGCCACTTAGCGCCACCGACCTTGAGAGCGCAGTTCCGTCCCTCAGAGACATTTTGTCCCCGAGATGCTGCGAGAACAGTATGTGCTATGCACATATTTGGCACACAGCCGGGTGTACAACTCACTGGTCGATTGGAATGGTGACAGTGCACCTTTCAAGGAGTCCTTACTCTGCCCGGAACTACTTGAAACGCCGGACGTGTTTCACACAGCCACCACAAGCAGCAAGACCCACTCTTCTCACCTCACCGATGGGGAAACTGAGGTCACGCATCCAAGGCAAAACACAGTTAAAAAGCGGTACTGAGGGGAAATGACCTTTGTGTGTATGTGTGTGTTTTAATATTTTTTTTTTTTTGAGAGACAGTGCGAGCAGGGGAGGGGCAGAGAGTGGGGGGAGACACAGAATCCAAAATGGGCTCCAGGCTCGGAGCTGTCAGCAACGAGCCCGACTCCGGGCTCGAACCCACAAACCGTGAGATCATGACCTGAGCCAAAGTCGGACACTTAACCACTGAGCCACCCAGGGGCCCCGTAAGAGGAAATGATCTTAGCCCCTACCTCACATCACACACCTGCACATAACACACACACAATCAATTTCCGATAAGTTACGGTTTTAAATGTAAACATCTTTAAGTAAAAATATAGGATGTCTTTCTGGCCTTAAAGTAGTAATATTCCTAAAACAGAACCCAAAGAGTGCCAACCACAAAAAGAAAAGGACAGGGGTGCCTGGCTGGCTCAGTTGATAGAGAATGTGATTCTTGATCTTGGGGCTGTGAGTTCAAGCCCCAGGCTGGGTGTGTGGGGCCTACTTAAAAAATAAAAATAAGGGGCGCCTGGGTGGCTCAGTCGGTGAAGCGTCCGACTTCGGCTCAGGTCACGATCTCGAGGTATGTGAGTTCGAGCCCCGCGTCGGGCTCTGTGCTGACCACTCAGAGCCTGGAGCCTGTTTTGGATTCTGTGTCTCCCTCTCTCTCTGACCCTCCCCCGTTCATGCTCTGTCTCTCTTTGTCTCAAAAATAAATAAATGTTAAAAAATAAAATAAAATAAAATAAAAATAAAAATAAAAATGACAGAGACGCCTAGGTGGCTCAGTCAGTTGAGCATTTGATTTGGTTTCAGATCAGGTCATGATCTTGCAGCCTATGGGTTCAAACCCCACATTAGGCTCTGTGCTGGTGGCACAGAGCCTGCTGGGGATGCTCTCTCTCTGCCCCTCCCCCGCTCACACACACTCACACCTGTGCTCTCTCTCTCTCAAAATAAATAAACATTTTAAAAAAAAACCACTTCTAAAAAAATATGACAAGGCACCTGGGTGGCTAAGTCGGTTAAGCATCTGACTTCCGTTCAGGTCATGACCTCGCGGTTCATGAGTTCGGGCCCCGCACTGGGCTCTACACTGACCGCACAGAGCCTGCTTTGGGTTCTGTGTCTCCCTCTCTCTGCCCCTCCCTGCTTGTATTCTGTCTGTCTCTCAAAAAAATAAACATCAAAAAAAAAATTACAGACTGGATAATATTTAAATGAAAAGACACTGTCATCAAAAGACAACATTCAGAAAATGAAAGACAACTCACAGGCAGGGTAGGCAACGAGATTTGCAATACATAAATCCTACAAAGGACTTGTATCCAGAATCTATAAAACCTGATAAACCGAGAACAAAAAGACAACACAAAAGACAAATAGGGAAAAAGACTTGAACAGACACTTCAGAAAAGAGGATCTCCAAACGGCCAATAAATATGTGAAAAGGCGTTCAATCCTTAGTTGTCGGGGAAACGCAAATTAAAATCAACAACACGGGCTCTGTGCTGACAGTGCAGAGCCTGCTTGGGCTTCCCTCTCTCCCCCTAGCTCTCTGCCCCGCCCCTGCTTGCTCTCGCTGTCTCTCTCGAAGTGAATAAATAAACTAAAAAAATAAATAATTAATAAAAAAAAAATAAAATCAACAATACAAATTAAAATGTGGTATCACTATCCGCCCACTCCAGAAAAGCTAACAGGAGAAACATTAACCATAACGAGTGTTGGTGACAGTGTGGAACATGGCCCTGGTCGGAGTGTGGACTGGATTTTTTTTTTTTAATCCGGGTGCTGGTTACATAAATGAATTCAGTCTGTGAAAATTCACTGAGCTACATACTTAGAATACGTACATTCTTCTGTTCAGAGTATTATAATTGCAATGACAATTTTTAAGTGGTACGGCCTGGACTGGAACCCTAGAAATCATTAGTAAAGAAGTGTCTTCAGGGCGCCTGGGTGGCTCAGTCGGTTAAGCGTCCGACGCTTGATCTCGGCTCAGGTCATGATCTCACGGTTCGTAGGTTCGAGCCCCAAGTTGGGCTCTGTGCTGACAGCTCAGAGCCTGGAACCTGCTTCGGATTCCGTGTCTCCCTCTCTCTGCCCTTCCCCCACTCCTGCTCTCTGTCTCTCTCTCTCAAAAATGAACAAACGTTTAAAAAAAAAAAGGAGTATCCTCATTCTTTTTTTTAGGATAGTTCCAATTTTTTACTGTTAAAGGGTGACACTGGGGAATGCTGGTGACTTTCTCATTTGAACCACGCTCGGGTCCATCCGTAGATCAATTTCTAGAAGAATCACCGCTAAGTCAGAGGGTATCATTGCTAAGTGCTCTGGGAACTTTTATCACTACTGCCCTATGGGCAACACCCTGCACCTCAGGGTCACACTGGAAAGGCCGGAGAGCTGCTTAAGTCCCACTCACCCGTGAGCCATACTGACTGAGGCTCTCGAAGCTGACGCGCTTGGCCAGGGAGACGCAGGCGATACGCCGGGGCTGGGTGCACGCCACGTGACTGAAGCCGGCGGCCAGCAGGTACTGGGGCACCTGGGTGGACTTGCCACAGCCCGTGTCACCCGCCACCACCACCACCTGGTGTTCCTTCAGTGTCTGCAGGATGCGGGTCCCGTACTGGGCGATGGGGAGGGCCGCCCGTTCCCTCTGCAGTCTGGCCAGTCGTCCAAACGCCTGCTTCTGGCCAAAGTCCAGGTAGTGCAGAAGGGCTCGGCGGAACTCGGACACCCTCTCCGGGGGCTGTCCGTCCAGCCCCCGAGAGCCCCGGGCGTCGGGGCCCCGGACGGAGAGGTTGATGCGGTAACGGGGGTCGTAAGCGCGAGGCAGGTCGGCCAGCGCCGGGATGCTGTGCTTGGGACGCCCAGGGTCCTTGTCCCCCTTCCTGGTGCTCTTGAGGTTCTGGAATCTCTGTAAGCGTTCAAAGAAGGTCCAGAACTTCTTGCGCTCCTCAGAACCCTGGGGTATATAATCCTCATCACGGAAAAAGGCATCCTCGAAGAGGCGACGGGTCTCCGGACAATTCCAGTCCCATTTCTCAGGGGCGTCCTCCTCACTGGGATCCCAGTGTCGGCCTCGGTCATCCCCGCCCTCCTTCGTTCTGGGAGGAGGCATGTGGCGGGCAGTCGCGACGCGGTCTCGAAGCTGCAGTGAGAGCCCAGTGCCCGCGAGGAGGAACCACCTTCTCTCCAAAAAGCCAATTTTGCTCCTCACTGTGGCACAGGACGATGACAGGCGATGGGCCCCGGGTCAAACTGGTGACACACAGGGCACCTCACGACTCCTGCGGTGATCTGTGCGACAGACACAAGTCCATCCTGGGTCTTCCAGGCACTGAGCACCTGGAGGAGAGAACAGAAGACTCGTTCGTCTTTCGAAGTAATTCCTGAAAGGCTGCGGTTTTGTAAGCACGGGACGAGGAGGATGGATGGTAAGGAGTAAGGTCACCCTGAGCCCTCACATGTGGTCACGGTCACATACGGCAGGCATTTCACCAGACAATCCAGTGACTGGGCTGTGGGAGCCCAAAGGAGCTGCCTGACCATGCCTGGGAGTCAGGGAAGGGTCCCCAGAGACGTCTGGCCTGAAATCTGAAGGACTGTAGGCCATGGGACCGTCACGAGAGGCAGTAACACAAGAAGGCTGGGGTATAATGGAAACAGTATGACAAGACTTCTTTTCTTAGTATTTATCTTGTGGGGGGCGAGAAGGAGAGAGTGTGAGCCTGAGGGGGGAGGGGCAGAGAAAGAGGGGGACGGAGAGGATCTGAAGGAGGCTCTGTGCTGACAGCAGCCAGCCTGATGTGGGGCTCGAACTCACCAACCATGAGATCATAACCTGAGCTGAAGTCGGAAGCTCAACTGACTGAGCCACCCAGGCGCCCCTAGGCAAGAGCTCTGAGAACCCCTACTGACTGCGCAAGCAACAAAGGTCTGGCCAATCATGGGCCCCTACTCATCCTTTGCCCGTTGATTGGTGCGAGGTGTGGACATGTCGTCCGGGGAGAGCCAATCACGGCCTTTCTCTGGAATTTACACTAGGCTGCCAGGAGAGAAAAGCCCTCATGTTATCTATCTGCTTTCCCAGAAATCCATCCTAGAGAAAAGCCTGCACGTGGGCAAAGCACGCACCAGGATGGCCACTGAGCAACTACCAAAACAGAGGTGGAAGAGGGAGAGGGGAGAAGGTTGGCAGCATCATTTAGTGCTGGAGACCTAGTTCCCAGCTACACAAGAAAATGTCTTCGCTCCAAGTTGGTTTTCTGACTCTCAGCTGCCTAAGTCCTAATAATACACAGCATATCCTCGTATGTACAATATTCTGAAGTCCATCCCTCAGATTCTTATCGTTTATGACCTTCAATGGATTCAGAGGCTCTGAAGCCTCCTAGGTACAGGCTTTGGAGTCAGGCAGACCCGGGTTTGAATCTCTGCTGCATCATTAGATGTGTGACCACTGGTAAATTAACTTGTGAGGCTGTTTTCTTCGTCTATAAAATGAGGATAATGCCGTCTTCCCAACATCGTAGCACTGATTGCCCAGCCAGGCACAGAGGAGCAAAACAGTAACTAGAATTCAAGTCCAGTCTTTCTCCCCGTGATAACTAACAAGGGTAAAACGGCAACAACCAGGGGCCTATAACCTGGAAAACTACACTCGAGGCCACATCCCACCTTCGTATGGAATTAGCAATGCCTTCACCTACTCTTCAGTCTCTTGGGGCCATCATGGAATAGATTCCACCTCTGCAGTCTCGTGGGGCACTTAGGTCATCCATGGGAGTTATTAGAGCCAGAAAGGGGTTTCCACTGAGGAAGCACTTGTGAGCTGGCAGAGTGGTTTCCCGCGGGAACAGGAGCCTGTGCACCCTGTTTTCTGGTAAACACCTGGGCTGGGTGGTGCTAGAGTGGGAATGCAAGTTGTAGGGGAGGTAGTCAGAGGAAAAGGCCTTGGAAGGCTGCTGACACTGAGCCCATGATCCTCAGAAAAGGACAGGGAATGAAATGGAGCGCATTCCCCCGAGGCTGCAAACCGCCTGTGTGCACATGGGCCCAACAGAGCGCAAACCATGGCTCTCAAGCAGTCTCTTCTCAAGAAATCCACCGCCCCAGTCTCTTCTCAGCCGTTGGAGCAGGTGACTCTTGATTTCGGGGTTGTGAGTTCAAGCCCCACATTGGGTGGAGAGATTGCTTAAAAATAGTATCTTAAGGGGCGCCTGGGTGGCTCAGTCGGTTAAGCGTCCAACTTCGGCTCAGGTCACAATCTCACGGTCTGTGGGTTCGAGCCCTGCGTCGGGCTCTGGGCTGACAGCTCAGAGCCTGGAGCCTGCTTCAGATTCTGTGTCTCCCTCTCTCTGACCCTCCCCCATTCATGCTCTGTCTCTGTCTCAAAAATAAATAAACGTTAAAAAAATTTTAAAAAAATAGTATCTTAAAAAAACAAAGGAATCTTAGGCTAGCTTGTAGATTTCTCGGATCCTCTGGCTGCTCTTAACTGTGTCTCTGACCATCTCTGGGCGTCTTGACAATGGCTTTCAGGGGCCTTCTCTGCTTCCCTCGTTCTCCCCTCTCTGGCTGTCCATCCTCATGTCTCAGCCTGTCTCTTCCAGCTCACCATGCTCAGCCCTCTTCCTCCGTTTCTTTTTTTTTTAAATAATTTTTTAGGGGCGCCTGGGTGGCTCAGTCGGTTAAGCGTCCAACTTCGGCTCAGGTCATGATCTTGCGGTTCATGAGTTCAAGCCCCGCGTCGGGCTCTGTGCTGACAGCTCAGAGCCTGGAGCCTGTTTCAGATTCTGTGTCTCCCTCTCTCTCTCTGACCCTCCCCCGTTCATGCTCTGTCTCTGTCTCAAAAATAAATAAACGTAAAAAAAATAATTAAAAAAAATTTTTAAAGTTTTATTTTTGAGAGAGACAGAGTGTGAGTGGGGGAGGGGCAGAGAGAGGGAGACACAGAATCCAAAGCAGATTCCAGGCTCCAAGCTGTCAGCACAGAGCCCGATGTGGGGCTTGAACTCGCGAACTGTGAGATCATGACGTGACCCGAAGTCTGACGCTTAACCAACTGAGCCACCCAGGCACCCTCTTCCTCTGTTTCAAAGTCTGGTCCCGTCTCTCGTTTCTCTGATTTTCTGGTGTGACATTCTCCCCAACCGTCTTTCTGCATTTGAGCCTCTCCATTTACCTCCATCTGCCTTTCTCGTTTGCTCCTCGTCGTCAGCTCTGATGCTCTGTTTTTGTCTCTCTCCACTTCCCACCACTGTCTCTCCCTCCATCACGACTCTCTCTTCATCTCCATTTCTCCACCTAATATTTTGCCTCCCAGTTGTCTGGCGCTTTGACAAGTTAGCACTCGCTCCCGTATCAGGTTCCATTCGAAATCACCTGCGTACACGTACACGTGCAACGACAAGCATCCGCGCACCTACACTTCCCTCACAACGTTAAGAAGGTGCTATCGCCACTCCCTGTTGTACTGAACCAAAGATGGTTAAGTACGTGGTGCGACGAGGAATTCAAATCTAGTGAGTCAGGCTCCCATTTACTCCTCTTCGTCTCCTCGGTGTGATTCTCCATCATCTGGCTTTATGTCTCCCATTTTCAAACATGACGCGGTCGTTCCAGTTCTGTTCGCACTCTAGTCTTCCAGTGGAACCAGTTCTCCATCGCGTCCCATTTCTCCACCCCCCCGATGGCTCCCTTTGAGGGTCTGCCGTCATTAGGGCGGCCGTCTCACTCACTTCCCACCTCCGGCTCTTTCCATCAGCTGGCTCTTCCCCTCTCTCAGTCCCTCTGCCAGCTCTTGCCAGTTTCTATTTCCACTGCCTCTGATACTCTCTGTATCAGTCTCTCCCCATGACGCAGTCTTGTGAATTAATGAAGAGACATCTCACTATGATGGAGCTGGGAGGCCCCAAGAAGGGGGGAGCTCTCCGGTGGTACCACGCAAGGTCAATCACTTGGAAGAATTGTCAAGTATAGGCTCCATCACTTGGAAGAATTGTCAAGTATAGGCTCCATCACTTGGAAGAATTGTCAAGTATAGGCTCCATCACTTGGAAGAATTGTCAAGTATGGGCTCCGAGAGAATTGTTGATAGCAAAGAATCATCAAATACCGGCCGCCACGGGGGAGGAGGTTCAGGGTCAGTGGCATCTCCTTCAAGAAATCCACCGCCGCACCGGCACCCGGGTGGCTCAGAGGGTTGAGCGACCGACTCTTGATTTCCACTCAGGTCATGATCGCAGGGTCAAGGGATAGAGCCCCATGAGTCTCTCTCTCTCTCCCTCTGTCCCCTCCCCGCTTCCGCTCTCTCGAATTTTTTTAATGCTTTAAAACTTTTTTAAAAAGAAATCCACCACCACAGCAACTCAACGAGAAATCATCATCGCCCTGAATTCTTGCTTTCTCCAAAGCAAAGGACTTTCATTCAAAACCACCCCTCCCCACTTCGCCCCTCTTCTCCATGGTTTTTGCTATAGCCGGCCTGTCCCAAATTGCAACTGTCCATTATCCCCAAGTAAAACCCACCGTGGCGCTAAGATAACTTTTATTTTGAAGGCCAACAAGTGTCTTGCTCCTCCGTGGGAACTGCCCGCCTCCCGAGCCTCTGTTCGCCAATTTCCACGCCCATCTTCCTACTCTTCCCCCACCCCCACCCCAAGTTCACGGTGCCACATTTTCTCTGCGGTCTCCGCGAGGCGCTCTGGGGCACCCCATCAGCTCCTCGCGCCCCCCCCCCGCCGCCATTTCTCCAGTTTCCGGCTTCCGTCCTCTCTCAACCTCCCCGTCTCTCGGTCCCTCAGCTTCTCCAAGCTTCTTTTCGCGACTCTCATTTCTTCCAGTCTCGCGCCTCTCCGGGGCCCAGGCACTGCCGGGGCGCGCAGGCTCCATCTCCGTCCGCTTCTCCCGGCCTCTCTGGCTCCTCCAACACACTTCCTCATCTTGGGATTTCCCTCCCGACCCCTCGGCTCGCTCCCCAGCTCCCCAACCCGCTCCGACCCGCGCCACCGCCGCCGCCCCACCCCCCTCACCTCACAACCGCCGCAGCCGCTCCAACTTCCGGTCCCCAGCGCCCCACACGCGCCCAAAGCCGGCTCTGCGCCTGCGCACGCCACGCCTCGCGGCCCGGCCCCACCCCGCCGCGGGCGGAGGAGCCAGCGCGCCACCGGGGGCGTCCGAAAACCCACTCTGCGCCTGCGCACAGCACGCGCGGGCTCCGCCTCTCTGCAAGCGGAGCCGGGAGTGACGCTGCGCCCTCTAGGGACGGGGGGCAGCACTGCGGCGGAAACTCGGAAGCGCCTTTTCTCCGGCGCACGCTACCCTCCCCCTGACTGTCACTTGCGCCCGGGCCGCCCCGACGCCCGGGGAGAACGCTAGCAGGAGCCCAGACGCTATGAAACCGCTCCCGTGATTTAGTCACTACGATTCATAGTTATTAATGCAAGATTCTATTAACGTAAAATTCACCCTAGCAATTCACTAATAAATAATGCAGCTCCACTCCCCAGCCTCTTGAAGGCAGGGGCCGTTCCAGCCGTGGAGGTCCCATGTTCTCCAGCGTCCACCACAAGGATCAGAGAGTCGGTAAATGTTTGTTGACTAGTCCTAGGTGCCCCAGTCATTGCGGGTCTGAGCCTCAGTTTCCCTATTTATAACATGAGGATAATAATATCTCTTTTTCAAGACCGTTGGGGAAAGTAAGCGAAAGTGTATACATAAGGTAATACATTGGGTTTTTTTCCTACTGTACATAGTAGGCATTCAATAAATGTTAGAGCTTTCATTTTTATTGTATTCTCCTGCCATTCCCCTTTTTCCTTAAGATGATATTGCCATTGAGAAGCTACGGCCTTCAGTTCTAGACCCAGTTCTAGGCACTGAGCATACAGCAGCGAACGAGACAGATAAAGTCCCTCCTCCCCCGGAACTCTGGTTTTAGTAGGGGAAACAGACACATAAGTAAAAAGAATTGCCAAGAGGTACTGTCACGCTCTTTGGAGAAAAACAAAGCAGAAAAGGAGCAAGGAGTGCTCTCATTTTAAGTAGCATGATCAAAGAGGACAGCTCCAAGGAAGTAGCATTTGAGCAGAGTCGAAATACGTGAGGCAGCAAGCCACGGAGCCCCCTGGAGGTAAAGGAAATAGAAACCGCAGAGACTTCCATGGCAACGAAAAGGGTGGTTCCAAGGTCAGCAAGCAGGCCTGTGTGGAGGGGGAAATAGCAGGGAATGAGGTGAGGAAAGAAGGCAGATAGATCAGATACACTACGGTGAGGATTTTGGCTTCTCATCTGAGTGAGATGGGAGCCATGGGAGGAGTTTGAGCAGAGGAGGGACCTGAGGCATGATCTGACTTAGATTTTAATTGAATCCTCTGGCTCAGTGTGTGAGAAACAGACTACAGGGTACCCAGATGAGGAAAGAGGACCAGGCAGGCCACTGATACAATCAAGGGAGAGATTGTGGACCAGGATGATGGCAGAGAAGATGGCAAGAAGTAATCGCATTCTGTGGATATCTTAAGGTGGAACAAGGCGTCAAGGATGACTCCAACGTTTTTGGCTTGAGTGCCTGCAAATATGGAGTTGCCATCAACTGAGATCAGGAAAATAGGAGGGGAGGGCTCAGAGAGAAAACCCCAGAGTTTCACTGTGAATGAATTAGTCAGTTACGGGTTGGACACCAAGGTGGTAGTCAAGAGGGAAGTTGGATGTCATTACAAATACAAACCTTCCGAAAACAATGTGAACACAGAGAGGCCCATTCATCTGTCATTATCAAAAGAAGGGGAAGAAACTGACTAAGCACTTCTTGAAATTTGCAAAAGAGAACAATTTATTTTTAAAGAAAAATGGGAGGGAGTAAAAATACAAAGTCAAGATGTAAGTCACAAACTACCAACATTAGGAATGAGTAGAAAACTTGAAACGAGTTCTGTTAAGATCCGGCTCATCAGAAACAAGGAAATCAACACGTTCCAAGAACAAACAAAATTAAGAACAGAAAAGGGGAAGTTACAACAAACAAAAAGTGAGATTACTTTTAACGACCCGCCTTCTTAACATGTAAGAAGGCTTACATGAAGTTTATTCTTCTTTCAAAAAAAAGTAAGGCTGATGCAGTAATAAAAGACAATAAATTTCAAAAGCCACAAAAGTCTTTTGATAAACATACCAAAGAAAAGCTCTCCTAAATGGCACCTGGTCCCAGTGGACTGACAGCAGGGTTTCCCCTGACTTTTCATGACGCTCTATAAATTGTCTCAGGACATAATTCATTCTACGAGGGAATATTGGTCTTAATAACTCATGCATGTCAATTCTGAATGAAACGCCAGGAATAAAATATGTATTGTTGAGGACCTACTATGTATCCCTGTAGCAGACAGAGAAAAAAGATAGCAAGAAAGAGAACCTCATCGCATTGAGGAGCTCACGGTCTAGTTGGAAAACACGGTGTAGACAAAGATTGTTTTGATGTTTCTAAGACCTGGGATGGGGGGAGGAGAGACAGGAATAAAAATAGCGCACTGGTTGCCCGTGGGGAGTTGACGGTTTACCTGAGAACTTGGGTTCTAGAAACTCAAGTCAGAGAAGAGAACACTACGCCCTCCTTTGGAAGGGAATGGATCAGAGAGGGTTCCCCAGAGAGAGTGTCATTGGAAGGAAAATTTCTGAGCATGGGCACTGGAGTCAAGGGAACGTGGGGTCAAATCTCAGCTCTGTACTTTCCTTGCCGTGTGACGTTGGGCAAACAACCTCCGCTCCCTGAGCCTCATCTTATGAAATGAAGCATCTCTCGTTCCTTCCCTGTGTTGTTGATGGAATTACCCTAAAGGAGAAACTATGTGTAAGATGCTGCCCTGTAAAGACTCTATATCCACGTGCCACTACTATGTGGCTTAAAAGACGTGAGCAGGGGGGCGCCTGGGTGGCTCAGTCGGTTAGGCGTCCGACTTCAGCTCAGGTCACGATCTCGCGGTCCGTGAGTTCGAGCCCCGCGTCGGGCTCTGGGCTGTTGGCTCAGAGCCTGGAGCCTGCTTCCGATTCTGTGTCTCCCTCTCTCTCTGCCCCTCCCCCGTTCATGCTCTGTCTCTCTCTGTCTCAAAAATAAATAAAACGTTAAAAAAATAAATAAATAAAAATAAATAAATAAAAAAATAAAAGATGTGAGCAGGTGAGATTCTCCAGGGGCCCTTCCCAATAGAACTTTCTGCAGTGGTGGAAAGGTTCTATATCTGCACGACCCGATATGGTAGCCACCAGCGACACGTGGCTATCTATCGAAGCTAGTGCAACTGATAAACTAAATGTTGCATTTGAATTCATTAGAATTTGAGTAAGATTGGGCAGCACAGATCCAAAGGGCATTCTGGGCAACGGCACCAGCTTGGGGAAACGGCCCAGAAGCATGAACTAATCCAGCTCAGAGGATCTGTGTGAGTTTCCTGTGGCTGCCAATTAAGAAGTAACCACAAATGTAGTGACTTAAAACAATGCAAATTTATTCTGTAAGTTTTGGGGGTCGGAAGTCTCAAAGCAAGGTGTCGGTAAGCCCCTTCTGGGGCCGCATTCTGTCTCCAGTCGCTGACATCTGCTTCTGTTGTTACATCTGCTACTGACTCTGACTGATAAGGACCCTTGTGATTCCCTTGGGCCCATGCAGATCATCTAAGATACTCTCCCCACCCCCAAGATCCTTAATCACATCTGCAAAGTTCCCTTTGCCACGGTAGGTCACATAGTCACAGGCTCAGGGGATTAGGATGTGGACCTCATTAGGGGCCATTATTCTGCCTGCTACAAGAATATACTAGAATATAAACGTGTCCAGTAGTGGAGAGAAGCCTCAAATACCAAGCTAAGGAGCTAGGACGTAGGCTTTCCTTCAAAATACACTCGTAATCTGTCACCTTCTCACTACCTCTGCTCTTACCCTGACTCGAGTCACCATCACTTTTTGTTCAGACTATTGCAGTAGTCTCTTCGCTGTTGCAATGGCTCCTCGTGTCCCTTCCCCCCACCCCCATAGACTCGTCTCCACCAGCAACTAGAAGGGCCCTATTAAAATCTAAGTCAGATCAAGACCTCTTTCTGCTCAGAAAAGGGTCGCCTGATGTAGATTAGAAAAAAAAAAAAAAAATTACAGGGATGCCTGGGTGGCCCAGTCGGTCGAGGATCTGGCTCTTGGTTTCGGCTCAGGTCATGATCTCATGGCTTGTGAGTTCGAGCCCCATGTCGGGCTCTGTGCTGACAGCTCAGAGCTTGGAGCCTGCTTTGGATTCTGCGTCCCTCTCTTGCTCTGCCCCTCCTTCACTCATTCTCTCTCTCTCTCTCTCTCTCTCTCTCTCTCTTTCTCTCTCTCTCTCAAGAATAAATAAAATATTAAAATAAAAAAATGTTTAAACCTTTTCCTTGCTATTTACCTGAAACTCAAATTTACTGGGTCTTGTGTATTTTAACTGATAAGAGTAGCTCAGAACACTCCCATGGATCTCCAGACACTTGCTATGGCCTGAGAGGCTTTCGAATCTGGCCCCCCACTATCTATCTCCCTTTCTCACCCCACTTTCCCTCTTGCTCCCTCCACACTGGCCTTTTCACTCTTCCTGGAATATGCCAAGCACATTGTGCCTCAGGGCCTTTGTACTTGCTGAGCCCCATGTTTAACATACTTTAAGCATGACCTCTCCCTCCCTTCCTCGGGTCTTGGCTAAAATATCACCTTACCCGATGAGCCTTGCCTGACTGATGGATATCCCTGCCTCACTCAGGCCTTTTCATCCCGTTTAGATTTCTTAACACTTATCACTACTTGATGTATTCCATATTCACTTTTCCTTTGCTTTCTGTTGATCTTCGTCCACGAGAATATTGTCTGTCTTCGTCCACTAGAATGCCAGCTCCCCGAGGGCAGGGGTTTGTGTCTGTTTTGGTCACTGCCACTTCCTCGGTGCCTATAATAGGGCCTTACACATAGCAGGTGCATAACGAGTGGATGTTGAACGGATAGAGAAATCAGTGATGATATCATTGAGCCCCTGGATCCAGCCGTGCCTGAAGCCAGCTTTGCGAAATCAGACAGAAGAACACAAACCAGTCTCCTTCTAGCCTACACCTCCATCTCCGACACGAGGTCGTGGCTGGTGGATTTCTTGCTGACCACACTTTCATCCTTGCTCTGCGACTCCTTCAGGGCCCAGTGACACGCGGCCGGCAGTGACCTGCGCAGTTGCATCCTCCCGAAATACAGGAAGAGCATGGGGTTGAGGCAGCTGTGAGCCAGAGCCAGGCTGCTGACCAGGGGTTCCGCCCGCAGGGCCCGGGCCAGGAGCGCAGAGTGCGGGGCGGCCACGGTGAGCACCAGCCCCAGCACGTGGTAGGGGGCCCAGCACACAAAGAAGCCCACCACGACAGCCGTGCCCAGTGGCCAGCGGCGTCGGGCCGCGCGGCACAGAAGGGCACCGTGGCAGCCGGCCACGACCGCCAGGGGGCCCAGAAAGCCGAAGACGAAGCGGGTGGCGGTCACGGTGTTCTCGACGGCCGCGGACCCACCATAGTCCACTACGCATTCCAGGCGTCGAGGGAAATACTCCTGGTGCAGCCGGCGATAGATGGCCGAAGGCACGGTGAGCAGCAGGGCCACCGTCCAGGCGACCGCGCGGGCTGCCTGCACCCTACGAGCCCGCCCGGCGGCGGCCCCCCAGCCGGGCCTGAGGGCCAGCAGGCAGAGGTCCGCGCTGAGAGCGGCCAGGAGAAGCACGCTGGCGTACATGGACAGCAGGATGGCCGAGGACAGGGCCCGACAGCCCACCGCCCCGTACGGCCAGTGGCCCCCGAGGGCGAGGGGCACCGCCAGCATGGGGAGCGACAAACAGCAGAGCAGATCCGCCACGGCCAGGTGGAGGAACCAGCTGGCACCGACCCGGTGGCGGGCCTCTTTCCTGGACACCCAGGCCACCACGGCATTGCCCGGCACGCCCAGCAGGAAGACCGCCCCGTAGAGCAGGAACGGGGCGGCGCCCAGCGGGTCGCTGGAGACACAGGTGCCGTCCATGCAGTCCACGGGGAGGTCCGGAATCCCGTCGTAATCCCCATACTCGTAGCTGACCGACGTGTTCTCCATCCAGGCCCCAGACACCTGAACCGGGGAGAAAGGCGTGGAAAGTGAGGAGGAAACCCCCCCCCCCGGGTCCCCGGAATCCTAGCGGGTGGGAGCCCCATTAGCGGCTTGGAGACTAGACGCTGTGACGGGCTCCGAACCGCAGTGCGTTCCGGTCTTGCGACTAGCTGGGGAGCGACTTGGACTTCGAGGACGATGCCACATCAGCACACCCGCCTCCCACCCCCCCCCCCGTTGGAATCCTGGAATTCCAGAACTAGCTCCAGAGCATGCGGGAATTCTAGAATGTCCCAGTGTTACAACCCAGGCTTCTTAGCATCTGGGAATTCCGGAACGCTACAGTGTCACGACATAATCACCATCGGGGCGCCTGGGTGGCCTAGGGGGTGAAGCGACAGACTCTTGGTCTCAGCTCAGGTCGTGATCTCATGGTTCTTGAGTTCGAGCCCAGCGTGGGGCTGCTTGCCTACAGCTCGGAGCCTGGAGCCTGCTTCGGATTCTGTGTCTCCCTCTCTTTCTCTCTCTCTCCGCCCCTCCCCCGCTCATGCTCTGCCTCTGTGTCTCAAAAATAAATAAACATTTAAAAAATATTTTTATATAAAAAAATGATCGTGATAAAAAAATTTTTGGAATCCCCAAATATTATATTAGGACCCTAGCCAATTATTATTTGGAATTTCCAGAGCAGCGCTGTGTGTTCATGGAAATGTCCTCTATGGGGGCGCCTGGGGGGGCTCAGTCGGTTGAGTGTCCCACATCAGCTCAGGTCATGATCTCACGGTTGGTGGGTTCGAGCCCCGCATGGGGCTCTGTGCTGATGGCTCAGAGCCTGGAGCCTGCTTCGGATTCGGTGTCACCCTCTCTCTCTCTGCCCTTCCCCCACTCATGCTCTGTCTCTCTCTGTCTCAAAAATAAATAAAATTTTTTAAAAATGTGTCTTATTTATTTTTTGAGGGAGAGAGGAAGCAGGGGAGGGGCAGAGACAGAGGGGGACAGAGGATCCGAAGCAGGCTCCGCGCTAACAGCAGTGAGCCCGACGCGGGGCTCGAACTCACGAACAGCGAGACTGTGACCTGAGCCGAAGTCAGACGCTCAACCGACTGAGCCACCCAGGCGCCCTCTACTAAGAGCAATTTTGTAAAGTCGTGATAGTGTCAGGAAAACAGGAAAAAAAAAAATCTCGAATTCTCCATTAGGAGATTCATTCATTCATTCATTCATTCAAGTTAGCACCTGAGTACCCTGTCTGTTCCAGGCACTGAATTCACAACGGGGTGACATTCTAGGTGGATGGAGGCAGATGAGGAAGGAATAAGTCACACAAGGAATAAAGAAGCAAAATACAGTATCTTAGAAGGTGATAAATGCTATGGCAAAAAAAAAAAGAAAAAAGAAAAATCACATAGGGAATTTTAAATAAGTGGTCAAAGACAGCCTCTCTGAGAAGGTGACATTTGAACAAAGCCATAAAGGAGGTGAGAGGGATGAGCCGTGTGGGGATCTGAGAGAAGAGAGCTCCAGGCAGAGGGAACAGCCAGTGCAAAGGTCCTGAGGTGAGAACATGGCCGGTCACGTTCAAGGAACAGTGAATCATTCGATCCCTATAACGACCCTCTGATTCTAACACTGCCATCGCACCCATTCTGCAGACGAGAAAACAGGCACAGAGAAATAACCTCCCTAAGACCATCCACCTAAGCAAGTTACAGAGCCGAGTTTTGAACTGGGTCGGCCCCACCCCGGACCTCCGGGCCCTGGAATATATTCACCCCGAAATCTTAGATTCAGAAGGCAGGACAGCCCGTGGCCCGGAGCAGACCCGGGCTCTGTAACTGAGTTTCAGTTGGCTCTCTCTCGGTTTCCTCATCTGAGAAATGAGTCACGGAGGTGGACCTACCTCATCGGTTTGGGGCGGAGGGGAAGGAGGCCTTGAGGAGTTGGTGTGTGTAAATCACGTGGCACAGACCAAGGGCTCAGGTAGACCGTAGACGATCCCCCATAATGTCAGAGTGACCTGACCCTGTGGCTGTCTGCTGACTCTTCATGGGCTGGCTGGCCCTACCCAGAGCCCTGTCTGGCATTGACACAAGAGGAAGAGCAGAGGGGAAGTTGGGACACCTTCTGCCCCCTCCACCCTGCCAACTAGCTGCCAACCAGCTGCTAAGAGGCCCGGCCACTGTGTGTGTGTGTGTGTGTGTGTGTGTGTGTGTGTAGGCTTTAAAAATTCAGGGGCGCCTGGGTGGCTCAGTCGGTGAAGCATCCGACCTCGGCCCAGGTTAAGATCACGCTGTCCGTGGATTCGAGCCCCGCGTCGGGCTCTGTGCTGATGGCTCAGAGCCTGGAGCCTGCTTCCGATTCTGTGTCTCCCTCTCTCTCTGCCCCTCCCCTGTTCATGCTCTGTCTCTCTCTGTCTCAAAAATAAAAAAAAAAAATTAAAAAAAAATTTTAAATTCAAACACTCACCAGCCATGTGGCCTTGGGCGGGTCACTGAACCTCTCTGTTCCTCAGCTTCCCCGTCTGTGATACGAGGATAATGATATTCCTCCCTTAGAGGTGTCGCGAGCATTCAGTAAGTGAATCGGGGCGACAAGCCGAACCCAGTGCCTGGTCCACAGTGAGCACGTGACATGTGTCACCTGCTGCTACACATACCCTCTCTCCCACCCTAAGACCCCCGCCCTGCCCAGCTTTTACTGGTTAAAGTCTGGAAAGCATTCCGCGTGTTGGCAGCTCAACCAGTCTGTGGAATTTCCCTTTTCAGATGTCAGACAGGGATGGAACATTCCAGTACCTCCTGGGTCATCGCTTAGCCTTTTCCACGCAATGTGTTTTCGATCTGTTTCCCTATCTGCACACACATCCACCCTTTTCTTACGGTTCAGAATCGGCCCCCTGGCTGGACGGGTCATGCTCATTAACCAGCCTTAGACTAAATAAAGGACGTTGAAAAAAAAAATTTTTTTTAAGGTTATTTATTTGAGAGAGAGACAGCGTGAGCAGGGGAGGGGCAGAGAGAAAGAGAGAGAATCAAAAGCGGGCTCTGCGCTACCAGCAAAGCCGCGAGATCATGACCTGAGCTGAAACCAAGAGTCGGACGCTTCACCGACGGAGCCACCCAGGCGCCCCAATAAAGGACAGTTTTAATAATGGTCACGAGCAGCTTAATTATGTTATCACCTTTTATGCAATAAACTATATTCATATAACTATATCTACATGTAAAACATAATTACCAAAATAACTATTATTATTACTTTATAACAATGAAGAGAGCAGGTGACATTTATTGAGCACCTACTATGTACCAGGCATAACCCTTATGACAACGCTATGAGGTACGTGCCATTGTTATGCCCCATTTCCCAAACTGTTGGCTACTTCTGGCTCCACTGTGTCCCCGGCATCTAGAAGGGCACCCGGCCCGCAGCGGGTGCTTAGGGGATGTTTGGCGAGTAAACGAATGAAGAGGGAAACTGAGGCACCGAGAAACAAACGGGTGACTTCGGCTTCTTTCGGTTCCTTGAGATCCCAAGCACCCGTGTGAGTGCTCTTGGCACACGTGTGTCTGTAAATCAGCCTGTCGTGTTGGAACCCCTGGGGCCCGGGGGAACCGTGGAGCAGAATGGACTTGAACCCAACATGGGATACCTCACCGCCACCTCCCAGAGAAGCATACATATGCTCATCAAAAGACCTTTGCCAGAAGAGTCACGTTCACAGCAGCCCATTTTGAGAAACCACCCAAATAGTCACCCACAGGGGAACGAATAAACAGAGCAGGGTATATTCCTGCGGTGGAATGTTCTACAACAATGAGAATAAACAAACCACACACGCGAAGGTGGATAGATCTCACATATACACTGCTGAGGGGAGAGATCCAGACAGACACGCGGGAGGGTTGACTGAGTAGTATCATTCTCATCAAGTTCAAAAACGAGCAGAAGAGGGGCGCCTGGGTGGCTCAGTCAGTTAAGCGTCCGACTTCGGCTCAGGTCATGGTCTCGCAGTTCGTGAGTTCGAGCCCCGCGTCGGGCTCTGTGCTGACCACTCAGAGCCTGGGGCCTGTTTCAGATTCTGTCTCTCCCTCTCTCTCTCTGACCCTCCCCCGTTCATGCTCTGTCTCAAAAGTAAATAAACGTTAAAAAATTAAAAAAAAAAGAAAAAAAGAAAAAAGAAACGAGCAGAAGAATTATCTGGGGGGGGGGGTTAGTAACTGGGGGAACGGGAGGGCACTTTGGGACCAGGGTTGTGCTATTCCTTTTATTTTTAATATTTATGTATGTTGAGGGGCGTCTGGGTAGCTCAGTCGGTGAAGCGTCCGACTCTTGGTGTCGGCTCAGGTCACGATCTTGCGTTTTCGTGAGTTCGAGCCCCGTATCGGGCTCTGTGCTGACCGCGCGGAACCTGCTTGGGATACTCTGTCTCCTTCTCCCTCTGCCGCTCCCCCGCTCACGTTGTCTCTGTCTCTCTCCAAATAAATAAATAAACCTTAAAAATTTTTTTTTTTTAATTTTGAGAGCGGGGAGAGGCAGAGAGAGAGAGAGAGGGAGAGAGAGAATCTTAAGCAGGCTTCACGCTCGGCGAGGAGCCCAACGCGGGGCCCCATCTCACAAACGGGGAGATCACCGCCTGAGCCGAGATCGAGAGTCTGACGCTCAACCGACTGAGCCACCCAGGCGCCCCCGGATTGTGCTATTTCTTGACCGGGGTGCTCACTGCCTGTGCAAGCTCGGCTCGTGGAGATACGCGGAGTTTCCTGGTTCTGACGAGCCCACTTTTCTGTGTGTATGTTACACATGAAAATAAAGTCAAAGTCTTAAGGAGCGGGATGACTGAGTCGAAGGGCTAGGTCACGGGACGCGTTGCCATTTGCTGGGGTCTCCAGAAACTGCCCGAGATCCTGGAGGTTGAAGACTGACCGTTTCCTCTCCACCTGGGTGGGAGGGCTACGTGGGTCCTTTGCCCCAAGCTTTTCTGCCGGGCTGCCCGAGTAAATTCCAGGGGTCTGGAATCCCAGTGGAATGGTGAGAGGGTTCCATCTCTCAAGTCCCAGGACTGAGTCCCAGCTTCTGACAATCATTCGTCTGAAAGGCCAAGCTGGTGCGACGCCTCCCTCCCGCCCTTCCCTCCATCCTTACTGTGTCTTGTAAGAGGATCCTCATCTTGACCCAATGCCACCTGAAGCACGAGCCGGGCTCACAGCCGGGACCCAGGAGGTCTGAGGTCTCTCCGGGCGTCTGGCAGCCGGGGGGATTCCTGGAAGCCCGTCCCCTTGGCCGAGGGCTCCCACGGGACGCCGCTGGGCACCGCCGACTCACGGGCCCCAGCAGATCTCCACAGCCAGGAAAAACAGGAGTGGCCTTGTCCTACGCCCCGGGGTGTGTTTGTCTTGTGCTCTTCCCATGACTCACATATCCCAAAATTACTGGGCAGCACATGAAGCCAGAGACGGCTCGGGTGGGTGGAGGGCTGACCCTGTGTCACCAACCCCAGGATCAATGTCACCAGTCACCAATTCTTGGAAGCCACACCTGCGTGCTGTTTGACCTTCAAGACCTGGGGGGGCGGGATGGGGGGGGCGGGAATCTGGGCCTAGACTCACTCTCCCATGGGACCCTCTGAGGTCACCCTCACCAAGCGCTCGCTGCCCTCTCCCTGCCTCCCAGCCTCCAACCGCATGCCCAGCCCCTCTCTCTCTTCCCTCCGCAGAGCCCCAAGGGCAGATAAACACGCCTCCCGCCTTCCATGCGCTGAGGGAGACGGCTCAGGGTCACGGTCCCCACAAAAAGCCCAAGGCCACCAAACACAGGGCCTGAGGCCTCAGAGCCGACAAAACGCAAACAAATCCTATCCCTCCTGTGAGCCTCAGTTTCCCATCTTTAGAATGGGAAGATGTTGACCTTCGAGGTCCTTAACCTCCCTCCCAGCACAGCCGCAGAGGCTGAGAACGTGGGCGTGAGAACCAGAAGGACTCATATTTCAGGTCCCCCGCTGAGGAGTTTGGGTGGGGGGGGAGGGGGGAGTCTCCGCCTCTCTGAGCCTCAGTTTCCTCTCCTGTGCGGTGGACTTTCTGCAGCAGCAGGAAAAAAAAAAAAAAAAAAAAAAAAAAAAAAAAAAAACGGTAAAGAGATTTAAAACACACATACGAGTACGACAGTGCCTGGCGCGTCGGAGGTGGCTTCCCCTGTGCTAAATCCACAGCAGAAAGACTGTAACAGAAACTCTTAAAATTTACATTTTAAGAACGCAGGCTTTGGGGCGCCCCGGGGGGCTCCGTCAGTTAAGCGTCTGACTTGGGCTCAGGTCATGATCTCCCGGTTCGTGGGTTCAAGCCCCGCGTCAGGCTCTGGGCTGACAGCTCGGAGCCTGGAGCCTGCTTCGGATTCTGTGTCTCCTTCTCTCTCTATTCCTCCCCCTCTCACGCTCTGTCTCTCTCTTTCTCGAAAATAAGTAAACATGACCAAAAAAAAAAAAAAAAAAAAAAGAACGCAGGCTTAGCAAGAGGAAGTGACTCTCCGATCCCAGAGCCCCTATTCAGCAGTTTTCTGTGTTTGTACTTCTCTCTGTGTGTGCTTCAGGGGCTGAGGGGACGTATTTACAATGTTTCTTTTGTTGTTGTGTACAGAGTACAATCATGTTGTTAGAGGAAGTTGTTCTGAGTCAACAAACTGGATGGAACTCACTGCGCGACTTGGGGCGTCTCCCGGCCCCTCCCTGGGTGACCGCGTCTTGGCTGAACCTTGTCATGGCCCCAGACCTCCCCGAGGAGACAATTGTCCCCTCCGTCCCTGCCTTGCTCCGGGAGACCCCTTCATCTCCCACACCCTATGGGAACCCGTCCTGGTCCGAAAAGACCCGGGGACTGTCCGTCCTCAGTCTCATCCGGAGTTTACAGATTGGGCTAAAACTGCTCAAATCGTTAGATCTTCATAAAACTCAGCCCCTGAGTCTCGGGGTGCACGTTTCTCGGATTCTGGGAGGCCGAGGTTTTCCGGTGTCCCTGGCGGTGGGGGCCTGGGGGATGCTGTGGGTTGAGGACGGTGTCTCTACGGGCTGCAGAGGCCAGGGGCAAGGGATGAGGGGGTGGGGACCACAGATTTATAAAAAGTGAGGGGCCAATCAGGGGGTGGGATTCCTTTACAGCCATCCCACGAGATGCCAAGTCCCAGCCCCTCAACACAGGGAATCTAGAAGGAGAACACTTTAAAGTTTTTTTAATGTTTTTATTTATTTTTGACAGAGAGAGAGACAGAGCACGAGTTGGGGGGGGAGGGGGGAGACACAGAATCCGAAGCAGGCTCCAGGCTCCGAGCCATCAGCACAGAGCCCGACGCAGGGCTTGAACTCACGGACCACGAGATCATGACCTGAGCCGAAGTCGGACGCTTAACCGACCGAGCCTCCCAGGTGCCCCGAAGGAGAACACTTTAGAAGGTTCAGTTGACAGGGGCGCCTGGGTGGCTCCGTCGGTTAAGCGTCAGACTCTTGATTTCAGCTCAGGTCATGATCTCACGGTTTGTGAGTCCGAGCCCCGCGTCGAGCTCTGCCGTGGATCCTGGAGCATGGATCCTGCTTGGGATTCTCTCTCTCTCTCCCACTCTTTCTGCCTCTCTCTCTCTCTCAAAATAAATAAACTTAAAAAAAAAAAAAAGGTTAAGTTGACATAGGAAATTGCCATGTTGTGGGTGCAAATAGGTCGTATTGCGACAAATATCTGACGAGAAAGCAGGTAAGTGATTGCCAGGAGCTGGGGGGCAGGGAGGGGTGTCTTTTGGGGTGACGGGAATGTTCCGGAACCAGATCGTGGTGACAGCTGCACCCCACTGGGAATGTACTAAATGCCATTAATGGTGACTTTTTTCGTGACTTGTATTTTACAATTTTTTAAAATAATAAACAATAAGCCATTATACCTCCTCGCCCCACAATGGGATGAAGTTTGGCAATTTCACAGGGTTCACCCGAACGTAATTTTGTAGATTCACTTATTTTCTTTAAAGATTCTATTTTTTTTTTAATTTTTTTTAAGGTTTATTTATTTTTCACAGAGAGAGACAGAGCATGAGCAGGGGAGGGTCAGAGACAGAGGGAGACACAGAATCCAAAGCAGGCTCCGGGCTCCGAGCGGTCAGCACAGAGCCTGACGCGGGGCTCGAACTCATGGACCGCGAGATCGTGACCTGAGCCGAAGTCGGACGCCCAACCGACTGAGCCACCCAGGCGCCCCCAAAAGATTCTATTTTTTAAGTAATTTCTATCCCCAACCTGGGGCTCGAACCCGCAACCCCGAGATCAAGAGTCGCACGCCCTACCGACTGAGCCTGCCAGCTGCCCCCACCCTAACAAAATTCTCGAAGCCTGAAAGGGTGAATGGCTATTTGACCCAAGGGATCTTACAGTGTTAGTCACAGACTATTTGAATCACACGATTGTAGAATGTCACCCTAGAACCTGGGCGCGTTAGACACATAGAGCTCCAGAAGTACAGAGCCTGGGTGGCTCAGTCGGGTAAGTGTCTGACTCTTGATTTCGGCTCAGGTCACGACCCCACGGTTCACCGGATGGAGCCCCGAGTTTGCTGTCAGCACAGAGCCTGCTCGGAATTCTCTCTCTCCCTCTCTCTCTCCGCCCCTCCCCCGCTCACACACAAGCGCGCGTGCTCTCTCTCTCTGTCTCTCTCTCTCTCTCAAAACACATAAACAAACGTTTAAAAGTATAACTAACACCCAAATTAATTGTGTCTGATTCTCTCTGCTTCGCTTTGCTTGCCTCTTACCCGGCCGCCGGAAAACGGACCATCTCATGCGTGGCTTGCATTGTGCCTCCTATGAGACCGTGCTGATCCGGAACGGTACCTACCCGGGGGTTAGAGGTGTGGTGTTCGGGGAGGTCACACGGCACAGGTGCAGGGACGAGGCTTTGCCCCGGGGGCCTGGGGGAGCCAGGTCTGAGGAATAGGTGGGTGGGTGTCGGGGCACTTGGTGGCGGTGGTAGGCAGGGGGCGGGGGACGGACACAGCCGGCTCAGCCAAACCCGATTACCCACTTTCTTTCTCCCCCACTTCCTCCTCAGAACTTGTTGAGCCAGCAGATGCCCCCAAACCCCAGATGTGGCAACGGCCGGGCCCTTCAGCCCACTTCCCTCTCCCCGGGCGGGGCGGCTCACCACCTCAGAGAAGCCACCTGGATCCCACGCGGTGACCTCCGAGTGTTTCCAGAAGACCATTGCGGGGCGCCAGCTCTTGGGACAACGTCTCCCTCCCAGATCGGAGTGAGGGAAAGACCTCGCCGTCTGCAGCCCACTCCCCACCCCCGGGGAAAGCTGGCCGTGCTCATGATCCGAGCCCAAATCCAGAGTCCGGTGCCTAATCGACCGAACCACCCAGGTGCCGAACGGGACGATCTTTTAAAAACAGGCCGGTTGGGGCGCCTGGGTGGCTCCGCGGGTTAAGCATCTGACTTTGGCTCAGGTCATGATGCCACAGTTCACGGGCTGGAGCCCCACATCGGGCTCTGTGCCGACAGCTCAGAGCCTGGAACCTGCTTCAGATTCTGTGTCTCCCCTCTGTCTGCCCCTCCGAGGCTTGCACTCTGCCTCTCGCATTGTCTCAAGGATAAATATTTTTAAAAAATTAATAAAAAGAAATATGCTGGGAGCGCCTGGGTGGCTCGGTGAGTTGAGTGTCCGACTCTTGATTTGGACTCAGGTCGTGATCCCAGAGTCGTGGGATTAAGCCCCACGTGAGGCTCCACACTGAGCGTGCAACCTGCTTAAGATTCTCTCTCTCTCTCTCTCTCTCTCTCTCTCTCTCTCTCCGCCCCTCCTCTACTCTTGCTCGTTCTGTCTCTCAAATTAAACACACAGTTACAGGAGGGAAATGGGGAAAAAAATTATAAAAGAAATATCTTGGATATATTGTTAGGCGAAATATAGTATTGGCTGCATGAATATATTTTATATATGAAATATCATTGTATATTACAATGTAATAAATATATTGATAGTATTACTATCACTATAATACATGGATGTCAATTAAATGTTAATATGTGTTATATATGTTCTACATTATGTAACATAGTTATACATTTTGATTTTATCTGATTATAAATGTAATTATTAATAGGGGCACCTGGCTGTCTCAGTCAGGATCTCAGAGTTGTGAGCTCAAGCCCCACGCTGGGTGTAGAGATTGCTTAAAAATAAAATCTTTGCTGGGGCGCCTGGGTGGCTCGGTCGGTTAAGCGTCTGACTTCGGCTCAGGTCATGATCTCACGGTCCGTGAGTTCGAGCCCCTCGTCGGGCTCTGTGCTGACGGCTCAGAGCCTGGAGCCTGTTTCAGATTCTGTGTCTCCCTCTCTCTCTGCTCCTCCCCGGTTCATGCTCTGTCTCTCTCTGTCTCAAAAAAATAAATAAACGTTAAAAAAATTAAATAAAAATTAAATAAAAAATAAATAAAATCTTTGGGGCGTCTGGGTGGCTCAGTTGGTTAGCATCGGGCTCTTGATTTCCGCTACGGTCATGATCTCATTGGTTCATGAGTTTGAGCTGACAGCACAGAGTCTGCTTGGGAAACTCTCTTTCTCTCTCCTTCTCTCTGCCCCTCCCCTCAAAAATAAATAAATAAACATTTTAAAAAATAAATAACTAAAATAAAATCTTTGAAATATATATATACACACAATTACTATATAACATATTGATATTCATATAATACATAATTGTATAATGTTCATGAATATATTATATTCAACATTACTATGCTACTCATGTCATTGTTGTTAATATAATTATAAAATATAGGGGCGCCTGGGTGGCTCAGTCGGTTGAGCGGCCGGCTTCGGCTCACGGTCCGTGAGTTCGAGCCCCGAGTTGGGCTCTGTACTGACAGCTCAGGGCCTGGAGCCTGATTCGGATTCTGTGTCTCCCTCTCTCTGACCCTCCCCCGTTCATGCTCTGTCTCTCTCTGTCTCAAAAATAAATAAACGTTAAAAAAAAATTTAAATATATTACTATTATTTCATCCATTTCTTTTTTATTTTTTAAGTGTATGTATTTATTTATGTAAGTTCTACCCCCAACATGGGGTGCAAATTCACGACTCTGAGATCAAGAGCCACACACCCTCCCAGCTGAGCCAGCCACGTGCCCCCGTTTCTTCTCAATTTTTTAGTGTGGCAACCAGAAAACTGGAAACTACCTGTGAGATTCACAGCATGTTTCTGTTGAATGGTGCTGGTCTATATGATATTTCTAGCCCATCTGCACACACGCACGCACGCACACAAAATACTAAACAGAACTGTTTTGCAGTCAATTATAAGTAGCACAGCGTTTCAACATTTATTGTTTTTTATTTGCATTATTCAAAGAAAAATTTTTTTAATGTTTATTTATTTTTTTAATTTTTTTTTTCAACGTTTTTAATTTATTTTTGGGACAGAGAGAGACAGAGCATGAACGGGGGAGGGGCAGAGAGAGAGGGAGACACAGAATCGGAAACAGGCTCCAGGCTCCGAGCCATCAGCCCAGAGCCTGAGCGGGGCTCGAACTCACGGACCGCGAGATCGTGACCTGGCTGAAGTCGGATGCTTAACCGACTGCGCCACCCAGGCGCCCCTGTTTATTTATTTTTTAGAGAGAGAAAGACAGAGCGTGAGCGGGGGAGGCGCACAGAGAGAGAGAGGCACAGAATCCGAAGCAGGTTCCAGGCTCCCAGCTGTCAGCACAGAGCCCAACGCGGGGCTTGAACTCACAAACTAGGAGATCATGACCTGAGCGGAAGTCAGATGCTTAACCCACGGAGCCACCCAGGGGCCCCTATGTTCATCATTCAAGCGCAGCAGACTAGTTTTTTCAAAAGTCAAAAGGTTACACGCTGAATGAGTCCATTGATATAACGTTCCTGGAAAGGACCGAATTGAAGATGAGAGTGAAAAACCGTGGTGGCCAGGGGCTGGAGACCCCGCTGGGAGGGTGGAGGGCAGTCGGTGGGGGGTGGGGGCTGGAAAAGGGCATCATGGGGGATCCGGTGGTGACGAAAATATCCTGCACCTCGAGTATATCGGTGTCGACATCCTGGTCGTGATCTTGTAATGTTTTGCAAGGTGTTCCCATAGTGAAATAGGTCAAGGGCACAGAAGAGCTCTCTATATTATCACTCACAGCCAGCTACACGTGAGTCCGCAGTGATAACCAAAATTTAAAGTTTCTTGAGTTTTTTTTCTTTTTTCTTTTTCTTTTATTTATTTTGAGAAATGCAATCCAAACAGCAGTTTACAAAGTAAAACGTCAAATTCCCGCGTGACCTCCTTCCCCCCTGGAGGTGCCCAACCCATGTTTCTTAACCTCCCCTTACGGCAAGCTTCCCACACACTTACTTCTGACCGGGACCATCTAACCTCTTTTCTACTTAAGGCATTTTTTTTTTTTTTAAACCCAATTGAGTAACATTTTAACCTACTGTACTTTAAATCGACACACTTAGTTGGGCTTTTTTTTTATGTTTATTTTATCTGGGGGGGAAAGAGGGAAAGAGCGTGAGCAGGGGAGGGGCAGGGAGAGAGGGAGACACCGAATCCGAAACAGGCTCCAGGCTCCGAGCTGGCCGCCCAGAGCCCGACTCGGGGCTCGAACTCACGAACCGGGAGCTCGGGAACCTGAGCCGAAGTCGGACGCTCAAGCGACTGAGCCGCGCAGGCGCCCTTCACTCTTCTGCAAAGGCTGTGACGTTCCCATCTGTCTTCTGTGTATCGAATGTGTCCTAGTCACAAGCTCCACGCGCACGCGCACGCGCACGCGCAGACAGAGAGCTGTTTGGCGGGAGGGGGCAGGGTTGCTCCCGGTAACACGGTTTCACCAAGGTCACGGTTACCGTGAGCCCAGAGACACCGCACGGGTGGGAAGGCGGGGGGCTCCCCTCACACCGCCTGGCTCTTCTGGGCTGGGGTGTCCGCCGTGGAGAGGGTGTAGGACTTGCTGTCCCGGGACACGGACTCCTCGGTCAACACGTTCCGGAGCCTGGCGGGGAGGGACTTGAGGAAGCGGGCGTGGAAGCCCCGAGCCGCCGCCACGTAGATGACGGGATTTATGCAGCAGTTGACGTAAGCGAAGGCGATGCACAGGGCGTCCAAAGCCGACACGTTCTTGAAGGTTCTCGAGCGCGGGTGGAACAGGGCCAGCATTATCCCCGTCACCTGGTAGGGCAGCCAGAACACAAAGAAGCTGGTCACCACCGCCGCCACCACCTTGACCGTCTTGGCGGAGCGTGTGGCGCTGCGGCTCCACGTCCGAATCAGGAGGAACGTGTAACAGATTCCGAGCGTGACCAGCGGCCACAGGAAGCCCACCACCAGCCGCAGGATGGCCACGACCCTCTCGGTGACGACACCGTCCCTCCCGTAGTCCACGCCGCACTGCATCTTGAACGGAAAGGCCTCCACCTGCACCACGCGATACATGAAGGACGGGATGGTCAGCAACAGGGCCAAGCCCCAGGCCACGCCGCAGGCCGCCCAGGCCAAGTGGGCCCCTCGGTAGTTCTGGCACCAGATGGGGTTAAACACCAGCAGGAAGCGGTCGGCGCTGATGGTGGCCAGGAGCAAGATGCTGGCGTACATGTTGAGCAGGATGAGGGAGGGCAGGACGCGGCAGGCCACGTCGCCATAGGGCCAGTGGCCGTGCTGGACGATGGATGTGAACAAGATGGGCAGCGCCAGGCAGGACAGGAGGTCGGCCACCGCCAGGTTGAGAAACCAGATGGCGTTGATGTTTCGCCGGACCTCGAAGCCCGTCACCCACACCACCAGGCTGTTGCCCGGGACGCCCACCAGGAAGACCACCGCGAAGATTACCAGGGCAATCACATTCGGAGCAGACAGGGTGGGGGTTCTAGAAGACTTGTCCACTGGCATGTACGGGTCCACGGTCCAGCCATAATCAGGATACTCAGGGGTGCTGTAATTCAGGGAGTCCTGGGTGGGATGAGAGAGGCAAGAAGGGCCCATGAGAGCTATGCGGCCAGGAGCCCATCACACCTCTTCTTGGAGCCCCAGGTTTCTCCCCAGGGAAACGGGGATGTGGAGGGCCTAGACCCAGCGACAGGGTTACACCTGCCGCCCTGCCGCCTCCTGCTAAAATCCCTGGACATCCCCAGGATCCGGCAACCGAGCGGGCAAAACCTAGTCCTGCTGCCAACGTTGTGGTCACTGTCCGTTCTGACGGGACTGTACCCCATGACACACAGCTGGTTCGCTCTTTTTTGAATTTTTTTTTATTGATTTTTTTTAATGTTTATTTATTTTTGAGACAGAGAGAGACAGAGCATGAACGGGGGAGGGTCAGAGAGAGGGAGACACAGACTCTGAAACAGGCTCCAGGCTCTGAGCGGTCAGCACAGAGCCCGACGCGGGGCTCGAACTCACGGACCTCGAGATCATGACCTGAGCCGAAGTCGGCCGCTTAACCGACTGAGCCACCCAGGCGCCCCTTGTTAGCTCTTTTTAACGCCGTCAACAAACTGAGATGATATCCCCAGGTGGCTACCCCACTGCCGCCCATCACCCCCTTTTGCTGCCTCGCACCCAGTAAGACAGCTCCGTGCTCTGTCTCCGAGTGGCTCCCCACCCCCCCTCCCGAGAAGGCAGGGATTCGGCCTGGTATTTAAGCAAGGAGAAAGGGGGAATCAAAAAAAAAAAAAACAAAACAAAACCAAAACAAACAAAAAAAAACGACGCTCAGTCATCCAGGTAAATATGTGGATGCGATGTTTTAAAGAATCAAAATCAATGCCCGCCCCTCCCCCTCAAATCCATGGGGGGTGGGGGGGGCAAAACATCCAAACTGTAAATAAAGACAGGCTGCCGTCTTTGTTTGTTTCCTGCCCTTGCACGATTGTGCCTTGGGAACCGTCCAATCAGACCACAGTTTGCTTTCCTAGACAGGTGGGTGTCTGCAAATGGACACTGGTGTGTAAACGTATCGGGCAATTCCGGGGTTTTAGGGACAGTCACGCTGCTGGGGCTTATGAGGTGGTTTCTGTTGTGGGGCGGGGGCGGGGGGATTTGAGCAGAGCTTTATTTATTTGTCCTACTCGGTTCAAACTACGGGAGGATATTTTGCGAAGGGTAGAGGGGCACACATGTGTCCTTTCGCTCCGGGTTCCCGGCTAGCTCAGCACTGGCACTTAGGGGCCAGATCCCGACTGTCCTGCTTGAAGCCTGCCTGGGCCCTTGGAAGTTCCCTTACTGCTCCGTGCCTCAGTTTCTTTCCTGGTTGACCCGTACTCTTCTATCACCATTAGCTTAAGTCGTTTCAAAACCTCAGTGTCAGAGCAGAGAGAAAATATTGAGGGGGGGGGGGTGGCAAGATGAAGCATAAAAAATAGGAATAAGATACAGATTTTTGCCTCGCAAGAGGAAGGACAGAAGGATATAGAGAAAGATATAGGTGTCCAAGAACACAGAGCGCCTTAGCACCCAGATTATGGTCTCTAATGACCCTCTGCCATTCAAAGGGCCCAGGCTTGGGGCGCCCGGGGGGCTCAGTCAGTTAAGCGTCCAACTTCCACTCAGGTCATGAGCTCAAGGTTTGTGAGTTCAAGCCCCACATCGGCCTCTCTGCTGTCGGCGAAGAGCCCACGGCAAATCCTCTGTCCTCCTCTCTCTCTCTGCCCCTCCCCTGCTCATGCACTCTCTCCCTCTCTCTCTCTCTCAAAAATGACTAAACATTAAAAACAAAGATGAGCCAATTTGAGTATCTAATAATAATTGCTATGGAATGAAACACATTCATATGTAAAGATCTGTGAGCTCGAAATGACAGTAAAAACAAGCAAACCCAGGGGCACCTGGGTGGCTCAGTCAGTTAAGTGTCCGACTCTTGGTTTCAGTTCAGGTCATGATCTTGTAGTTGGAAGGATCAACCCTCCCACTGAGCTCTGTGCTGATGACGCAAAGCCTGCTTGGGATGGTCTCTCTCCCTTTCTCTCTCTGCCCCTCCCCCACTCTCTCTCTGTCTCTCTCTCTCTCTCTCTCTCAAAATAAATAAATAAACATTAAAAAAAACAAAACCCAAGCAAACCCATTGGTCACCTTTTTATTCTGGAAAAGAAACAAATCAAGCATTTATCCTGCCATTTCTGCACAGGGTATATATATTTCAGGGAAATAAAGAGTTGATGTAGGAAAGTCTTCCTTTAGGAAAAAAATCTAAGAGGGGCGCCTGGGTGGCTCATCCAGAGAAGACAGACAATTGGACATCCTGTTCTATCTGATGTGACGCATTAGAAAGGACACAGCACCGCCTGTGAAGTGATTCTGGCCCAATAAATGAATGGGGCTCCAATCAAGGTTCTAGATCAAGAACGACCAGTCCACAGGAAAAGCAGGGGACGGAGGAACATGATAACGCCACAGGGACAAGATCAGCCCAAGCAGACCGCAGAAAACTCTACAGGACAAATGGTACGGTCTGCTTCCTCCCACAAATAAATGACACTGTAAAAAAGAAAAAAAAGACAGAGAGAGAAGATGAAGAAATGTCATGGATTAAAGGAGATTTAGAGGCATCTCAAGCAAAGGTAATATGGAGACATTGTTTGGATTTGGAGCGGAATAATCAAGCGGAAAATCAGACATTTTTGAGATAATGTGGGAAATGTAAAAATGGAGTGTTTGACGATAGTAAGGAATCGGTGCTAATTTTATTGAGGGTGATGTGGTATTGTGTTTATGTTTTTAAAAACCGAGGGGGAGGGGCGCCTGGGTGGCTGGGTCAGTTGAGCATCCGACTTGGGCTCAGGTCATGATCTCACTGTCTGTGTGCTCGAGCCCCGCGTCGGGCTCTGTGCTGACAGCTCGGAGCCTGGAGCCTGTTTCAGATTCTGTGTCTCCCTCTCTCTCTGCCCCTCCCGTGCTTGCCGCGCTCTGTCTCTCTCTCAAATATAAATAAAAACATTAAGAAAATAATAATAATAATAATAATAATAAAAAGAAGAAGAAGAAATAAACACCAAGGTATTTAAGAGCCAAAGGGTGTGATGCCTACAACTTACTCTCAAATGTTCAGGGGGGAAAAAAGATGATAGATAAACAGATGATAGACAGATGATTGACTGATAAAGCAAATCCGGAGAATCTGGGTGAAGAGCATTATGGGAGTTCTTTGTATCGCTCTTACCGTTTTTCCGTAAGGGTGAAAACATTTCAAAATAGAAAGCTCAACTTGTTGCAATATTTCTATTGGTAAATAGCCCCTGCGGGAGCCTTCCCCTTACCATCCCCCCCTCCCACACCCCTTCTTCCCCTTTCCTTCTGGGACCCACCCAGCCCCCTCCTCCCTCCACTCCCCTACCCCTATCCCCAAGCTCCAGTTTAACTAAAGGGTTAATGCCAGGCCCAGCAGGAGGCTGTAGGGCACCTTTAGCAGGTGGTTAAACTCGTTGTGAGTGTTCCCTTTGGATGCAGCATTCAAAGCTAGTAGCTTTTGTGCTTCTGGTTCCACAGCTCCCAGGCCTCCTTGGCTACACAGTGACTCAGACTCCGAAAAGGGAGCGTCCCTACACGCCCCCACTCCCTGCTCCTCAGCTGACAAAGTGCCTTCCGGATGGCCATGACAGACGTGAGCTCACCAGGGGCCCTTTTCCTTTTGCTGATTTCATAAGGCCAGGGGAAAAAAAAAAAAGAAAGTGCTGATTCGAACACCCTGTGGCTTCCAGGCCCCTGCCAGGACCAGTGGCTGGGAAAAGCTTTGCCCCTGCAGCACCCCTACAAAGATGGGAAGTCACCAGAGGGTCCAGCAAGAAGGAAGGGGCTGGGTTAATGATGGCGCATCCCGGCCCACAGAACACATCTGGGCCACTCTCCCAAAGAATGAGGAGTTTACGCTCTGATGTGGAAGGCACTCCAAGAGCTAGGGTGATGTGTAAAACCCGGGACCGGAGGCGCCTGGCTGGCTCAGTTGATGGAGCCTGCACCTCTGGATCTCGGGGTCGTGGGTTCAAGCCCCACGTTGGGTGTAAAGATTGCTTAAAAATATGGGGGCGCCTGGGTGGTTCAGTCGGTTAAGCGTCCGACTTCGACTCAGGTCATGATCCTGCGCGGTTTGTGGGTTTGAGCCCCGCGTCAGGCCCTGTGCTGACAGCTCAGAGCCTGGAAGCTGCTTCGGATTCTGGGCCTCCCTCTCTCTCTGCCCCTCCCTGCTCGTGCTCTGGCTTTCTCTCTCTCTCTCAAAAATAAGTAAACATTAAAAACAAATTAAAAAAAAAAATACAAAAATCTTCTCTGGGAATGCAAGCTGGTGCAGCCACTCTGGAAAACAGTACGGAGGCTCCTCAAAAAACTAAAAATAGAACGACCCTACGACCCAGCCATTGCACGACTAGGCATTTATCCAAGGGATACAGGGGTGCCGTTTCCAAGGGACACACGCACCCCCGTGTTTATAGCAGCGCTATCGACAAGAGCCAAAGTCTGGAAAGAGCCCAGATGTCCCTCGATGGATGAACGGATAAAGAAGATGCGGGATATATATGCAATGGAGTATTACTCGGCAATCAAAAAGAATGAAATCTTGCCATTGGCAACTACGTGGATGGAACTGGAGGGTATCATGCTAAGTGAAATTAGCCACAGAGAGACAAATATCATGACTTCACTCCTATGAGGACTTTAAGAGACAAGACAGATGAACATAAGGGAAGGGAAGCAAAAATAATATAAAAACAGGGAGGGGGACCAAACAGAAGAGACTCATAAATCTGGAGAACAAACCGAGAGTTCCGGGAGGGGTTGGGGGAGGGGGGAGGGGCTAAATGGGGGAGGGGCATTAAGGAACCTACTCCCGAAATCAATGTTGCACTCTATGCTAACTAATTTGGATGTACATTTTTAAAAATTAAAAATAAAATTAAAAAAAATTTTTTTTAATGTGGAACACACGCACACACAAAAGAAAGTCTGATGCAACCGTGCAGATGGGGGGGCAGAGGGCGCTGGGGCAGGAAGAAAGACGCTCTGATGCACGGCAGAGGGAAAGTCTAGGTTGGTGTGCCTTTTGGCAATGTCTGTTAAAAGAGAAATTGCGCACGGACTTAGCATCTGCAGTTCTGGACACCCAGACTTGGGTCCAAAGATGTAACTTTGGTTTCAAAGACAAAACATAGCGGGGGTGTCTGGCTGGCTCAGTCGGTAGGGTGTGCGACTCTTGATCACGGGGTCGTGAGTTCAAGCCCCGCGTTGGGGGTGGAGATTGCAATAAAAAAAAAAATTTCATATATTTTTTAAAAATTATTAACGTGTATTCATTTTTGAGAGACAGAGAGACACAGAGTGTGAGCAGGGGAGGGGCAGAGAGAGAGGGGGACCCCAAAGCCGAAGCAGGCTCCAGGCTCTGAGCGGTCAGCACAGAGCCCCCCACGGGGCTTGAACCCACGAACCGTGAGACCATGACCTGAGCCAAAGTCAGACGCGCAACCGACCGAGCCACCCAGGCGCCCCTAAATAATTTTTTTTAATAACATTGAATTTATTTTATTTTTTTTTTAATTTTTTAACGTTTATTTATTTTGGAGACAGAGAGAGGACAGAGTATGAACGGGGGAGGGTCAGAGAGAGGGAAACACAGAATCAGAAGTAGGCTCCAGGCTCTGAGCTGTCAGCACAGAGCCCGACGCGGGGCTCGAACTCACGGACCGTGAGATCATGACCTGAGCCAAAGTGGCCGCTCAACCGACTGAGCCACCCAGGCGCCGCTAATAACATTGAATTTAAAAAATAAAGACACGGGCGCCTGGGTGACTCAGTCAGTTAAGCGACCGACTCTTGATCTGGGCTTGGGTCATTGTCTCACGGTTCATGAGTTCAAGCCCCACATCGGGCTCCGTGCTGACAGTGTGGAGCCTGCTTGGGATTCTCTCTCCCTCCCTTTCTCTCTGCTCTTTCCTGCCTCTCTCTCTCTCTCTCTCTCTCTCCCTCTCTCTCTCAAAATAAATAAATAAACTTAATTAAAAAAAATAAAGACAAAACATGGGAAACAACCTAAATCTCTATTGACAGGGGAGAGACCCTCCCAGGAGATTATCACACAGCTGACAAAAGGAAAGGACGAATCCCCTTGAAATATACACGGATGATAACTGTATCTTCCTCCTCGATGTAAATGTAAAGTGCATAGCACAGGGCCTGGCATACAGTAAGCGCTCAATAAATACCGGTTACTAATACTATACGTTACTCTAGGGGAAAAAAGCAAGCTGTAGGCCAATGCGCAGAACGTACGTCTGTTTGCAGGGGGAAGGAACGACAGACGTGCCACATGCAGTGAGCGCCTACTGTATACCATGCACGTAAGAGCTTTCCGTGTATCATTTAATTCTTTCAGTGATCCTGTGGCGTAAGTTCTAGTTCTGTAGGATCGTCGGATTGTTCTCCCCATCTTCAAGGTAAAGAGAAGGAAGCCCAAGAAAGAGGAGTCTCCTCGTCTATTACACAGAAGAGACAGAACGTGAAGCTTATTTCAACTCGACCCCCATGTCAAACTACCCCCTACTCTATTCCCTACACCTCTGTTCTTGAGCACCTGTAGACTGTTTCTGGAAGGATCCAACACAGCGTGACAAGGAGTCTGAGGCTCTGGGCTGGGCGGGCAGAGTGACTTTTCACTGAATGCGCTTTGGTATTTGGGACCTTTTTGCGGCAAGAAGAAGCCGAAGCCAAAGGTCGGTCCGCTTCGCAAAGTCCTGTTGGCCCCAGCCAGGTCTCAAAAGTGGGGTGAGGCAATGCCAAGCCCCTCCTTGGTCAGCTAATGTGTCTTCCGTTTCCTCTTTCACCCAGATGAAGCAAGACCAGAACCTCTACCAAGGCAGGTACTAAATCACAGCCCTGCCTCTCTGGAGACCCAGCCCTGGGGGCACAGGGGGGTGGGGGGCAGGGGAGGCGGGAGCCCTCCCAGAGCCTGGAGACCGGCTTCCTTTGACACTCACAGAACCCATGGGACAGCCTGGGTCTGCCACCCACCCATGAAGCACCCGGGCCATCTCTGCTCCTGCCTGGGCCTCAGTTTCCCCGTCTCTACAATTCAGAACATCTGAAAGTCCGGGTGAGTAACTACCTTGCTTCTGAGCTGGTTCTTTGCAGCCTCCCAGGGTTTGCTCCTGCCATTCCCGCCGCCAGAAAGACCCCCTCCTGGATCTCTCCACTTGAGGAAGATGTCATCTAGCCAGATCCAACACTCGGATTTCCTGCCCCAGGGACCTTTCTGATCCCAGCCCCGAGGACCCGGGGATAATCCCTTGATGATCTTACTTTTTAGCTGTTTCCCAGCCCTGGAGAGTCTTGAGATGCGGGTCAGGGGAGAAGGGAGGAGACGGAGAACAGAGAGAGGCAGAGGCAGCGAGAAGGGGAGAGGTGGGGAGAGAGAGAGAGACCCAGCAAGGAGACAGAGAAGGGAGACGGTTCCTGAACCCCATGATCCTGCTGGGGGGGACTCACCATATTCGGGTCTCCCGGGGTTCCCCGCTGATCGAAGGTGCGTCCTGCCCACAGACTGTGGTTTTTAAGCCCCAAGGGAGGGTGCAAACAGCAGAAAGGAAATGACCAGTCTTTCCCCTCTGGGGTTCTCATTGGTCTGCGCACTGGGCACCCCAACTGGGGCAGCTTCCGTGGGGCATCACCCAGAGAGCTCTGAACACCTCCTTCCAGCCAGAGGAGGGAGGCTGGGCTCACAAAACTGAGGAAATTCCTGGCCTGACGAGGGTGGAACCCAGAGAGAAGAGACCCCTCCACCCTCCACCCAGATCTAGGCTCAGCCCCTCTCTTGGCCTTGGTTTCCCCATGTGGGACCTTCTAGGGCCTCGGGGAAGGTGCAGAAAAGCTCAGAGATCCAACTGGATCAAATCCCCCTGGGATCCTGGGGAGCAGGGATCGTGAGTGAGCCCCAGCCTCCCAGCCAGGTTGCTTTGAGGCCCAGAGAGGTCCGTGGAGGTGGCCCGGCTGTTAAACCCTCCTGCCTGGCCTTTTGAAGTTGGCACCCCCTGAGCACAGCCATCGTTTCCGGCTTCTTTCTGGGTTCTCCCAGAGACACGTGGGAGCCTGGGGTGAGGAAGGACCCTAGTTGGTCTCTTGTAGCGGCTGCTGTAACAAAATGCCAGAAACTGAGTGGCTTAGAACCACAGAAATGGGGGCGCCTGGCTGGCTCGGTGGGGAGAGCCCATGAGTTTAGATCTCAGGGTTGTGAATTCGAGCCCCAGGTTAGACAGAGGTTACTTAGAAAAGAAAGGAGGGGCGCCTGGGTGGCTCAGTCGGTTAAGCAGCCGGGACTTCAGCTCAGGTCATGATCTCGCAGGCTCGTAGGTTCGAGCCCCGCGTGGGGCTCTGTGCTGACCGCTCACAGCCTGGAGCCTGCTTCCGTTTCTGTCTCCCTCTCTCTCTGTCCCTCCCCCACTCGCTCTCTCTCTCTCTCAAAATTAAAGACAGTTAAACAGAAATGCACCACCCCTACCAAAAGAAAAATCGGAAAAAAAAAAAGATTTTTTTTGGACCCATCTCCACCGCCATGCTGCCGAAGCCCCTACAGAGTTCGGAGTGCGTCCCCCCAGGCTGTTACAAGTGTGGTATTTGTGTTTGGGGACCCACACGAGGGTGCACGATGTCGGGTTTTAGTGCCGCTACACGAAGCCACGGGTGTGGTCCAGGGGCGCTCAGCAAGGACTTGGACAGTCGCTTTCTGAGGATTTGGCGCAGGTAGGGAGGAGGTGCTGTCATACTGACCCTGACCTCAAGGGGGCGCTTGAGCTGGGAGAGACTCCGAAAGCCAGGCCACGCCCCCTTTTTTTTTTTTTTTAGAATTTTGGACCAAAGCTGCGTATTGCCTTAAAGCACGAGTTCTTAACGTTTTCTCGTCTTTTTCTTTTCTTTTTTTTTTTTTATGTTTTTTTTTGAGAGCGAGAGGGAGCGGGGGAGGGGCAGAGAGCAAGACAGTCCCAAGCAGGCTCTGCACAGTCAGCACAGAGCCTGAGGCGGGGCTGGACCCCAGGAACCAACCAGGGAGATCGGGTCAGAGCGGAAGTCGGTTGCTCAACGGATGGACCACCCAGGCGCACCCGTGGGTTCTGTGCCCTAGACCCTTGGTGAAGTTATGAACTTCTCAGAATTTTTTTTTTTTTTTTTTTTTTTTGCAACTGCTGATTTTGATGTAATTTCCTACTTAAGTGGAAGTGGCAAGGAGAATACAAGTAACTCCCGTGTGGCTTTCGCCCAGATTCACGCACCGTTGCGTTTGCCCCCTGTGCTGTGCTTTCTTTAATATGCGCCCACTATATGCCTGGGGTGGGGGGATGGGGGGGGACGCGGCAGGTAATCAATCAGGGTTCTCTAGAAAAACAGGACCAATAGGACAAAGAGGGGGCGCCTGGCTGGCTCAGTCACTAGAGCATATGACTCTTGACCTCGGGGTTGTAAGCTTGAGCCCATGTTGGGTGTACAGATGGCTTAAAAAAAAAAAAAAAAAGAATAAAATCTTCCAAAAGAATAGGATAGGAGCGCCTGGGGGGGCTCCGTGGGTGAAGCGTCTGACTCTTGATTTTGACTCAGGTGGTGATCCCACAGGTTCACGAGTTCGAGCCCCGCATCCGGCTCCGCGCTGGCAGTGAGGAGCCTGCTTGGGATTCTCTCTCTCTCTCTCTCTCTCTCTCTCTCTGTCTCTGCCCCTCTCCCACTCTCTCTCTCGGAATAAATTTTTTAAAACAGGATAAAGAAACAGGGGGGAGGGGAGGGAGAGAGAGAGTGAGGCAAGGAAGGAGGAAGAAAGGGATATTTGTCTTAAGAAATTGGTTCCTGGAGGAGCGCCTGGTGGCCCAGTGGGTTGAGCATCTGACTTCCGTTCAGGTCACGGGCTCGCGGTTTGTGGGTTCAAGCCCCACGTCAGGGCCCGGGCTGACAGCTCAGAGCCTGGGGCCTGCTTCGGATTCTGTATCTCGTTCTCTCTCTGCCCCTCCCCCACTTGTGTTCTGTCTCTCTGTCTCTCTGTGTCTCTCAAAAAGAAATAAAAATGTAAAAAATAAAATAAAATAAAATAAAAAAGAAATTGGTTCCTGGAATTGTGGGAGCTGGCAAGCCATGGGAACCTGATACAAAGGTTCTGTGTGTGTGTGTGTGTAGATATAGATATATATAGATATATATCTTAGCACTTTTCTCTGAGTCACTAGAGAGTGAGCTAGAAACCCCATGCCTCTTTACCACAGAGCGAGTAGGAAATATAGTACTGATGTAATCTGCAGTTCATGTTCAAATGTCACCAACTGTTCCAATAAAGTGCTTTTGTCGCAATTTTTTCTTTTATTTATTTTGAGAGAGAGAAAGTGAGCAGGAGAGGGGCAGAGAGAGAGGGAGAGAGAAAATCCCAAGCAGGCCGAGCGGAGCGCGGGGCTTGATCCCATGACTGTGAGATCATGACCCGAGGCGCCCCATCACTTTTGCTTTCTGAATAATGTTTCTGTGACTACATTTGAAAGCACCTATTTCCCCCCCTTTCAACAGCTTAATAAATCCATTCTTGGCTTGAAATCTGTTTACTTAATCATTTGCCTATTGGGATTAGGTGGTTTCTGACGCTTTTGTTCAGACCACAGTGAGCACCCTCAGACATAATAATAAAAAAAAAAACAAAAAAACAAAAAAACAAAAAACACAACCCAATAGAAAAATGGGCCAGGGTGCCTGGGTGGCTTAGTCAGTTAAGGATCCGACTTCAGCTCAGGTCACGATCTCACAGTTTGTGGGTTTGAGTCCCGCGTCGGGCTCTGTGCTGATGGCTCAGAGCCTGGAGCCTGCTTGGGATTCTGTGTCTCCCTCTCTCTCTGCCCCTCCCCTGCCTGCTCTCTGTCTCTCAAGAATAAAGAAATGTTAAAAAAAATTGTTTTTGTTAATAAAAAAATAAAATAAAATCTTTAAAACAATTTTTAAATCCCATGTTACTTTGAATCCGCATTTCCTGCTACCCATCTGAAGCTGGCCGTTCCGAGCATGGGGCTGCAGCCACCACACCACGGACAACAGCCACTGGTGGCCAGCCACCACTCTGCTAGCTGTCACAGGAAGCCCAGAGCCAGACAGATGCTGGCCTTGTGTACTGGGGGTCCTCAGCAGTGGCCACAGGATCTTCTGAGGCAGGATGTGGGGGGCCCAGCCCCAGCAGTGGTTGGGCCCACACAACCTTCTAACCCTGGTCAGACGGACTTCGGGAACTTCCAGCCCCGGCTGAACCTGGAAACCAGATGGTGACAGGAAGTACCAAGGGGAAGCTGGGAGAAAGCAGCTGGAGGGCACATCAGGCAGAAGGCCTCTTCTCGGTGGAAAACACCAGCAAGAACAACAACAGGGGCGCCTGGGGGGGCTCAGGTCATGATCTGGCGGTTCGCGAGTTCGAGCCCCGCGTGGGGCCCTGTGCTGACGGCTCAGAGCCTGGAACCTGCTTCAGATTCTGCGTCTCCTTCTCTCTCTGCCCCTCCCCCACTCACACTCGCTCTCTCTCTCTCTCTCTCTCTCAAAAATTAATAAACATTAGAAAATATTTTTTAATAAATAAAAATGCACGGATACAAAGCGAATGGGTATCTCTGATCCTAAAATGCCGGTTTTAAGATTTTTTAAATTGTTTATTAATTTATTTTGAACCCAATAGGACAAAACCCATTTTGGGGGGCGTGCCGTCCTGCGAGTGTTGACAAAAAACACCCAGTGGGGTAACCACCACCGCAAATGAGACCCGGAACAGTCTCGTCCCCCGCCCCCCACCCCAGAAAATTCCCTCAGGGGCCTCTTTGCAGCCCCTCCCCCACCTGTAACCCCTGGCAACCGCCGCGCTAGTCTCGTGGCCAGATTGGCCTTTTCCAGAATGTCCTATAAACGGAATCACACCATACGCAACTTTCTGAATCTGACTTCTCCCCCTCAGCCTCATACGTTTACAATTCATCCCTGTCGCTGTGTGGGTCGCGGAAGTCCCCTTTAATTGCTGAGTGGCACTCCATCCTCCCACGACTCTTGATCTCAGGGTGGTGAGTTCGAGCCCCGCGTGGGGCGGAGAGACTGAGGACAAATAAAATCTTTAAAAGGTTTCACTGCTGCAGGGTGTCCGGGGAGCTAGGAGCCGGACTGCTGGGTGATGTGGTTAATGTGTGTTTTGATTTGATTTGATTTGATTTGATTTTTAATTTTTTAACGTTTATTTATTATTGAGAGACAGAGAGACACAGAGCATGAGCAGGGGAGGGGTAGACAGAGGGGGAGACACGGAATCCGAAGCAGGCTCCAGGCTCTGAGCTGTCGGCACAGAGCCCGATGTGGGGCTCGAACCCACAAACCGTGAGATCATGACCTGAGCCGAAGTCGGTTGCCCAACCAACTGAGCCACCCAGGCGCCCCTGTGTGTTTCAATTTTATAAGAAACCCGCTGCATTCATTTTCTGTTGCCACGAACGAACGCCAACTGGGCGGCTTAAAGCGACAACAGTTTATTGTCTCCCTGGCATGGAAGTCAGAAGCCTGAAATCAGGGTGAGGGCAGGGCAGGGCCTCGCCTCCCGTAGGGGCAGGAGAGGATTCACCCCTGCCTCCTGTAGCTTCTGGAGGCTCCAGATACTCCTGGCTCTTGTGGCCGCGTCCAGCCTCGGCCTCTGTCTTCACCTGGCCTCTCTTCTCTTCTTTTGTCTCCCTGTCTTTTGTTAATGTTTATTTATTTATTTTGAGAGAGAGCGAGAGAGGGTGTGCGCAGGGGAGGGGCAGAGAGAGAGAATCGCGGGCAGGTTCCCAGCCCAGAGCCCAGAGCCCAACACGGGGCTCGAACCCACGACCAAGATCATGACCTGAGCCGACGCTCAACTGACTGAGCCACCCAGGCGCCCTGGTTATCTATCTTTACAACCAATTTTAATCCCCTTACTCCCCAAAGTACACCAAGTGCTGGACTGAAGCCTCATGGGGGAAAACTGGTCAAGTTTCCTGTTCTGCCCTCACTCCGGCCGGGCCGTCGCCCTGTGGAGGTGTTTTAAGCCTTGCCCTTTGTCGGGTCTGTGTTCGGTCAGGGGTGCACGCGCTTTGTCTTAAGTTTGTTTATTTTTAAGTAACCTCTCCACTCGACATGAGACTCGATCTCACAACCCTGAGATCAAGAATCGCCCACTCCTCCAACCCAGCCAGCCAGGTGCCCCTTGTGGGAAGGTGGGGGCTGGGGGGGCACACATTTGCAATCAGCTGAAAATCTGATATGAAGGCGGAGTTGTTTTCCTGGCAATAAACAACTGATATTATTCTCTAATTGTAAACTGTTTCCCGTGCACCTGCCCCCACACACACACCCCCCCCACAAAAAAAGACTAAGTCTGAAGAAGGGGAAAAAAATAGGGGCGCCTGGGTGGCTCGGTCGGTTAAGCATCCGACTTCGGCTCAGGTCATGATCACCCGGTTCATGGGTTCGAGCCCCACATCGGGCTCCGTGCTGACACCTCGGAGCCTGAAGCCGGCTTCGGATTCTCTGTCTCCCTCCCTCTCTGTCCCTCTCCCATTTGTTCTTTATCTCTCTCTCTCTCAAGAAAAAAAAAAAAATTTAAAAATTAAAAAAAATTTAAATATATATATGAATAAAATGAAAATAGGACAAGATCTGGAGACGATCACAATTTTGCCTGAGTTTCCCCCAAAGCGGTGATTTGACAGGTAGTTTATGCGGGGGGTTGATCACGGGCAGCAGGAGTGAGGAAGTACAGAACAGAGACCAGAGAAGGGAGAAAGGCCATTAAAGGGTGTGTTAACGTCCACCGGTTGGGGGCAATCGGGGCTTGATCCTGCTGGGGACCCTGTGAGGAACCAGGCAGAACAGGCTTCGGGATCTTCCCACCGAAGGGGGGGCGGGGTGGGCATTGATGTCATCACTCGCTGCCCCCTTTGAGGCGGGGTCGCCCCAACCCCTCCCACCTCGGGGGCTGCACCTGGGGTCCAAATCAGTCCAGCGATGCCAGAAAAAAGCCACAAGGAGACACCTCCGTGCCAAGCTGAGAGGCTGACCAGGTGCCAGAAACTGTCAGCCCCTGCGGGTGAACCCAGGCGGGGAGAGGCACCTGCGCTGTCTCCTCCCCCCCGGATGCCCCTTGACAATTTCTTTTTTAACCAGGAAATTGTCTCTGCTCTGGCCAGACGCTGTAATTCACTTTCTGTCCGCGGTTTTTTTGGTTGTTTTTTTTTTGTTTGTTTGTTTTTTTGTTTTTTTTTTCTGACGAACAGAAATCAGTTTCTCTGCCTCAGCTCTAAATCAATGCTCAAAGGAAACTAGTGTAAAACCATCAGGTTTAAAGAGCGCTGAATTGTTACCTTTTCTGAAGCGCAAAATTGTCGGCATCCCCAGGAGGCTCCAACCTGTCGGTCAGGCTTGGAAGAAACTCTACCCAATGAAGTGGACCTAATAAGGCATGTAAAACATGCATCCTAAATATCCGTGGAGAACCAAGAGAGGAGATTGAAAATCGGAAGCAAGAAGAGGAAGTTATGAAGTAGAACCTAACTGGAGACAAGGGACATGAACGATATAATTACTGAAATAAAGAACTTAATAGGTGAGTTGAATGGCCGAACGGATACAGCTAAAGAATGAGTGAGCGAGCTGAAAATGCTGTCCCCAAAGGCCTCCATGTGGGACAGAGAGAGAGAAACCCTAAGGAAAAAACTAAGGTCTATATGGATATAAGTAACAGTTCGAGGGGCACCTGGCCGGCTCAGTCGGTTGAGCATCTGGCTTTGGCTCGGGTCATGATCTCATGGTTCATGGGTTCAAGCCCCGCGTTGGGGGCTCTGGGCTGACCGCTCGGGGCCTGGAGCCTGCTTCGGATTCTGGGTCTCCCTCTTTCTCTGCCCCTCCCCCAGTCCTGCTCTGTCTCTCTCTCTCTCTCAAAAATAAAGCAACATTAAAACCAAATAAAAAATAATAATTTTTTTTTAAAGAATTCAGAATTCATGGAGGTCTTTGCAGTCAGATAAACCTTTGTATGTGACTGGCCATGTTTCTGACCTCTCCGCCCCCATCCCATCCACTTCTGTAAAACGAGGGGAAGAATGTTTAGTGCGCAGGGTTGTTGTCAAAATATCATGACCGAATGGGAAACGCCTTAGTAGAATAAAGCTTTTTATTATTCTTATTTTTTTAGAGAGAGAGTGTGTGCGTGGGGGAGAAGGGCAGAGGGAGACAAAGAAAATCTTAAATGTTTTTTTTATGTTTTATTTTATATTTGAGAGACAGCGAGCAGGGGAGGGGCAGAGAGATAGAGACAGAACCCGAAGCAGGCTCCAGGCTCCGAGCGGTGAGCAGAGAGCCCGACGCGGGGCTCGAACTCACGAGCAATGAGCTCCGGGACCTGAGCCGAAGTCGGACGCTCAACCGACTGAGCCGCCCAGGGGCCCCCATAATAAAGCTTTTGAAATGACTATAATGCTTGTGGCAACTGAGTGAAGCTTAGGATGCAAAACTGAAGACACCGAGTCTCCTGTTAAATCCAGTACGTGTACCACTGAGTTCCTATGTGCTATTTTTCACGACTTTATTAAAGTATAATCGATGTGCCACACGCAGCACGTATCGAGAACGAGGTAGGAAGGCGACACCCCCGCCACAAGCAAGTTAGCAAACATTTCCATAGTGCCCAGAAGGTTCTTTGCGGTTCTTTGTAACCGAGCCCTCCCTCTACCCTCTGCCCTCAGGAAACCACTGATCTGCCTTCTGTCTTAACAGATCGGTTTGAATTTCCTAGAATTTCGCATAAGTGGAAGGGTAAGGTAGGAGGTGCTTTCCCTTGCCCCGTGTCTTTCACGCGGTGTAATGTTCCATATCCAATTCCTTTTTCTTGCAAAGCTGTATCCCACTGTTGGGTGGGAGAGGCAGAAAAATGCCCCGGGGTCTCCATGCCCCTGTAACTGACCCCCTCCAACAAAAACCCTGGACACCAAGGCTCAGGGGAGCCTCCCTGGTTGGCAAAGGCTCCAGGTGTGCGGCCGCGTGACCTCGCTAGGAAAAGCGAGCGCTGTCCATACGACTCCGTGGGGACAGACAACCGGAAGCTCAGGCCTGGTCTCTCCCGGAGGCCGCGTGCCCACCTTTCCCCTCGGCTGATGTTAATCTCTCTCCTTTCGCCCCGATAAATCACGAGTGTGATTCTAACAGCTCTTCTGGGTTCCGTGAGCCCTTCTGGTGAGTCGCGAAACATGAAAGTCGTCTTGGGGACGTGCGACAGATGCACCTGTCTGGGTGCTTCTCAGCAACCGCGCCTCTCGGAATTTTCCAGAGGGTCCATTGGTTTCCATCTTTGGCTGTCTTTCCACTTCCCAAACCCAGATACCACCCGCCTCCAGCTGTCCATTTGATGACCACACCCCACGCTTCCCAGTTCTCAGTTTGCCTCTCCCCCTATCTAATTGCACACCACCTTCCTGTCCCTTTCTCAGAAACGTTGTCCCCTCTTGGGGCGCCTGGGTGGCTCACTGGGTTGAGCGCCCGACTCTTGATTTTTGACTCAGGTCGTGATCCCGGGGTTGTGGGATCGAGCCCCATGGCAGGCTCCGTGCGGAGCGTGGAGCCCGCTTGGAATGCTCTCTCTCCCTCTCTCTGCCCTCTGCCCCTCCCCCGCTCACACTCACTCTCTCTCTAAAATTTAAACAAAGCAAAGAATCTTTATCCGCTCTCTTCTTGTTGCGTTTCCTCCTCCTTCAGTCGCCCCGAACTTCAGCGTTTCCTTCTCTCCATCCCCGCGTCCACTGTGTCCCCGTCTTCCCCGCTCGGTGCCATGGCCTGTCAGTGTGGCTCCTCCCCATCTCTCTCTGTCCCCCCATCACCCAGCCTTTGGGGGACTCTCCACCCCCTCTGTCCTTCTCTCTCTCGGTGTCTCTGAGATGCTTTCAAGGTAACTCAAGCCCTTCAACTTCATCTCCTCAGATGGGTCATCGGTCCTGCCTCATTTTTTTTTTTTAATGTTTATTTATCTATTTTTAGAGAGTGGGGGAGGGGCAGAGAGAGAGACAGAGAGAGAGAATCCCAACCAGGCTCCGTGCTGTCAGTGTGGAGCCCAACATGAGGCTCGATCCCATGAACCATGAGATTCGTCAGAACCTGAACCGAGATCAAGAGTCAGACGCTCAGGGGCGCCTGGGTGGCTCAGTCGGTTGAGTGTCCGACTTCGGCTCAGGTCACGATCTCACGGTTCGTGGGTTCGAGCCCCGCGTCGGGGCTCTGTGCTGACAGCTCGGAGCCTGGAGCCTGCTTTGGATTCTGTGTCTCCCTCTCTCTCTGCCCCTCCCCCGCTCACGTTCTGTCTCTCTTTCTTGCTCAAAAATAAATAAACATTAAATATTTTGAAAAAAAAAAAGAGTTGGACACTCAACTGACTGAGCCGCTCAGGTGTCCCTGTCCTACCTCCTCTCTCTTGGCATGTTCGGCTCCCTCTGTCTCTTCTTCACTCTGTCTCTCCCTCTTTTCCTCCCCCCCTCCCTCAACCTCACAGTCCCCGTCCTTCCCAACCTCCCAAGGGTTCTGTCTCTCTCTCGGGACTTCTCTCCCTGCATTTGTGTCCATGTTTCCATCTCTGCATCTCTTGACGTCTCTTTGTGCCTCCGTTTCTCTTTCACATTCGACCTCAGAGACACCCCCCCTCCCCGACTCCCAAGTTGCCACACCTCCTTCCCCAGATGTCTCAGTGCCGGCTCAGGTTCCACCCCCCCCCCCCCCCCCCCCACGTTCCCCCCCCCCCCTCCCCCAATTTCCCAGTGCCGGCCCAGGTTCCCCCCCCCCCCCCCCCACCCTCACTGTCCCCTCTGTCGCTTCCCTCTCTCTCAGCGTCCCTGCCCGTGTCCCCTGCCTGACAGTCTGCCTTAAGAGTTACCAGAATGACAAGCCACCTCTTCTTTCTGGATAAAAACCACATTTGTTGGGGCGCCTAGGTGGCGCAGTCGATTAATCGTCCGACTTCAGCCAGGTCACGATCTCGCGTCCGTGAGTTCAAGCCCCGCGTCAGGCTCTGGGCTGATGGCTCGGAGCCTGGAGCCTGCTTCGGATTCTGTGTCTCCCTCTCTCTCTGCCCCTCCCCCGTTCATGCTCTGTCTCTCTCTGTCCCAAAAATAAATAAAAAACGTTGAAAAAAAATTAAAAAACAAAACAAAACCACATTTGTTTATTTTTATCACAGCGAAGTGCGGGCGTCAGCACGTAATCAAGCAGAAAACAGAGAACATGAAACACTCTCCTCTCGGTCCTTATCAGGCTCAGGGCAAGCACTTCCTAAGTGTTCTACGCTGCTTCTGTCCCCTGCCAGCAAGGACACTTTTCAGTCCCCCCCAGTCCTGAGCCCCAGGCCTCCTGGGACAGCGGGGACAGGCAACAAAGAGCTCTCTCAGGCTCTGAGCATTGCTCTGAAAGAGAAGGGGTTGGGGCCCCTAGGGAGCTCAGTGGGTTGAGCGTCCGACTTCGGCTCAGGTCATGAGCTCGTGGTTCGTGGGTTCGAGCCCCGCGTCGGGCTCTGTGCTGATGGCTCGGAGCCCGGAACCTGCTTCGGATTCTGGGTCTCCCTCTCTCTCTCCGCCCCTCCCCGACTCATGCTCTATCTCTCTGTCTCTCAAAAATAAATAAACATTAAAAAAACTTTTTAATAATCATCATCATAATAAAAGAATAGGCTCACAGTTGTCCATTAGTGTCACAAGTAAAACAAACAAACAAAAAATTGGCCTCCAATCGGTATCCTCTCTCATGGTCCTGTGGATGGACTTCCAGGCACTTCTCACTTGGAGCCTCTTGAGGTCGGCTGGAGCTGTGCTCATCTGAAGGCCCAACCGGGCCGGACGTGCCAGGTGACCCGCTCGCATGGTTGGCCGTCGATTCTGGCCGTCGAGTGGGGGCATAGCTGGGATTTTCAACCAGACAGCCTACGCGCGGGCTCTCCATATGGTTTGGGCTGAGAAGCAAAGCCAGCAGTGACATGGGGCGCAGGTTAGAGTCAGATCACATGGCTATCAGCTTCCCACCTACACCCCCCCCCCCAACACACACACAGTTGTTGCTCTGTAAATTACTCCTCAGCCTCTAGGGCACAATGTGAACATTTATGCCTTTTATACCCTCCCTGCCCGCATGGCCATCCTTTGATTCCCAGTTTCAGGTTTGAGCCCAGCGCCCAGGTCACCCACCCCCCCGTCCACCCCCTCATCCTATGGCGACGTGGGACATGGGACATGACCACCCGTGCAGATCCGGTAACCCTTCACAAGCCTTTGTTCCGTCCGCCTCATCTCCTTGGAAGGAATGTGTCTCCCATCCCTTTATAGCAAGAGGCTGTGCAACTTGCTTGGCCAGTGGGATGAAGGCACACAGACCACAGAGGCTTGAGATGCACCATGGCAGTTGGGCTCACACCTCTGCCATTACTACGAGAAGGATATTCCTGGGATAGGCCGTTGGTCCCAAGCACCTGCCAGGTGGATGCACCTACCAGGATCAGCCCGGCCACAAGCACCTGAGGGAGCCCAGCCAAGATCAGCAAGCCATCCAACCATGCGCAGCCCCAGGCAGTCCAGCTCCATGGGACCCCGGTCGGTCGTACAGGAGAAGTCAGCTAGGATCAGCAGAGCCTTCCGGCCACAATCAGCTGACCCCCGGATGCACCCGCTAAATAAACATCCGTGTGTGTACATCACACGCAGATTTGGGTTATTCTCGGACCAGAGTAAACCGATACATTAGCAGCAGTATAGCCGTGAGTCTATCATCACTACATGGTTGCAGTGTGACTAAGTGATAAAGAATTGTACCCAGAACCAGATGTGAAATGTACATGCCCCGGGGGGCGCCTGGGGGGCCCCGTCGGTTAAGCATCTGACTTCAGGTCACCGTCTCCAGGTTCGCATCGGGCTCTGCACTGACAGTGTGGAGCCTGCTTGGGATTCTCCCTCTCTCTCTCTCTCTCTCTCTGCCCCCCCCCCCCCCCCACTCACATGCTCTCACACTTTCTCTCTAAATAAATAAATATATGTGTGTATATATATATATATATACATTTTTTTTATTTTATTATTATTTTTTTTAATTCAGGATGATGTAGCTGGAGGGGGAGTGGGTTTAAAAGGCTCATGCTCGGGACTTTCCATGACTTGGCTGGAGTTCACCAAACTTTTTTTTTTTTTTTTTCCAGAGGCTAGCTGACTTGTAACATTGCAAGAGAACAAATGCAGAAGCAACTATAAGAACCCAGTTGTCTTCTATTGAGCCAGACGTTAAATATTCTCAGAAATGTAAAGTGATGTCACTCTTCTCATTACATTTTTTTTTTTTTAATTTTGGAAAATACAGCATTTTTCATTTGAAATGTTATTTATGTTGGGGCGCCTGGGTGGCTCAGCTGGTGAAGTGTCCGACTTCGGCTCAGGTCACGATCTCACGGCTTGTGGGTTCAAGCCCCTCATCGGGCTCTGTGCTGACAGCTTGGAGCCTGGAGCCTGCTTCCGCTTCTGTGTCTCCCTCTCTCTCTGCCCCTTCCCCGTTCATGCTCTGTCTCTCTCTGTCTCTGTCTCAAAGATAAATAGACGTTAAAATAAAAAATAATAATAAAAAAAAAAGGATGGAAATTCTGATACACAATACAACGTGGATGAAACTTGACAACTTGATGCTAAGTGAAATGAGACAGGCACGAAAGGGCAAATATTGTTCGACTGCACTTAAATGAGGCACAGAGAAGAGGTAAATTCACAGAGACAGAAAGTAAAATAGAGGTTGCCTGGAGTGGGGGAGGTGGGGAGATGGAGAGTATTGTTTGAGGGATACAAAGTTTCAGTTTGGGGAAATGAAAACATTCTGGAAACCCCGTGGCAGTGACGGTCCCACAACAAGGTGAATGTATTTCATGCCACCAACTGCACACCTAAAATATAGGACATGGCACATTTTATGTCCTGAAATCATTGTTTGCACCATATGCTAACGAACTTGGATGCAAATTTTAAGAAATAAAAAATTTTTAAAAATTTTTTTAAATAAAAATAAAGAAATGGCCCCCCAAAATGGAGTTTTTACATTTCTTCTGGCCAAAGCAGGTGGGCGCCCTCTGGTGGAAGTACAGGGTATCGGTTGGCGGCGCAAAATTTCTCCGGAATTTTCAATTCTGAAGACGGAGGCAGGTATGAGGCAGCTGATATGAGGACTTTATTTCAGCAGATCAACTTTAAACCCTGAACTATGCCTCTTGTCGTGCACATTCACTCACACACACGCACGCGCGCACACACAATTACAGACACAACGAGACCCTTGCAAACGCACACAGACACGATCACACATACGAAAAACTCTCCCAAAGACCCACATAGGTACACACACAGAGGGACACAGGGGCGCCTGGGTGGCTCAGTCAGCTAAGCTTCCCGACTCTTGATTTCAGCTCAGGTCTTGATCTGAGGGCCATGAGTTCAAGCCCTGCCCTGGGCATAAAGCCTACTAAGAAAAACAAACAAACAGGGGCGCCTGGGTGGCGCAGTCGGTTAAGCGTCCGACTTCAGCCAGGTCACGATCTCGCGGTCCGTGAGTTCGAGCCCCGCGTCAGGCTCTGGGCTGATGGCTCGGAGCCTGGAGCCTGTTTCCGATTCTGTGTCTCCCTCTCTCTCTGCCCCTCCCCCGTTCATGCTCTGTCTCTCTCTGTCCCAAAAATAAATTTAAAAAAACGTTGAAGAAAAACAAACAACAAAAACAAGGAGACACGGACACATGGACAGTCGCTTACACACACGACACTGAAAACAGTGTATGATTAACAAAGGGGACTTAGTAGACCAGCGCCGTTCTCTATTTTTAAAAAACTCGTAATGGAAAATGAGTTTCTTCCCAAAGCCATTAAATAAACGTTGAACAAGTAATTAAGATGAATCTCGGTTGGGCAGCATGCCCGACTTGAGGTCCACAATCCCTTAGCTGAAGTCCTTGGGGACAGATGCCTTTCGGAACTCAGAAGTGTTCCAATTTTAGAAAGGCGATTCTGAGCAAATGCCACATTTTATGTAACACTCCCAGGGGTCTGAGGCAGCCCCCTCCCCACCAGACATGTTAGTATATTTGCAGCAACGCCCGTGGAAGTCCACACCAACGGAGATAAATAAAGGGTGTAAATAATAGAAAGTTTAACCCCAAAGCGGTGTGGAAAGATCATCTTTCCCTTCAACAAACTTACGAATTAGCGCCAGTCCAGAATTAAAAAAAAAAAAAAAAAAAAAAAGTAAATAACTCTTATCAGTTGATTTGCCACCATGTGAGACTGCGCCCGAACTACCCCCCCAAAGAACCTGTTTTGGTTGTCACGGCTTTTGGGAATTCGGGACACGGGACCCTCCTAGCAGGCCCCTGGAACGTGCAGGTACAAATGTTTCTGCCGTGATTGTGAATCTTGGATCCCGGCCAGGGTAGGCTTCCGGGAGGACGGCGACGCTTTGGCGCCCCCTCCTGGAAGTTCCAGCCCTTGCGGTTGGGCTGCAGCGGGGAGGTCTACGGCCTTGGGCTTGATCCAGCGGTGGGTCGCGATTGGCCGAACCGTTTAGAGTAATCCCGCCTTCTCGCGCCAGCGCGTGATGGAACCCAAGCCTCAACCAACCGCACCTGACGGCCCCTGGCACAGGCACGGGGGTCCAGGTTTGTCATGTGACCTGCACTGATCCCACCAAGTTGAAAGAAAGCCCTTCAGCCCACCAGGAGGGGCGAGGCCTCCCTCTCTCCCAGGGATGGGAATGAGTTCCCAGGTGCCTCCGTCCGTGGGCACCCTGCAAAGCCCCTTGGGGGTGAGGCTGCCCCTAAGCCCCGAAAGAACTAGAAACACTGTAGGGCCCTGTGATGGCCACCCAAGGGTGCTGCTCGGCTCTCCCTTTAAGAGACCCTGCTGCGGGGGCGCCTGGGTGGCTCAGTCGGTGAAGCGTCCGACTTCGGCTCAGGTCATGATCTCGCGGTTTGTGAGTTCGAGCCTCACATCGGGCTCTGTGCTGACAGCTCAGAGCCTGGAGCCTGCTTCGGATTCTGTGTCTCCCTCTCTCTCCGCCCCTCCCCTGCTCACGCTATTAAAAAAACAACAACACAATTTTAAAATAAAATGGCTCAAGTGGTAACTTTTATGCTATGTGTATTTCACACACACACTAAGATTTTGACCACCCACGTGTCCTCCAGGCCACTACCTTGTTCTAGCCACTGTCTCTCACCTGAACCATGGCCGTGGCCTCCTCCCTGGGCCCCAGCTTCCACCCTCGCGCCCCCTACACTTTATTCCCACGCGGCAATCAGAGGGTCCCGTTAACACCTAAGCGGGCTCTGTCCCTCCTCAGCTCAAGAACTTTCCATGGTTCTACCTCATTCAAAGTAAAAGCCAAAGACCTCACGGTGGGTCTTTGAGGTTCTGTACAATCTGCCCCCATTCTCTCTCTCTCTCTTACTCTTGCCTCCCTTCCTGCTCTCTCCTTCACTCACTCTGCTCACTCCCTGGCTTCTTCATGGTTCCTTGAACCGGCCAAGCACCTGAGCCTCAGGGCTATCGCACTTGTTGTTCCCACGTCCTGGAACACTCTTCCCGCCAGAGATCTGTACGCCCGGCCCTTACCTCTTTGGCATCTGCCCAGGAACCAGCAACTCCATTACTCCCTGTCCCCCTGATTACCTTCGTCCGTTGTGCTTCTTGTTAACAGACATAACATGTATTTAAGTCACTCATCATGCTTCTTGTCTGTCTCTCCAGCAATAGGTCAGCTCCCTCGAAAGCAGGAAGCTTTGCCTGTTTTGTTCACCGCTGTGACCCAGGTGCCTAGAATAAGGCCTGGCACAGAGTAAATGCTCAGTAAGTGTTTGTTAAGTGCAAAATTAAGAGGCAGTGACCAAAAGAGAGACTGAGAGATAAGGAAGACAGCCAAAGATGGGAGAGGAGATAGGGCACCGGGGGACTGAGCTGGGGAAGAACCGAGAAGGGGGGGAGAGGGAGGGGGGGTGTTGGGGCAGGATGGGGAGGGGGGGAGCAAGGGGAGGGAGGGAGGAGACACAGAGAGAGAGCTGGGGCGGAAAGCGACAGAGACTGAAGAGAGTGAGTCAGAGAGAGCACCGAGTGAGGGACAGAGGCAGAGACAACACTGAGAGATGGCAGGGAGAGACAGAGAGGCAGGGACGGAAGGGGGAGAGAGCAGGGTGGCGAGGGAGACACAGAGACAGGAAGAGAAACCGAGGAATGGGGAGCAACGGAGCTGGGAGAAGAGGGCAGGAAGCTAGAGAGCCGAGAGGGTTCAGAGATGCAGAGGGTCCCCACCTCCAACTCACCACTTGCTGGTGTCCAGAGCTCTGGGCCGACTTGACATCCCTCGGGATCCAAGCTGTGGTTTTTTTTAAATCCCTGAGGGACAGAGGCGGGTGGAGAGAAGGAACGTGTGATGCCGTTTGAAAGGCTTTGGATCACTAATTTACTCTGGAAGTACGATCATCATCTTCGTTTCACAGGACCAGGAAGGTTGAGTAACCTGCCCAAGGTCACACAGCTAGGGAGAGGAAGAGCTGGAATTTGGATCTGGGCATCTTGGCTCCCCGGTCAGTGCCCTATGCTAACCATAAAGGGGTGCCGGGTCCCTGAGTTCCCCTTCGGTTTGGAGACACCCTCTGGGAAGTGGTGCTGGACGGATAGAAGGGAGGGAACGAGGGACACAGAATGACTGACATTCTCAGCCCAGTCCATATCCACTGATGTCCCAGCCTGAGGGAGGAGGTTCAGTTTCACTCCCCTGGGAAAGTCCCCAGTTCAAAGGAGGAGGCTAGACGAGAAAACCGCTACCTGCGTATAGGGTCCAATGCCCTGCCCAGAGCCAGGCCTCAGTCCTCTGCGGGGAGGAGATACATTCAACCACTTCGGACTCTTTCGGCAGGCCTGGAATTTCTCTGCCTCGGTCCACCAGCAGCACTGCAGACCAGAGAGGTTGTACGAATCTTTAAAGGCAGCACAGTACTGGCCAACTTCCTCTGTGATTTCCAGGGAGGCACAGCCCCACCACACCCCTGTCCACCCTCAGCTCTCAGACCCAGGGAAGAAGGCCTCACTACCTCCCAGCAGCAATCCTGACATCTCAGGGGGACTCAGCCTCTCTGCCTGACGCTATAATCACACTAATCGCAATCCCTGAAGACCCCAATGCTTGTGCGAAACCATCCCACCTCTCCCCTCATCTGTGCTGGAACAAGAGGGCGGACTGTCTGCTTCTCTCCAGAGGCACTTGTCTTCTGCCCCAAGCGGACACAAAACTGCGAAGTCCTTCACGCTGTCTGACCTTCAACTGCTCTGTTGCAGATAAGCCTCTTCTCCCCACCCCAAAGGCTAAGTGTCGGCGATGAGAAAAGAAAAACACGCCCGCCCAGGTCAAGGGAGAGCCCACCCGAGCCACCCAGGGCAAAAGACACGAGGATCGGACGCCGGGAAGGCCTTCCCCTTACAAACTTGAAAAGAGAGACATCTCGAAAACAATACAACAAACACAGCACCAGGCACTTGGGGCTGGAGTTTATTGCAGGGGGGACATACGGACACGGAGATTCAGAGAGGAGGAGGGCGGGTTGTGGGCTCTGTGCTCAGAATCCCATGGAGGGGGTCAGAAGGCAGAGGTCAGGAGAGGGTCTGCCAGATGGTGGAGGACCCCGGTCTGATGGCAGAGGAGCCTGATGGCGGAGAAGCCTGACGGCAGAGGAGCGAGGCCCCAAGCCAGCTCCCCTTCGCTCCCCATTCTTCAGGATGACGACTCCGGAGACGCTGGGCGGTGTAGTGAAGACGGAGCCCGGGCCCGACCGGGTACGGAGCATCCGCCGCGGGGGCGCCGGCCTCTCGAGGGCCGGAGATCCAGCAGGGGGTGGAAGGGACGGCTACCCGGGTCCTCGCCCCCCCGCGGCCTCCGGCCTCTCTCTGGGTGTCTGGCGGTGGTTCGGGCGGCGGCTGTGGTCGCTGTGGCGGCGGCGGCGGCTGCGCGGCAGCTCGAGCTGGGGTCGCGGCCCGCCGGGGGCTCCCAGGAGGCAGGAGATCGAGGCAGCGGCAGGCGCCGGGGCAGGCGGCGCGCCCGGGCGGGCGGCGCACGGAGGAGACGGCGCGCTGGGCGGCGGGCCGGCGGGGCCCGCGGGGGGCCGCGTGGGAACCCAGATGAGACCGTAGTAGACGGCGAGCAGCACGGCGGCCAACGAGACGCAGAGGAAGTAGGCGCAGACGGGGGCCAGGCGCAGCCAGCGGCCCCGCGGGCCCTCGCTCAGCCCGGCGCCACCCGGGCTCTCGCCGCCGCCGCCCACGCAGCTCGTGCCCCGCATCCCCGCAGCCCACTCCGCCCGGCGCAGCGGCCCGCACAGGCCCCGCCCCCGCGCCCTGGGCCCGCCCCCTCCCCGGGCCCGCCCCCGCGCTCTGCATCTCCTTGATCCAACCCCGCCCCCGCCAGGATGATCACGCCCCCGCGCGGGCTGGTCTCCTCCGCATCCTGGACCCACCCCCTCCCCAGACTCCAGCCAACCATTATCAAGCTAAGACTTAACTAGCGCCCTGACCCCACCCCCACTTGGCTCTGACCCCGCCCCAGGTCCGCAAACGCAGCTGGCAACTACTGCCAGGCTTCGGTGTGACGCCCACACCTCTTAAATGCGAACCCGCCCAGCACTTAGCCCCGCCCTCCTCCTTCTGGCCTCCTCCCCGCGCCCCAACCCCGTCCCCTTTCGGGACACAGACTTCTCCCGGGCATCTAAGCCCAGCCTCCGAGCCCCAAGCCCTTACGAGGTTCAAGCCTCACAAACCCCGCCCCACCTTAGCCGCAGGTCCTCCCCGCTTCTAACTTGCCTTTCTCTGAATCACACTCGATTCTAGCACTCGAAGCCACCCTCTCCTCTTCTTGGATTCACACTCTCTAGTCCAGGCTCCGCAACTTTCCGCCGCCTCAGCCCATTGGTTCTAGCCCCGCATTGGCCACGCCCTCCACCGAGGACTGCCCCCCACAGCCGCGTTAAGAACTCGCATCTAAACCTGCTGTCGCGGCCCCACACCACATCTAAGGCCCGCCTATGTCCCAACCTCACCTCACCCACGAGTTGTGGCCCCGCCCAGGCACCCTAGCCACGCCCCTCACGGCACCTCATCCTTACTTCGCGTCCAGAGATCTAAATTCAACGCCCCGAAGCTCCAGCTCTGCCCCATAAGCCAGTCACGCCCCTTCCCCAACGCCTCCCCACCACCCTCAGTTTCTCCCTCTCCCTAAAGTCATGGGATCCAGAGCAGTCTCCGGGGAGGAGAGAGCGCAGCCTGGAAATCCAGACTAACCCCCTCCTGCCGCCCCCTCCCCATCAAGGCGGGGAAGCTTCAGTCCCCTCCCAGCAGCGTCTTCAGGAATTCGGGGAGGCCTGCGAGAGGGGGGGGGGGGGAGGGAAGACGTATCAGGGGAGTGGAGGAAGGAAGACCCCTTCCTCCCGCCTCTTCCGCCATGGAAAAGCCCGCCAAGCACAGCAACCCAGCCTGCCCTCCAGAAACACAGTTCAAAGGTTAGCGGAAGCACTGCGTTTAATGAGAGAAGGCCGGTGGCCTAGTAATTCCAAGTCCTGCGGGAGAGTCACCGGCTATTTGCCATGCCCCAGATGGAAACTCCAGGAGGCGGGAATCTAGATCCGGGGACCGGCACCTAGCCCCCCATGGCTGCCATTAGGTGGGTAACTCGGGGGCGTCTCAACCCTCCCGGTGCCACGGCGCCCCCCATTCGTGAGACTTGCCTATTGCCCTGGTCCCACCCCGTTCACTGGCCCTGACTCCGCCCCCCTTACATTTAACCCTCTCCTGGCTGGAGCGTGACGGAAGCAGAGGACAGAGGAGCAAGGCGGCAGGAGGTTAGTGCAGAACGCGGAGGCCGCAGTCTGCAGGCGCGGTCAGCGGGCGGCCCCCGGTGGCGGAGCGGCCGCCACCACCTTGCAGAAACGCACCCTCTGGAAGTCGGTGATCTCCGCGGTCTCCTGACCCTCAGTGCCCGCCTCTGGGGGAGAGAAGGGGCAGTCAGCGGAGGGAACAGTTTCCCCCACCCTCCACCCGTCTAGTTCCGTCTCTGATCCCAACTGAGCCTAGCTTCAGTCGCCCTGCGCTAAATGGTTTATGGGCCTCGGACTCCCTTTAATCCTCGCAGGGGGCCCCACAAACTGCATGCACCCCAGCAGAACCCTATTTACAATCGAGGAAGCTATCTGGTACAGCAAGATCACAGTCACTTGGCCAGCAAAGGGCCCAAAGGCGAAGACGAGAAACGCCTGGACACCCTGCCCTCGCCGACCATCCTAAACTCTGTCCTCTCAGACTCCAGCCTCCCCCACCCCCGCCCAGTCCCCCACGGACCTAAACTAGCCCCAAGAGTGCCCGCCCTCTTGCCCCTGCCCCCCTTTGCCCTTGCCCACCTGAGTTCTAACCAGATCTTCCTTCGCTCTGCCCCCCAAACTCTAATGTCACGCCTGGGGAGGTCCACCATGGTTCCCAACCCGGCTCGCACTGATGGAGGTGGTTGGGCCCAACATTCTAACGGGAAATGGCATTTCGATTCTGATTTCCTCTACTCGCTTAGGACCCCCCCCCTTCCATTCTTACTTTTGACCTATTTAAATTCCTCCCATCCAAGTACTAACCAGGCCCGACCCTGCTTAGCTTCCGCTATCAGACGAGATAGGGCGCGCTCAGGGTGGTCTGGCTGAAGACGACCTATTTAAATTCCTAATCCTGCCCTTAGCCCTACCCCTTGGGCCTAGCCCCACCCCATCATATTTAGACTTTATCCCCCAACCCCTGGGGTCAGCCTCTAAATCCTAATCCCACCCTCGCTCCCCTCCCCCACCCCCACCATTCTTCCAAGCGCTAGGCCCCAGAGGGCCTCCATTTAGCTCCACCCCCTTGACCTGGGCTCCAATCTCACCCAATCCCAAGCGTTGTAGCCTCACCCCTCCCCCCCATCCGCGGCTTCCCCGCACACCCAGCTCCACTCTATCCTCTCCCCAAGCCCTCCCCTCAGCCCCAGGGGGAGAAAAAGAGGAAGAAGGCCATCTTCTGGGGCCCCGTCCACTCCCCCACCTGAAGCTGCCTCAGACCCTTCCTCTTCAGCTTTCTGGGTTCCTGGGAGGCAGGGCCCACTCTCGAGGGAGGCAGGGGCTGGCTGGTCACCTCCTGGGGAAGGGGGGAGGCCCAGTCAAGCCCCTACCCCTCCATATTTATCCCCACCGTGAGAGAGAAGGCCCTGGGGGAGTGGGAGGGGGTGTTCAAGGACACACCTGGGGAATATCATTCGAGGACGTGAACTCTTTATTGGGGAGGGGCCTCTGTGGCCCAGAGCACGGGCAGGATCTGGGGGGGGGGGGGGGGGGGGCCTCCCAGGGGGAGGCGGGGCCCGCCCCCCCCCCCCCCGGGGGGGGGGGGGACACGGGGTCCCAGTGAAGGGGCGGGGGGAACCCAGCCCCCGATGGTTCCCCGCCCGCCAGTGCACCCCTCCAGCACACACACAAGCAGCCAGCTTCATGCATTTCCAAACGGCCAGGCCTCACCCGGAGAGAGGGCGTTGGGGGAAGTATTCAGCTCTGCCTCTTCACCCCAGTCAGACACGGGCTGGTGGCCCCCAGGGGGCGAGAAGGGGCTAGAAGGCGTGGCAGGGGCCCGGGGAAGTGGCAGGGGCTCCTCGGGCCTGGAGGGCTCTTTGTCAGCCTGCTCACCGGTGGGGCTTCCGGTGGGCGCAGCCTCTTGGGGTTGGTGGTCTTGGGCTGGTTCTTCTTCCTCCTCGATGGCCTCTTCCTCCTCCTCCCCCTCCTCCTCGATCTCCTCCTCCTCCTCACTCACATCTTCCCATTCCTCATCCTCCCCCTCGTCCTCCTCCCCGTCATCCTCAGGAGGCCGGTGGGCAGGAGGAGCTGGGGTCTCCAGCGGCTGCTGCGGGGAGCACAGGGCAGGTCGGGGGAGCGGGCGTGGACCCGGAGCACCCCCACCCCCCTGCCCGGAGAGGACAGCCCGCCTCACCTGCACGGGCGTCTCCTCGGGTGGAGGGGGCTGTGGGGCCTCAGGGGCTGGGGACGCTGCCTCCTTCGTCTCCCAGCGGTCGTCATGGTCACTGGAGGGGACCAAGGAGAGGGGTGAGGCCCGGGTGGACGGGAAGGGGCTTCCCACCTCCAGATCCTCTCCGGAGAAAAGCTGCAAAATTCAACTCCGGGCGAGAGGGGGCTGTAGGTTTGCGGGTGAGGACCCAGCATGCCGGAGCACTGGGGAGGAAACGGCGAGTCTGTGTCCCCAGGTTATCAGGCACAGATAGATGGAGGGGGGCCAGGCGGCAGAAAAGAAGAGGGGGGACGAGGAGAGGGATGGGGGTAGAGCAGAGACGGAGGCCCCCACTCCCCAGAAGCAAGAGCCTGACCCACAAGAGAGACACACGTACCCGAGAACAGACAGGGACGAGACGGCAGAGACAAAGCCACACATACACAAGTCAGGACGACCAGGTCTAGAACCACCGCTGCGAGTGGGGGCCCTGCACACGCCAGGGGAGGGGGTGCCCCCACCTGTAGGCACGAGGGGCTGCCTTGGTCTGGGGTCGGCTACCCTTCCTCCTCCTGCGGCTGACCTCCGCTTTGTGCTGGGACAGGAACTCCCTGAAAGTGGGGGGCTTGGGGGGCCGAGCCCAGGCCTGATCATCTGCAACAGAAGCCAGGAGGGGTCAGGGCACAAACTGACCCCCTCGCCCGGCCCAGCCAGTGGCCCCACCCCACCCAAGGACACCCGCTCACCATAGCGATGGGATGGTTCGAGGGCAGCGGCTGGGCCATCCTTGAACCTGGGGAGAAGAGAGAAGGGGGCGAGCGGGTAGCTTAACAGAAAGAAAAAATTCAGTATTTGACCCCCAAAACAAAAACTCCGAAAGCACGTAATCCCCAGCTTCCAGTCAGGCCTCACTTGCTAGCACTCCTACCACACCGCGCTCCTGCCTCAGGGCCTTTGCACCCACTGCCCCTGGGGACACCTCCCCAGGCCATTCGGCCGGCACCCTCACCTCCTCCAGGCTTCCGCTCAGACCCTCCTAAACCCCGGTCGAAAATAATCACATATTGTCACACGCGCATCACCCAAGTCTAAAAGAAGGGTCTCCATCCTTCTCCACACTCCGTTGTTCTTCATGAGCTGCCGTTGGATCTATTCACTGTCCACCTTTCCAACTAGAATCTAGGTCCCTTGAAGGCAGAAGCGGTTTTGTTCACTGTCGTGTCCCCATCCCCTAGAATCCCCACCACCCTTCGTGACACAGAGGAGGGACTCAATCAACGTTTGCTGCCGAAATCAACGTACCCACGCGCTAACGAGGCGTGCTGCGTGCTGCTTCGGGGGCTCGAGGAAGAACGATTACGTTCTCGTTCCCAACCCGGAGAGCATCCCGCTAGAAGCCCGGCTGCCCGCACCTTAGAAGGATCCGCCACAACGTCTGTGCAGAGACCTCCTCACGCTTGCACCGGTTGGGCTCACAACCCACAGAGAAATGCTCAGACCACCCAGGCACACAGCCAACACCCTCTTTCTTCAGCCCGTGCCAGCGACAAAAGTGACAGGCGTGGAAACTTGCAAAGCAGCAAAGGGCGCGGGATGGCATGGAAAACTACAGCTGCGGGGGCGCCAGGGTGGCTCAGTCGGTTAAGCATCCGACTTCAGCCCAAGTCGTGGCCTCGCGATTCGTGGGTTCGAGCTCCACATCAGGCTCCGTGCTGACAGCTCAGAGCTTGGGGCCTGCTTCGGATTCTGTGTCTCCCTCTCTCTGTTCCTCCCCCACTCACCCTCACTCTGTCTCTCTCAAAAATAAAGATTAAATAACTAACGTTAAAAACTTAAGTTTTTAATAGCAGTCTTTAGACTGCTATTGGCCAGCTCTCTGGTATGGAAGTTGGTCTTCGGGTCCGGGACACAAGGGTATAGCTTCGCTTTAAGTTGGGCTAACTGGATGTTTCCGGGGACCTCAAAGAGCACGGAGTCACAAAAGGATACCAGTGCCGCCTGGATAAGGGGCTGGGTTGGTGGGGGACAGGCTGGTGAGGGAGGGGGGTGCGAAGGTCTAATCACTGTTAGCAGTTTCTCATGCCCCCCCCCCCCCCCGTGCAGAATTTCCATCCGTGCCCTTGGCCGCGGGGCCGTGGCACCATCTACTAGGGCAGCTTAATCTCTGGCCCCAGCGACGCTGGGTCTGCTGCTACCAGAACGGACGTGCCTGCTCCCCCCTCCTGCTCATCTGCCAATGCCGTGACCAGCACCTCTCTGGAGAGCTGCTCCCTTCAGCCTGAACCCCAGCACGAACCCACACGGAGCAGAACGGAGTTCCGCCCGCATGGAGAAGCCAGGCGCAGCCGGACCCGCGGCCTACGGGGCCCGGCGTGGATCAGCCGAACCCAGCTGACCCGCAGACACGAGAAACTGGTTTGACGTGCCGGGGATTTGGTGATGGTGACCTCGAACCCGACACACGCGGCGGGGCGCCAGAAGGCGACGAAGGCGTCAGGGGTCAAGGTCGAGGAGCCAGAGAGGACACTCACATCCCGTCCGTCTTCTCGGCATCCCACTCCCGCCGCCACTGGCCGGTGGGCTTGCGGTGTCTCTGCAGCCGCTCCTGGTCGATCTTCTCCCTCTCCTGCTTCCAGCGCAGGTACTCCGACCGCTCCCGGCCCGTCATGGACAGCGTCATGTCGCCAGCGGCAGCCAGGCCGGCCCGGCGGCCCTGTCCCGCCCCGCAGACGGGCAGTCAGGGCCCCGAGCCACCGGCCAGCCCGCCCCCGTCTCTCCCCCAGGCCTGCCGTGCTCAAGGTCACACAAGGAGGTGACAGGCCAGAGATACGAACGCGCGGTCTGCTCGTGTGGCGCCTCCTCAGAGGCCATCCCAGATCTCTCCCCAAGCGGCACCCCGTCTCCACCCTCTACGCCCCCTCCCCTGCATTTTACGTCTGACGCTGGCTCACCCTTACTATATGCTCGCTTGTTTACGTAGCTCCCACCAGAATCAACCTCTTTAGGGCGGGGGCTTGGCCTTGTTTAAGACTCAGCCCCAGGGCGCCTGAGTGGCTCAGTCCTTAAGCACCTGACTTCAGCTCAGGTCAGGATTTCGCAGGCAGTGAGTTCGAGTCCCCACATCGGGTGAGCACGAGCCCCACTTCATGGGAGCCCTGCTTCTCTCTCTCTCTCTCTTTCTGCCCCTCCTGGGATTCTCTCTCTCTCTCTCTCTCTCTCTCTCTCTGCCACTTGCTCCCTTGCTCCCTCTCTCCAAAAAAAAAAAAAAAAAAAAAGAAAAACAAAAAACAAAGACTCAGCCCCAGCACCCAAGGCCGTGCCCAGCAGCACCCAGTGGGTCCCGGTAAACATTCCTGATGATATCGAGAGAGGACGGGGCTGAGCAAACCGGAGAGCCAGGAGGGGAGGGCGCTGCGGTGCCCACACGGCAACGGACCATCGGCTTGGGGCTCAGAGACCAGGCGCGGAGGCTGGCCCTCCCTGCCCTGCTGTCTCGGTCAGGCCCGCACAAACCTACGCCGCAGGAAGGACGGCGGCCAGGCCAGGGCGCCCCAGCACCCGGCACCCACCTGCCGCTCCTGCTCCAGGCCGCAGCGCACCCGCTCGAAGTCGGGTCCCCCCCAGTTGCGCCCGTGCCGGCGGCTGCCCTCCCGGCGGTCCCGCTCAGGCTCCTCCAGGGGCCCGCCGCGTCGCCGGGGGTCGTCCAGGAAGTTCCGCACCGGGTTGGGCTCCAGCACGCCTTCCTGCGGGCACAGGGAGTGGGGGACGGGGTTGGCGGGCTCACGGGGGGCGGGGAGGTGGCAGAGGGCCATGCCGCGGGGACGCCCGGGGCACTGACCCGCTGGTTGCGCTCATACTCCGCAATCTTCTCCATCTCCTCGTTCATCTTCTCGATGTTCTGCCGGCGCCGCTCCTCCCACTCCTAGGGGGTAAGAACACGGACACGGAAACACCGGGCCGTCAGGAAGACCCGCACAAGCCCACTGCTCGCTGGCATCCGGGCAGGAGGGGAGCCGCTGCCAGCCGGAGACTCCCTCCTTAGACAGGCCTGCTCTCAAAGGCCTGGGCCGGCATCTGGGACTTCGGCTCCCAGCAGGTTCTCGGTCAACGGCTAACTGAGAAAGGGGGCTCAGGGTGCCTCGACTCTCTGTGCAAACGACAGCTGTGCCCTGAACGCCGGCTTTCCTTCCGAGGTCCGGGATTTGGGTAGGCGCAAGGCAGAGGGGCCCCACAAGACCAGAGCCCGGTAAAAACCTTGGGTTCTTGGTCTCTAGGGAGTCCCCGGAAGACAGCCCGTTGTGTGGGTTGTCACGACTCAGCGCTGGAGGACCCCCTCCCGTGTGACTCCCCCAGACGAGAACGCTTGGGGGCCTGCACCTGGCTCCCTCCAGACTCAGTCCCGCGTGCCTTGTCCCTCTGGTTTTGTTCTGTGCCCTTGCACCGTAATAAATCTTACCCGTCAAGCTCCCTGGGGAAACGCTGAACCTGGGGAAGGAGCCGGGGACCCCAACACACCCTGGCTGCCACAGAACTAATGACAGCAATAACAGCAATTACTTGGCAGATGGCGAGGTGACCCCCCCCCCCCCACAATCCCTTCTCCCCTTCTTCCATGATAACGGAATTTCAGATAAGCAGGCGGCCAGGTTGCTGGAGAGGACGTTTTCGTTCCCAGGGCTCGGCACACAGGAGACAAATAAGCTTCCACTTGGTTTAAGCCATGGTATTCGGGGGTCTTTTACGTGACGGCAGCTTAGCGTGTACAAATGGTAAACAAACACCCGTGGGGCGCCTGGGTGGCTCCGTCAGTTAACCATCCAATTTCGGCTCAGGTCACCATCTCACGGTTCGTGAGCTTAAGTCCCGCTCCCAGCCCAGGACTCTCTCTCCCTCTCTCTGCACCTCACGAGATTCTCTCTCTCTGCCCCTTGCTCACATGCTCGCGTTCTCTCTCTAAAACAAATAGGTAGACAAATAGATGAACATCTGTGACATTCTTCCAACGCTTACTCTGAGGCTTTCAAGTGCCTGCTGTTCACAGAACGCTCACAGTAACCTTTAAATCTGATTCTAGGACTCCCCCAAGAAGCTCCCACAGGGAAGGGAGCTGCCCAAGGACGGGGAACTCATCGAACCAAGTTGAGCCCAAGTCCATGGTGCGCTGAGTCACTCTGTCCAGCAGCCCCCCCGGCCTGCTAACCTCCACATCCGGGCGGCAGAGCAGTCTCAGGAAGAACATCACTGCTCCCCACAAACAGATCCAGGGAGCGAGACAGACAGAAAAAGAGAGCCAAGGAGAGCGCGTGCACTGGAGAGAAGGAGCCAGAGAGAGGACAGAGATGGGGCAAGACACGGCGGGTGGCAAGCGTGCACCAGACACAGAGTAAAACAAGCGGAGATAAAAACACAAGGAGAGGACGCGCGACACCGGTCAGGGGTGGGGGAGGGAGGAGAGAGAGAACGAGCCGACGGAGGGGCGGAAGAAGACAGATGCAGAAAGCCGGTCCGTGTGCGGGCAGGAACGAGGCGAACGAGACGGGAAGCGCATCAGCCAGAGGACGCCAGCCCATCCCGGGCCCCCACCTTGGATTTGCGGTCGGCAGTTGAGGCATCTCCGGCCCCAGACAGATGAGGGGACCCCCGGCCCCGGCCCCTCCGGCCGCGGCCCCCAGCTCCTCCTCGAGGCTGCTCCCCAGAACTGTCCTCCCAGTTACGGGCCACCCGGCCCACGCCTGCCCGGCCTCCCTGCTGGGGGACGGGCCGGCCTCCCTTGCTGGCCCCCGGAGGCCGCGGGGTCCCAGGAGACCTCCGAGAGGGACCCAAGTTCTTCTCCTGCAAGAGGGAAGGGAGAAAAAGTGCAGTCACTCAGATGAGGAGACGGGGACCCCCAAGCCCAGAGGGCAGCTGTGGGAGCAGAGGCCGCCCACAGGGCTGGGGCAGCTGAGGCGGAGAGGGGCGCTCTCCGGCCTCAGGTCTCAACGCTCATCGCCCGCCCCCCGGCCCAATGAGTCGCCCAGCTCGGTGTGGAGCTCACCACCTCAACGGCCACATTCTCCTTCTCCACCGAGCGGCCCTTCCGGGGCGCGGTCACCGCTACTCCCTCGAGTTCAGCTTTTTTACGGTCCTCCTCGATCTCCTAGGAGCAAACGTCAGCGGGAGGAGGTCGGCGGTCTTGGCACCAGCGGTATTCCCACAGCCGCCATGAACTTCCCCCAAGACTGGCCCCCACCTAGGCCTCTCTCCTGAGCTCCAGGCAAGAAAGCTGATCGCTTCGGCATCTTCCCGCAGAACCCCCCTGCAGTACCCAGCTCTGGGCAAGAGCCACAGCCTACGGGGCCCTACAGGGTCTGGCCGTGTTAGCATCCTGACCTCATCTGCCACCCTCCCTCCCTTCCTCTCCCCCCTCGCTCACTCTGCCCTCCTCAACGTTCCTAGAACACACCAGGCTCAACCCTGCCTCAGGGCCTTTGCACCAGCTGTTCCCTCTGCCCCCAGAGAGCCCTCAGCCTCTCACCTCCTTCAGGTTTCCGCTCCTGAAATGTCCCCTCCTCAGAGAGGCCTTCCCTGACCCACTAACAGAAACCACCTCCCCTGCCATTCTCCTGTCCCTTCTCCTGCTCAACTACCTGGCATCATGCGTATCTGGGTTATTGTCTGCTTTCCCCTCTGCAACCGAATTGGCCTGAGGACAGGGGTACCTGTCTGTTTTGTCCACTGATGTACCCCCCCAGCCTAGAACGCTTCGTGACACACAACAGAAATTCAATATGCTTTTGTTTTTTAAGTGAATGAATGCATGAAACATGAATAAATGAAACCCACCCCTCCTCCTAAGTCCCCCCTCAGGAATAACCCCACCACCTACTCTGCCACTTCTGGCAAGGACCTGGACCTCATCCTGGCCCCTCCTACCACCTCCCCTCCCCTCCCCCCACCACTGCCTGTCACAGAGTCCTCCCCACAGCCCTGTCCCTCCTCTCCCCACGGGAGTCCCTGCCTCAGCTTCCTCCTGGGCCTCTGGCCTCCGGTATCACCTCCTCCCACTCAACAGCACACAGCAGCCAAAGAGCTCTTCCTAAAAAGCTATTCTGACCTGACCCCACTCCTGCTCAAAACCCTCCAAGGTTCCCCAGTGCCCTCGAGAAAACGTACAAATTCTCAGCGTGGCGTGACCCCTGCTGACCTCCCTGGGTCCATATCCCTCCACTGACCTTCCCACATGAAGTTTCAGGTTTCTTTTTTTTCCCTAAAGTTTATTTATTTGGGGGGGGGGGGGTAGGCATGGGGAAGAAGCGAGCAGGGGGAGGGGCAGAGAGAGAGAGAATCCCAAGCAGGCTCCACAGTGTCAGCACAGAGCCCCAACAGGGCGGCAGGGGGGCTCAAACCCACGAAGCATGAGATCACGACCTGAGCCGAAGCAGGATGTTTAACCAACTGAGCCACCCAGGCGCCCCTAAGTTTCAAGTTTCTGCACAAACTAATCCCTCTGCTTAAAACATGTTCGCTTCTTCTCTTCAGCTAGCTTACTCACCCTTCAGGTATCAGAATCCTTTCCTCTAGGAAGCCCTCCCTAATATCGTCCAGACTGGGTGAAGACCCCCACTCTGGGCTCTCACAGACCCGTGAACTACCCAGCCCAGCCCACTCTGGGTCATCACTGCCTAAAGAAAGGTCTGTGCCCCTACTTGATGGTGAACTCCAGAAGGACAGGCCCAGGGCTGTCTCAGTCACAGCTATATCCCTGACAACATTCAGCTCAGAGCCTGGCAGTAAAGACCTTGGTGGGTATTCGTGAATGAATGATGGATGGATGGAATGAAGGAAGGAATGGCAGGCTAAGGCCTTTGGCTTTTATCCTGAGAGTGATGGGAAGCCATGAAAAGGTTTTAAGGAAGGGAGAGGTGAGGGAAACTCACTGCGGGGAGGAGAGGGGATGGGGTCTCCCAGGGCGGGGCTAGGGCACCTGGTAGCGCCGTATGAGGGCCTCATTCTTTCGCCGAAGAGCTTCGATCCTCTTGTCCAACTCAGCATCTTTCTCCTCTTTCGATTTCAGATCCAGTGTGGCTGACTAAGAAGAAGAGACAGCTGAGAGACAGCAAGGGAAACCTACACCCATCCCAGTGCATTCGATCCAGGGTCTGAGTCGTGGGTCCCCTCCTCCCAAGCTCCCTGCCCCAAAGCTCAGATTCCAGAGACTCCCCACTTTCCATCTCACCATTCCACTGGCTAGGTGGGGCCAGGGTCCCAGCAAACTTCCCCTGCAGAATCCGGACACAGCACCAGGGGTTCCTGAGGACAGAGGGAACAGAGCACTAAGGCCAATGACTCCCCAGTCTGCTTCCACCTCTCCTGTACTGGGGGCTCCTCTCAAACACACATGCGCATTAACAACACCTGCACCCCAAGGGGATTCTAGCCCTCATTTCCACTCTGTCTTAAAGGGCTAGCCTGCCCCTTACCTGCACAAATTTGGACTCCGCCACCTCCCATGGTTTGTGCCCACCCACTTGCTTCTTAGACACTAGAGTCACACCCACCTTGGGAAAAGTTCTGGCCCCACCCCGCCGCTTAAGGAAACAGCCAACAATGCTCCCTTCCAAAGGAAGATTCCAATCCAGCCTCCACACCCCAGTGCTGGGAGTTTTAACCCAGACCTCCATCTCCGGAGAGCTTTAGATACATCCTCTCACCCCCCAACCAGTACAAGAAAATTCTAGGCCCACCTTCCTGCGTCCATTCTGGTGCTGCTCCATCCCTGTGAACACTCTAAATCCACCTCTCTCCCAGGGACGTGTCAGAATCGTCCCATAACCCCACCGTCAAAACAAGCCCGAACTCCACGCCTATAGGCTGCCCTGACCCTGGGAGAACATTTTAAGCCCACGCCTCCAGCTTCCCGAGAAAGGTGCCGCTGTCTCCCCAACACCCCGCCAGATTCCAAAAACAAGCCTGGTACCCAATGGCGAGGTTTCCCGGACCTGGCTCAACCTCCCCAGTGAATACTTCCCCGCCCGGCGCCGACAGAACTTCCCGGCCCGCGCGCGGCTTTCCGGAGGTGGGGGGGAAGCTCCAGCCTCAAACTGGACCCGAAGGCCACGGCCACGGCCCCGCCCCCCTCCAGGACTAACTTTCTGGCCCCGCCCCACCCGCTAGGCCTCAGACCCCGCCCGCCCGCGCGTCTTTAATCTGGCCCAGCTTCTGACTTTCCCAGCCAACCCTCTGACCCCACCCCCCCGGATCCCCGGGCAACAACCTGAAACTGCCCCCTGCTTCTCGCGTTATTACATGGGCCCCGCCCACGGCCCTCCAGCCAACACCCTGGCCCCGCCTCCGACTCGCCCGGCCAACCTCCCGGTCACGCCCCCTGCTTCCCAGCCTTCGTCGCTTCGAAACACGGTCCCGCCCCCTGCGCCCTCAGTCAGGGTTCTGGCTCCCGGGCCGGCTTGCGTGCCAACGCTCGGACGGCACCCCTGGGTCCCGCAAAACTTTCCGGTTGCACTCCCATCATTCCCCGCCAGCACCCTGGCCACGGCCCCCGCCACCCACAACTTTTTGGTCCCGCCCCGCCTTCGCCTCAGCCTCTGGATCCGCTCCTGACTTGCGGGCCGACGATCCGGACCCGCGGGAAGCTCAGGCAAAACTTTCTGGCCCCGCCCCCAGCACGTTCGGCCCGCGTCCCGGTCCCGCCCCCTAGCTCTCCGAGCAATATTTTGGCTCCGCCCCCGGCCCGGGCACAACTTTTCAGCCCCACCCTCTTCTACCCACCCACGCCCCGGCCCCGCCCACAGCTCGGCCCGCCGGGGTCCGGCCCACCCGCCGACGTCCGGCCCCGCCAGCGCCCCTCAAGCTTTCCATGTGGGCGTCCAGTCCCCGCCCCCCGCAGAGTACTCTGACCCCGCCTCCGCGGGCGGCTCGCTGCCGCGCCTGCACCCGCTCCCGTTCCCCCCACGTGGGGCGCCAGGCCCCGCCCTCTCCGGGCGTGCTCCCGGCCCCCTCCTCCGGTCACCTGTCCCGGAGACCCCGCGGCGTCGGCGACTCCGGCTCCGTCGGCCTCCGCGTCCGCAGCTCCCCGGCCGCGCGCGTCACTTCCGGTCCGCACCACGTGAAGAGGGGAACGAAAGAGGATCACTTCCGGTCCTGCCGTCCCGTTTCCGGGAGTCTTAAAGGCGCCGCACCCCCCCCCCCACACCCCTCCGTGGGTGGAAGCGGGAGTGTGTCTAGGTGGTACGCAAGGGTGTTCTGGAAGCTTTACTCAACTTCGTTGGGCCTAGATGACCTTCTCCCAGGGAAAGGAGACACCGTCCTCTCTCTGGTCTCTCCCTGCTGCCTCTTTTCTGGTTCCAGTAAATAGGTACTAGGCACTGGGCAATAATTCCTGGAAGCCTGACCCACCAGGCTTGTGCTGGGTGGGTGGGGAATCCCTCACCCTCCTGCCAAGGAGACCTTAGAGTTTCAATCTTTCTTTCATTCTCTAAATTTGCATTGAGTGCCAGGGCCAGAGGGTGGGGGGAAGGGGGTGTGCTTGGGGAGGGGAGGACTCCGGCATGAACAAGGCAGACCCCATCCCTTCCCTCATGAGGGAAGGCACAAGTAAATGTGAGATACCACAAACAGAAGCGTGGGAGGTTCCTTGCAGAGGGGCAAGAGGAGAGGGCTTGGGGGGGGGGGGGGGGGGGTCCAGGCAGAGAACACACAGCCTGTGCAAAGGCCCTGTGGTGAGTGAGCTTAGTGCCTTCTAGGAGCTGCAAGACGCTCACTGGGAGATCCGGATGTGGCTGCAGACTCCAGGAGGTTCCATGCATTAACCAAAACGCCAACGTGATAAACCTATCATTACACGTCATGCAAAATTTGACCGTTGCAGTGGGCAGACCAGATCCCCCAAGGTCGCTGGTAATTTTATTTTGGGATTTAAACTGTGGAAAGTGGAAGTACCTGCGAATCCCTGGCCCGTTATAAGGTTACAGTTAACAGCCTTTCAGAGACCTTCTCTACACATACAACTGAGTTCTCTTATAACTCCCCAAATACCTGCCAAACCTACCGCACGACTGCTTTGCTTCGTCATTCAGATGTCACCTGCACTTAGGGGCCTGCCCTGAAACCGCCTGTTTGAAAGTTGCAAAACTCCCCATCCCTTGCAATCTTTCCACTTTATTTTTCCATTTTATTGTCCGCCCTCCAAACTACCAAATGTTGGGGCACCTGGGTGGCTCAGTCGGTGAAGCGTCTGACTTCGGCTCAGGTCATGATCTCACAGTTCGTGGGTTCAAGCCCCGCATCAGGCTCTGTGCCTGCTTCAGATTCTGTGTCTCCCTCTCTCTCCGCTCCCCCCCTGCTCTCTCTCTCTGTCTCTCTCAAAAATGAATAAACATTAAAAAATAATAATAATTAAATAAATAAATAAATTATCAAATGTTTTACTTACTTACCTTGTTCTCTGTCCCCTCCACTGTGTTGTCTGTCGTTATACCTTGCTGTGTCCCCAGTGCCTCCAACAGGCCATGTACTGCCACGGCACAGCCTGACGCGGGGCTTGATCCCACGACCCTGGGATGGTGACCTGAGCTGAAATCGAGAGTCGGACGCTCAACCGGCTGAGCCACCGATTCTGTGGCTGTATATCTTGGGTTTCACAATGGATACTTGACAGCCTTTAAAACTGCTGTGTGACATTCCATCCTAAAGATGGACCATAATTTCCCCCACTTGGTCTCGTGGACGGTTGAGTTGTTTCCAGTTTGGGGAGATCGCCAATAATGCTGCATTGAACTTCCTGAGGCACACGTCTTTGTGAGTACTTGACCTTGCTCAAAAAGGACTCCTAATGTCATGATTAAGACCACGGACTCTGGGGGCGCCTGGGTGGCTCAGTCATTTAAGCGTCCAACTCTTGATCTTGGCTCCGGTCATGATCTCACAGTTCGTGAGTTCGAGCCCCACATCGGGCTTTGCGCTGACAGCACGGAGCCTGCTTGGGATTCTCTCTCTCTCTCTCTCTCTCTCTCTCTCTCTCTCCCTCTCCCTCTCTGTCTGCCTCTTCCTCTCTGTCTCCCTCAGAATAAATAAGTAACCATGAAAAAATAAGATAAAAGACCACTGACTCTGAAGCCAGAAGGCTTGGGTTTGAATCTTGGCTCTGTCATTTACCAACTGTGTGACCTTGAGCTTGTACAGAACTTGTCTGGAATGTAGCCTCCTCTGCGAAGCAGGTATCCTAGCACCTCCCTACTAGGCTTGTGGTGCAGAATTGAACGGATTAATGAATTAATACACCGAGTGCTCGGCACAAGACCTAAAATATTTAAGTTCTCCGTGTATGGAGACCATTATTACAGCTCCTACAAAGACAAATTCCTCGATCGAAAGTTCATTCACATTATCACGTTGCAGTAAAAGCAACCCAAGGCGGACGCAGGTTGTTTAGGGCCTGAGGTCCATACAAAGCTGGAAACCCTTTTACAACAGAGAATGAAAAAAGTGTAAGTCAAAGGCACCTCCCGGGGTGTGGGCCGGAGCCCCGGCTCCGTTGGACGAGGCATCGAGAGGCTTGCAACATCATCTCCCTGACAGTAAAACCACCTCCGAAGGTAGCAGCTCAGCAAAGAGGCCGTGCCAACTCCCACTCCCCTCAAGCAAGCCCAGGGTGCGTGTCTCCCCGCAGCCTCACTGACGCTGCGTTTTATCACTTTTTGATCTTTGCCACCCTGATGACCAAAGGGTGGTGTCATGGTTCCGGGTGGGGCTGCCTATCCCCGGGCTGAGAAGCGAAGCTTTTTCATACCCGCATATACACGCGTACGTATAGACCCGTCGCTTGTGGGGGTGGAGAGAAAGGGGGATGCTGGAAAAGTACGATGAGATTCTGTCTTTGCTTGGATCTCTGTAATAACGTTAGAAAAGTGAAACTTGAAAGCAAGCCCTTCTCTGAATGTCTGTTGAAGGTCAGAAGATAAGATTCAGAGGGAGCTGGACCCTGAGAGTCCCTCTCTGGGGCACTGAGCATTTTCACCCGAACTCTGGGCAACTCAAGGGGTTCGCCATTATCGCTCTGAGCTGTCAGCACAGAGCCCGACCTGGGGCTCAAACCCACGAACCGTGAGATCGTGACCTGAGCCGAAGTCGGCCACTTAACCGACTGAGCCACCCAAGTGTCCCCGACAGTTGTGATGTCCCTGCCCCTCCCAGTCAGCCCAGGAAGTGAGCCCATAGCGCTGGCCCTCAGTCACCCAGCTACCCAGAAGCCAACCTGGGATTTGAACTCAGGGCTGCCTGACCACAGGGATGCCATGTGGAGAGCAGGTAAGATCATGGCCTCTGGAGCCAGGCTGGCTGACTTCAGATCCCAGCTCTGCCACCTGAGCTGTGGGACCCTGGGGGAGTTACTTAACAACTCTGAGCTTTCGGGTCCCCATCTGTAACATAATAACAGTGCCTGTACCCCACCGGGCTACTGGAAGGTGCAGTAGGCTGAGCACTGGCTCCCAGAGATGTCCGCACCCTGATTCCTGGGACCTGTGAATATTCGTTTACGTGGCACAAGGGACTTGGCAGATGTGATTAAGAATCTTGAGATGGAGCGATGGTCCTGGAATCTTTAGGGGGGGGCTCACCGCAATCCCAAGGGTCCTTATAAGAGGAAGCAAAGGCAGATTTGACACAGAAGACAGGGTGACATGGGGGCGCCTGGGTGGCTCAGTCGGTTGAGCATCGACTCCAGCTCAGGTCACGATCTTGCGGTTCACGGGTTCGAGCTCCACATCAGGCTCTGTGCCCACGGCTCTGAGCCCGGAGCCTGCTTCGGATTCTGTGTCTCCCTCTCTCTCTGCCCCTCCCCTGCTCTCTCTCTCTCTCTCTCTCTTTCTCTCTCGAAACTAAATAAACGTTTAAAAAAATACAGCTGGGGAAAAAAGCTTCAAAAGGCCAGGGGACTGATGGTCCCCTGGAACCTCCCCAGGGAATGTGGCCCCAGCCAACATCCTGATCTGGGCCCAAAGAAATTGATTCTGTGTCTCTGCCCGCCCCCCCAGAGGTGCAAGTGAATGAATGCCTGTTGTTTGATGTCAGCCAGAGGCACTTACAACAGTGTCTGGCACCCAGCAGGTGCACTTAACCGTGACTCTTACCATCACCTGAGCGCCCCCTCCCTCCGGCCGAATAACACGGGCCCGTGGCCTCTGGAGACATGTCACGGACGTTTGCTCGCTTATTGGTTAAAGGGATGCTCTCCTTCCAATTGTGTCACGGGCCTCAAAGTTCTGGTTCACGCCCATTTCACAGACAGGAAAACGGGCTCCAGCAGCCGTCGTAACAAATGGCCACACGCTGTGCGACCGAAAACAGCAGGAGGGTATTCTCGACCCTTCTGGTAGGCCAGAAGTCTGAAAGCAAGGTGTGGGCAGGGTTCTTTGTTCTGGGGGCTCTGGGGGGACTCGAAGTCACCAACCACGAGATCATGACCCGAGTCCGATGCTTAACTGACGGAACCGCCCAGGCGCCCCGCCCTTGTTGATTTCTGAACACAACATAGCACAATTTTCCCTTGAAAGGAGTGGTGGAGATCCTGGCGGTTTTCAGTATCTACTAAGACCACGCAAATAACCCTTTGCGCTTAACGGCAAAAGAACGGCCCAGATGAAAAGGCCCGACAAGGTCACAGGCCTGGTGAGGATGCGCGGCAGCCGGGACTGACGCCCACTGCTGGAGGGGACACAAAACGCCCCAACTGCTGTGGAGTAAGTTCTACGACGGTCCGAGGCACACACATACCCTGTGAGCCAGCAAATGCACTGCGGGGCATTTACCCAACAAATGCATGCACGTGCTCACCAAACGTGTCGTGGGCAAGAACGACCGTGGCAGCTTCGACACAATCGCCCCGCTTATGCGCTGATTTGTGTCCCCTCCCCGATTCGTGTGTCAGAGTCCCTACCCCCCAGCACCTCAGAATGTAACCTAATTTGGACATAAGCCTTTAACAGAGGCAGTTAAGTGAAAAGGAGGTCATTAAGGTGGGCCCTAATCTCCTATGACTGGTGTCCTCATAAGAAAAGCTTAGGTTGGGGCGCCTGGATGGCTCAGTCGGTTAGGTATCCGACTTCGGCTCAGGTCACAATCTCGCGGTTCGTGGGTTCGAGCCCCGCGTTGGGCTCTGTGCTGACAGCTCAGAGCCCGGAGCCTGCTTCGGATTCTGTGTCTCCCTCTCTCTCTGCCCTTCCCCACCTCAAAAATAAATAAATGAACTTAAAAGAAGAGGAGATTAACATCTATGCACAGAGGGAAGAAGCCCACGTGTGGACACAGGGAAGACAGCCATTCCACAAGCCAAGGAGAGAGGCTTCAGAAGAAACCAACCCTGGGACACCTTGAGGTAGGACTTCTCGCCTCCAGAACTAGGAGAAGATAGAATGGGGGTGGGGGGGGGGGGTTGTTTTTAATTTTTTTGAATGTTTTCTTTATTTTTGAGAGAGTGCGGGTGGGGGAGGGGCAGTGAGAGGGAGACAGAGGATCCGCAGCAGGGTCTGCACTGACCTCAGCCAGTCAGACGCGGGGCTCGAACTCACCAACCGCCAGATCATGACCTGAGTCACAGTCGGACGCGCAACCGACTGAGCCACCCAGGCGCCCCCTAAAGTTTTGTCGTGTAAGGCACCCGGCCTGGGCTACTTTGTGGTGGCCGCCCCGAGCGGACTCAGACGGCCCCGAATGGGAAAGAACCGGAATGTTCTTCAGCGGTACAATGGATACTCTCGCTGGGGTGCCTTTGCACGCGGAGATGCCACACGGCAGTGAACATGAACGCTCTCTACCGGCGCACCAGCACGTGCATGCATCCCGCAAACGTTACGCCGAGCGACAAAAGCCAGACAGACGCAAAGGAGCACGTACGGTTTGATTCTATTTGCATGAAGTTCTAGAACAGGCACAACTAAATCTCTGTTGGTAGACTTGAGGATAATGATGGCCCGGGAGAGAGTCAGTAGAGGGGGGTCCCCAGGGGGTCCTGGTAGGAGGCGGGGACCTGTCATGTTTGGTTTCTCCCCCCAGGGCTTCTGCACTCGGGGTTCCGTGGGTTTTACAAAAGTAGGTACGTCGTGCCTTCGTGTCCACAACGTTTCAAAGGATTTTGAGGGGCGCCTGGGTGGCTCGGCGGGTTAAAAGCGTCAGGTCTCGGCTCGGGTCATGATCTCACGGTTAGGAAGTCTGAGCCCCGCATCCGGGGGTCTCCGCTGTCAGGGCTGAGCCCGCTTTGGATGCTCTGCCCCTCCTCAGCTCGTTCTCTCACTCCCTCTTTCTGAAAATAAACGAATAGACGTAAAAAACAAAATTGTGGTGTTTTGTTTTTTTTTTTGTTTTTTTTGCAAATACAATTTGGAAGCTCAAAAAATACCCGTAAAAAATACCTTGTGGTTATATGTGAAACGGAGTTAAGTTCTCGCATTAGTCCGTCGTTATCAGGCTACGAGAAGCCCTGGTGGGAAATTTGGCCGGCGAGCGGGCCCACGTTCGCCCTGGCCACCAGGGGGCGGCCTGGCGCCCTTCTGGACGCTTGAGACGCGGCTCGAGCATTCGTTCGACGAACCGTCCTTGCCCTGTGCCAATCTACGCTGGGCCGGGCCTCCTTGTCGTCTGCGGATCTGTGAAATGGAGATTGGAACGTACAGCTGTGCCGGAAGGCTGTCCCTGTCGCCATGGAGCTCACTTTCTCCAAGAGGAAACAGACCATAAATAGCTAAACAAAAGGATGTTCAAAGGAGGGCTGCGGTGCAAGATAAGGCTGCTCCCAGGGGACAGAGATGGTCCGGGAGGGCTTTTCTGACGCTTGAGCAGAGCCTAGAGGGAAACGTGGGGGACAAGCCAGATGACTATGGGGGCGTCCCAGGTGGAGGAGGAAAGAAATATGGGGACCCCACTCACGGCTGAAAGGTGGAAAGGGAGACTGGGGTAGACAGCCAGACCCAGTAGGAGGCAAAGAGCCACACATCTTCTGAGGCAAAGCCCTTCGGGGCTGAGCTACAGACCAGATGAACTCGTTTGACCCCGGGGAGACGCAGGGAGGCGATCGGCAGGTCCTGCCTGGAGGAGGTGGCCCTCGACCCCAAGCGTGGAGGGCCCTCCGGATGACAGAATGAATATTTGTTGTCTCATGATCGTTTTAAAGGCCCCACTGGCTTGCCGACTGCTGTATCCCCAACCCTGAAAGAGGATCCGTGCTGACACTGACATTTTTTTTTTTCAGTTTTTATTTTAATGCCAGTGAGTTAACACTCATTGTCTACAGGGCGGCCTCCCTTTTGTTCCGTGAATTATCTCCTAAACCCATCCCAAAGCCTCGGCTCCCACAGTACTCTTCGACCCTCCATTTTACAAAGCAGGACACCAAAGCCCGGAGATGCTGTGAGCTGCCCGAGGTCACACGTCCGGGCCGGGATTTGAACCCACGGGGATCTTTCTGACTCGCAGAGCTCTCTCCACCTCTATCATAAATCTATTATAATTGTGAGTATTGCGCTAGGCAAGGTACTTAACGTTTCTGGGCCTCGGTTTCCCACGTGGAAAATGGTGCTTGTGGACAGCATGTTGTAAGGATTCAGCAAGGTAAGTGAGGTGCTGGGGCGCCTGCGCGGCTCAGTCGGTTGAGCGTCCCACTCTCGATTTCGGCCCAGGCCGCGATCTCACGGTTCATGAGATCGAGCCCCACGTCGGGCTGTGCGCTGACAACGCAGAACCTGCTTGGGGATTCTCTCCCTTTCTCTCTCTCTCTCTCCCCTCCACGGCTCTCGCTCGCTCGCTCGCTCTCTCAAAATAAATTTTTAAAAAATTTTAGAAATAATAAAGTGCCGAGAACAGCGCTGTACCTTTTCGCCATTATCTGTTGAATCCACCAACAGTACCGAGCAAATTATGTAGGCTCGACTTGCAAACCACGGTACAGAGATCTGACTAAATCCAGAATCCTGCCCCATGTCCCGCCTCTCAGGATTGTCATAAGGATTGAATGAGGTCAGGCACACGGTAGGTACATAGCATGGGACAACGGCCGTTAATTATCGTTATTTCTGTTATTGTTATTATTATTTTAATGCTTTTATTTATTTTTGCGACAGAGAGAGACAGAGCATGAGCAGGGGAGGGGCAGAGAGAGAGAGGGAGACACAGAATCTGAAACAGGCTCCAGGCTCTGAGCTGTCAGCATAGAGCCCGATGCGGGGCTCGAACCCACAGACTGCGAGATCATGACCTGAGCCGAAGTCGGACGCTTAACCGACTGGGCCACCCAGGCGCCCCAATTATCGTTGTTTCTTTCAGCCCCTTTCTTTATCCTTCCAGCTGCTCAGGCCCAAACCTGGAGTTTCCCCAAACTCCCCTCTCTCCCTCACATCGCCACCCAATGCCTCAGCCCCCTCCCGCGCCTCCCCCTTCAATCTGACCCCACAGCCACCGTCCCACCCAGAGTTTATCACTGGAGCCTCCTCGCTGGGCTCCCCTGCTGGCTGCTCACAGCCTGTTTCCCACTTGACCGCCAGAGGGCGCCTGTTAGAACTAACTCGGCTCGCCTCCCTCGGCTCAGAGCCCTCCAGGGGCTCCCACCCCATCAGAGGAAAAGCTAAAGTCTTCACCCGGATTCAACCCCCTCTCAGACCTCACCTCCCACCCCTCCCTCTCCCCTTTTTCGCTCACTCCTAGACTTTCCAGCCTCATAGTACCTTCTCACCATCCAGGATGCGCCCACTCTGGCCTCAGGATCTTTGCACCTGCACTTCCCTCTGTCCGGGCATTCCTTGCGCCCCCCCCCCCGCCCCCTTCCTTCGGGCCTTTGCTGAACTGGCTTTCTCAAGAAGACCTTCCTTGGTCACCTTAGTGAATAAAACCATCCTCAACACTCTTGAGCCCTCTTGTCTGCTTCCTTTTTTCACTCCAAGACTCACTTTGTATTGTTTATGTTCTTTATTGTCTGTATCCACCCCCCACCCCCACCCCCATCCAGAGTGTCAGCCTCATGAGGACAGGGATTTTTGTGTGCTCTGTTCATTGTTGTATCCCCGGTGCCTACAACCGTGCCTGGCACAGAAGAGGTAAAGCCCTCGGTAAAGCTTTGCTGAATAAATGAATGAATGAATGAATGACCACAGTCATCGTGGCGGTTACAAGCATTCCCTTCTTTCCCCACGTAAGCCCGCAAAGAGCTCCGTTCACCAGCTACGTGACCTTAAGCGGCCGACCTCAGTTCTCTGGCCTCAGTTTACCCGTTGTCAACGGGATTGAAAATAGCCTCTACCCCTTGGGGTCGTCGTGAAGATTAAACGGGTTCGTAGCTGCAGCGTTCGGAAACCGGTGACACGCTTGGTTAGCAAAGGTGGACGGTGCGGGGCGCCTGCGCTTCCGCATTTTGCCGCTCGGGGGCAGCAGGCGCCCGAAGGATTGGCCCGCTCGGCCCGCGCGCGGGGGGAAAAGGAGCGGGGGCAAGTCCAGCGGAGGAAGCTGATGAAATCCCAGCCAACTCGCAGTGAGCTCATCTCGCCCGGGCGCCTCCGGAAGCCACGGGGCCGCCTGGCCTCCGCCTGGCCCGAGCGATAAAGCCCCGGTGCTGAACCAGGGCGGGAAGTCCTTCCTGAAGTCTGCCCTGAGTGGGGCCTGCTGCCAGCAGCCTGGGCCTGCGGGGATGGGGGCGACGATGAAAGTAGCGAATACCCCCCTCGCTGTCTCCGCAGAATGAAAAGTGGATTTTGAGCACGGCTGTGGGAGTGAGAGAGACGGGGGGGCGGGGGGGGAGGGAGGGAGGGAGAGACAGAGACGAGAGGCGGGAGAGATAAGGGAAGCGGAGACAAAGGCGGGGAGACTGAGGCAGAGGAAGGGGACACAGAGACGGAGAGGAGGGACAGCTCGGCCAAGTCAGACGGAGGGACGGAGACGGAGAGAGACAGAGACAGGAAGGGAGAGATGGGGGAGACAGAGACGGGGAGACAGACACTGGAAGAGACAGAGAGGGGATGTGGGAGACAGAGACGGAGAAAGCGACGGCAGGGACTCAGAGGTAGGGAGAAAGAGACATGGGAAAGCCAGAGACCTAGCGAGTGGCAGAGATGCGGGCGGCGGAGGCACAGAGACCGAGGGGAGGGAGTTGGCGACAAGGGGACCGAGCTGCAGACTGCGGTGGGCGAGCCGGCGGGGCGACTCGGGGCCGGGGTCGCCCGCGGGGGCGGGGCCTGC
>NW_026057588.1:9241829-9391539 GCF_023721935.1 Panthera uncia
TATCCCGGGCTATTTATAGCCGGTGAGTCAGCAGCGGCGGCGCGGCCGCGCCCGCCCCTCCCACCCGCCGGCGCGCGGCCGGCAGCGCGTCACCCGGCTTCCCGGGCGGCCGGGGGCGGGCCCTGGAGCCCCGCCCCGCGGGACGCCCCGCCCCCAAGCCCACACCTCGGCCTCTAAAACAAAATCTGTGAAGCCTGCAGCGGAGAATAGAGAATAACAAATATCAGCGCGCCCACCACCCGGCTCTGTCCAATCCGAACATTACACCCGCACGGCCTGCTTATTGAAAGAAAAACAAAACCCGGATGTTGTGAAGCCCCTCGTTCCCTTCCCTTGACCCTCTTCTCCTTTCCAAAGCAAACCTCTCAAGTTGGCTTGTCCCCTGACCCCCCGGGTGCTGATTCTTTCGCTACGTATTTATCAGGCCACAAACAGTGCTTAGGTTGGTAGGATGCTTTTTGGCTTAATGTACACGACACGGTGTGTTCCTCTCCAAACTTTCCCCCTCCCTGTATCGTGCTTTGAGATTGAGCCATGGGGGCGAAGAAGCTTTTAGCTCATACATTTTCGCTGCTGTGTAGCATTCTATCGGATCGTATAGTATCCTTGTTCATTTTCTCACTGGTGGGTATTTAGGATTTTTAAAAATGTTTCAAATGTTACTGGCCTTTTTTGTTGCTTGTTTTTTTTTTTTTTTTTTGGCGGTGGTGGTGGTGCTGGTGGTGTTTTTGGTGTCTTCCAAACGATGCCCATCTCTGGTGCACTTGTGTGTACCCCCAGGGTAGATCCCCGGGTGCTGCGCCCCCCCCCCCCCCGCCTTACTAGATGATTGCCAGCTTGCTCACAGAGATGTCTGTGCCAGGTGGCACCCTGTAACAGTGTGCCATTGGTAGGCTTTTTAACTAATGTCATTCTGACGTGCCCCCTTTGCTACCTCCTGGCTGCAGGAGGGAGTAATGAGGCGGCAGGGGCTGGTGCAAGGCATCCCACGCCCTGGCACCCACTAGGATCATTAGGATGGCTTCTCTGACCTTGTCCTCAGCTGTAAGATGGCTTTCTCCTCTTTTCATGGAGCTGAGACTAGGTGGGCCCTGCTTTTAAGCACAGGGCCCGGCCATGCACTCAGGATAGGAGCGGGAGAGTGCTACAGCTTACGTTTAATTTTTACCGGTGGGGACTCTTTGCATGTATCTAGTATCTTTTGTTCTCGCTTTGCTAGCAGTTTGGAACTGAGAGGGGCCTGGAGGCCACCCCAAGCCTTCATCCTGTCACTGGGGAGGAGGGCAGGGGGTTAGCTTTGCCTGGATATGTTTCCACGCAGCCTCCACACAGAATGTGAACTGTGGTTCTCAGTTCTTGTCCTTTTACAGATTGTTCTAGAATTGCTGAGACCGGGGCTGCTGGGCGGCTCCGTCAGTTGGGCGGCTGACTTCGGCTCAGGTCATGATCTCACAGCTCGTGAGTTCGAGCACCACGTAGGGCTCTGTGCTGACAGCTCAGAGCCCGGAGCCTGCTTCGGATTCTGTGCCTCCCTCTCTCTCTGCCCCTCCCCCGCTCACACTCTGTCTCTGTAACTGTCTGTCTCTCAAAAATAAACATTAAAAAAGAAAAATAGAATTGCTGAGACCGTGGGCTCCCTGCTCCCTTCTCTCCCACTTGCCAGCCTTTGAGGGGAGGGCGGGACAGGCTGCCATCCAGACTCCCCTGCCGCCTCCCCCACCCCCAGCCTTGGCTGACTTTGGTGACTTTCTGGAAACTGGAGACGAGGGGCACCCCTGCTCCAAGCAAGCACTGTGCTGAGAGCATTCTGTCTTGTCTGCATCCTCTCCATCCTGTTCTGCTCTAGACGAGGATGCCCTCGTCCCTTGAGGTGGTGACATGAGCCCAGGTGGTCGAGGAACTGGGACTTGGGCCCAATTAACGACAAGAGTACCTAGGCTCTGAGGGTTGGTTCAGACTGCAGATCGCTCTTAGGACTGTGCCTCCCCTGCCACTAGCCCGCTCCAACTTCCTCTTCTCTCTCTCTCCCTAGAGACAAGAGGAGCAGCAGCGACACCGCCCCTCACCCTGGAGGGTCCTGTACAATCTCATCATGGGACTCCTGCCCTTACCCAGGGCCCGCGGGGCCCCGGAGATGGAGCCCAATTAGGTGCCTGCACCCGCCCGGTGGACGTCGGGGACTTGGGGGGCAGGACCCTCCCACCTCCTGATGCCCTGGCCAGCGCGGGGGACTTTTTCTGCACCATGTAGCATACCGGACTGCCAGCCCTGCCTGTCCCAGGGGCGGGCCAGGGCAGCCACTCCAGCCCCAGCCCCGGCCTGGCCTGGGTGCACTGACGGAGATGTGGACTCCTGGGTCCCTGGCTGAGAAGCCAGGGGAGAGAGGGCTGACGGACTGAGCGTCTGAAGGCGGCGGTGACGGAGAGGGTGGGGACAGAGCCGCCCGCCTCTGCCGCCCACCACCATCTCAGGAAAGGCTGCTGGTGCTGGCTGCCCGTTCCAGCTGCAGGGGTGACACTGGGGGAGTCTCCCTCCCAGTGCTCCTTCACTTTGGGCCTGGCCTCAGGCCCCTGGTGCTTCCCCCCCTCCTCCTGGGGAGGGGGCCCGTGAAGAGCAAATGAGCCAAACGTGACCACTAGCCTCCTGGAGCCAGAGAACGGGGTGGGTCTGATTGGCTGCCCCAGCCCAGCGCCCAGCCATCTTCCCTGAGCCAGCCGGCGGGTGGTGGGCATGCCTGCCTCACCTTCATCTGGGGGTGGCCAGGAGGGGCCCAGACTGTGAATCCTGTGCTCTGCCCGTGACCACCCCCCGCCCCATCGATCCCATTGCATAGGTTTAGAGAGAGCACGTGTGACCACTGGCATTCATTGGGGGGGTGGGATATTTTGGCGGAAACCGCCCCAGCCTTAGTCCCCAGGGCGAAGCGCTGGGGGGAAGACAGGGGAGTCAGGGAGGGGGGGAAATCGCAGAAGAGGGAGGAGTCTGGGAGTGGGGAGGGATGGCCCAGCCTGTAAAATACTGTATATGCGCTGCTGTAGATACTGGAATGAATTTTCTGTACATGTTTGGTTAATTTTTTTTGTACATGATTTTTGTATGTTTCCTTTTCAATAAAATCAGATTGGAACAGTGAATGCTTTCTGCTTTCTTTCTCCCCTGCATGCTCTGGTCCAAGCCTCTGTGACCCCTATGTGGGAGGAGGTGGGAGAGGGGGTCCATGGAGCACATCGGTCTGTCTAGCTGTATCCAAAGCGAGACTAAACAGCACGGGTGCCACAGTATGTACCCAGTCTTCACGCATCCCCATCAAAAGCAAAGCCTCATGGAGGGCAGGGTTGTTTTTTTTTTTTTTTTAAGACTTTATTATTATTTAAAAAATATTTTGGGGAGAGCGCAAGTGGAGGAGGGGCAGAGAGAAGGGGAAAGAGGATCCGAAGCCGGCTCTGCGCGGACAGGCTGACAGCAGCGAGCCCCACGCTGGGCTCGAAACCACCAACTATGAGATCGTGACCTGAGCTGAAGTCAGACACTCAACAGACTGAGTCACCCAGGCGCCCCTAAAGATTTTAAAGTAATGTGGACACCCAGCATGGGGCTTGAACTCACAACCCAGAGATCAGGAGTTGCAGGCTCCACCCAGAGAGCCAGCCAGGCATCCTGAAGGCAGGATTGTTTTTATCTTTTTTTGGTGCTTTCTTCTCACTTCTTCCCTGCTGGAGGAAGTATGTCCTGGAAGCTCCAAATATTTACCGAATGAGTGACCTGTAACTTATTCAGAAGCACCACCATGAGGAGTCCCTGGGAAATGTGTTGGTAAGGAGGTGGACCTTGTCCCCACCCTCAAGAAGGCAGGTGACATCTGGGAGAGCACCTCAGGCTAAGATCAAAGTGAAGCTTCACCTACACGCGGCTGCCCTAGAGCCTAAGACGCGGCCTGGCATAAAAAGCCTGTAATTAATTAGCGGGGCCCCTACCGCTATCTTCCTGAAAACGGGCAACTGGCCAAATGCTTTCCCTACGCCCTCTCCTACACGACTGGCCCAGACACAGGTTGTGCTTCGGGGAGTCCTCACCCGTAAGGGGGAAATTCAGGGGAAATGGTCCTTCTCCTGAAAGACCGGGGTAAGGTAACCGGGATCCATCACTTTGGACAGGGATTTGGCAACAGCTCGTCAAGCAAAGGATGCGCGTAATCTATGCCAGCAATCGCCTTCCCGGGTGTCCTCCCTTAGCAGTGGACGCGCACAAGTGTCCATGTGTCGGCCAACCATCCGACACGGTATCCGACAGCAGTTGAAAGGGTCTCAAGCCGTGCAACAGAACAGACAGCACTTAGCCGGAATGAACTAGAACACTGCGAACGACAAATGATGGCGAGGAAAGCAAGTGGCAAGATGGTGGTGGGTACTTGGGTGCGTCTTCTTCTCCAGATCGTCCCTTGTGCTTAAATGCCTGTGCACAGAGCCGGAGGCCCCTGGCCGGGGGGAGGGGTGAGGGGGGGTGGTGTTCACACCCAGCTGTGTGGCAGCCGATGCTTCCTGCCCCTGCAACCGACGCCTTCCTCTTTCCAGCAACTTTGTGGAAATATTGATAGGGCCCAATTGGATCCATTGATTTATTTACTTTCCCTTTCCGTTCCTCTTTCCTCTCTCCTGTCTTCTGTTGGATTTATGAATGCCTTTTTGAATGCTTTGAGGCTTCTCTCTTGGTACTTCAGCTTTTAGTACTGCTCTAGGGATTAAACACACATCCTTACTTCTTCTCGGTCTAATCAGGGTCAGCATTGAACCACTTCACTTACACGGTAGAGATGGCCGCCGCGTAGGCCGCTGGTCCGTCCCACCCTTCCCACCATTTTGTAGCTCCAGCTTGCATCTCCACGCATTACAGAGTCCGCAGGGCAAGGCCAGAACTTTTGCTTGAACTCGAAGGACTTCCATTAACATTTTGTATAGTGTAGTTTTTGCCGGTGACAAGTTCCCTTTAGTCTCCGTTTATCTGAAAACGGCTGGTCTTCACTGGCTGTAGAATCCTCGGGTTGACCGTTTCTTTGCCCTATCTTGACGACGTTCCGATCTCTGGCCTCCCATTTCTGAGCACAAATCCAGGATCACCCGAATCACAGTTCCCTTGATTGTAGTATGTTATTTTGGTAAGGCTGCTTTCAAGACTTTATTTAAAAGGTCTTTTCCTCTTTTTCAGACTGGATAATTCCTACGAATGTAGTTCCAGCGCATGAAACCGCTCATCCCCTTTCTGCTGTTAGGTCTACCAGTGAATTTTAAAAATTGCTGATATTGTATTTTCAGTGTTAGAACATCCATTTGGTTGTTTCCATTTTCTTTCTCTGTGGGGACTTCCTATTTTGCAACATACATGTATTTTTCTTATACCTCAATGAGCATAATTGTAGTAATTGCTTTAAAGTCCTTGTCTGTTGATTCCAAGTTTTTTTTTTTAAATTTCCTTAACATACGCTCCACGCCCATTGTGGGGCTTGAACTCACAACCATGTGATCAAGAGTCATGTGCTCTGAGCCAGCCAAGCACCAACCCCCCCCCCCCCCCAACACTTGGGTTCTCTTGGTCATCTTGTCTTTTCCCTTGAAAATGAGTCACATTTCCCTCATTCTATGTATATTGGGTAATTCTGCCTTGTGTCCCAGATAGTGTTACATTGTAGCCATTCTGGATTCTGTTATATTCCTCCAAAGGATGTGAATGTTCTTGTCTTGGGGAGACCTGGAAATCCCAGATTCACACTGTTGTAGTTGCTGACAGTGTAAATCCAGTTTGTTTCAGTTATGCTGAGTTGGCCCCACACATCCATAGCCCAGTGGTCAGCAAGAGACTTGGGTTGAATTTATACTTACAACTTGGGGTTTCCCTTCCCTGGCACCCTCCTTTCCAGTAGCTGTGGTTATTCGGGGTTCTGTCCTCTGCTTCTTCAGGCCATAAGATACACACTTTTCTACCTGAGTTTTAGCTCCCTGGCACAGTGCCAGGGGCCGCAGCCTGCCCTCAGCTAACACCGTAGGCAAACACACACACACCAGAAAACTACTGTGGTGGGGGCTCTTGCTGCAACTTTCAACTGCCTCCCCCAAACCCACCTGCTTTTTAATCACTATCCTGAGGTTTCCAGTTTTGTTTTGGGTTTTGGTATTTTGTCTAGAATGTATAGTTATCTGCAGGGAGACAGTTGTTAGAAACCTAATGCATCATACCATAAGCAGAACTGCTGGTTGTTGTTGTTGTTTTTTTTTTTTTTTAATGTTTACTTATTTTGAGAGAGAGAGAGAGAGAGAGAAAAGAAAGAGCAAGCAGGAGAGGGGCAGAGGGAGAGGGAGACAGAGAATCCCAAGCAGGCTGCCACTGTCAATGCAGAGCCTGATTCAGGGCTCGAGCCTACAAACTGCGGGATCATGACCTAAGCCGAAACCAAGAGTCGGATGCTTAACTGACTGAGCCACCCAGGTGCCCTTGTATTTTCTTTTTAATAGACCTTAGTTATCATTTTTTAGGACTGGAAGTGGGGAATCCTAACTCTCCAGGTTAGATGGAGAGTCAGGGGCCCAGGGACAAAGTCAGAGAAGGCCAGATTTTATTAGCAACGTCCAAAGCTCTCCTAGGAACACAAAAGGCAGCTCACTTGTTCCAGAGGGAATGGAAACACCTAAAGTCACCTCTGTGGCCTTTTCCCTCAGAACCAAGGTGCTGAAGCCCTGCAACTTGGCAGAGTTGAGACTCAGAGCACCTGGCGAATGAGGTCCAGGACTGAACCTTTGCCACTGGCGAGCTGTGCCCCCTCTAGCAAGCTAATACCCAACTTGAACTGGTGCTCCCCACCCAGCTCCAGTAATCCCACCCTGCAATGGTGGCTTCTGGAAGGGACAGATTTACTTTTCATTGTTTATGTTGTTTTTTCTTCCTTAAAAAGACTGCATGTCTTTGTAAACCTTTCAAGTTCTGCACTACGTGGCCAAATGATCTCTCCGAACAACAAATGACATGTAAAATGCTACCATGCTAGTCTTTTGGAAGGAATCAACATCCCAAATGCATTTATACACTCCCTGATGTCAGACTTTGGGAAGTCTTTCCCAAGTGTGTCCAAAGGAAACCAGCTCAATGTCACTCAACAGCAGACTGATTAAATAGCTTATGGTTCAGTGTGGTTTTGGAACTCGGTGCACAATGCAGTGACAAGGACCTCCAGGACAGAGAGAAAGCAAGATGCAAGAAAAGCTAATGCTACATGTGCGTAACAGTAACTAACACAGAGCGATGGTCACTCGTCCAAGGTCACATAGCTACACGGTAGGGTCTGCATTTAAACCTACCAGTCTGATTTAAAAGAAAAAAAATTAAAAAAAAAAGGGGGGGGGGTGCCTGGGTGGCTCAATCGATTACGCGTTCGACTTCAGCTCAGGTCACGATCTTGCAGGTTTGTGGGTTTGAGCCCCGCATCAGGCTCTGTGCTGACAGTTCAGAACCTGGAGCCTGCTTTGGATTCTGTGCCTCCCTCTCTCCCTCCGCCCCTCCTTCACTTGTATGCGCTCGTTCTCAAAAATAAACATTAAAGAAAAAAACTTAAACCTGCCAATCTGGAAGGATTCACTCTCCAAGGCTGCCAAAGGTGACCTCTGGGAGGTAGATATGAAAAAATCCCCGAGTTAGGCAGTGGGCAAGGGGGCGGGGGCAACGACAACTTTTCACCCCTATGTATGTGTTGCTTGAATGTTTTACTACAAGCTTAAAAACAGAACCTACCTGTCCTTCTGGATCGAGATGAAGGCCCTCCCTCAACTCCGGGCCTGCCTGATGGTTTTCAGAGGTGACCACTAGGTCTCAGGACCTCGTGAAGGCAAAACCTGAGTCAGTGACAAGCAGCGGTGCAACTAGATGGTGTCTGCGAAGTGTCCTGCGTAGAAGCCTCCCCATCAGCCCACATTCTGGCCCTTCCCTGGGGGAGGCTGTGCCCTCATCTGCAGTATGGGCGTCCACCCCCGCGGGGTTCCTGCGAGGACCACTTTAGCTAAAGCACAAGTGCTGTTAAGGGCAGGAGGCAGTCAGCGTGGGGAGGTTAGCCATCAGTAGGCTCTTCTGACCTGCCAACCGCGACCTAAGCCTCCATTTCTCTATCTGAAAAGGGCAAACTGGACATACCTCAACAGACAGACACGTTTGGATTTACAAAAAAAAAAAAAAAGCCAGAAACTGACAAAAGGGGTCTGCACTGCAAAGGGAAACCACAGAACGTAGAGCTCTGATGGGACCGAGAGCTTTTTTTATTGTTGTACTTTTTTACCTTTGCATGTGTTACTTTTCTGAGTAGCACCTGTTCCACTAGAATGTTCTGAGGCTTCGACACATTAAGCACTTAACAGAGTTTGGCTACTACACATACCACAAACAACAGAAGTGGGGTGTGGAGTGGAGAAACCTGGCAGGCCCGAAGTCAGCCCACTTCCTTTCATTTGGCAACTCTAGCATCCCAAAAGTATTTGTTACCTTTACAGATTAAAAAAAAAATTAAGTTTATTTATTTTGAGCGGGGGAGGAGCAGAGAGAGAGACAGGGAGAGAGAATCCCAAGCAGGCTCTGCGCTGTCAGCGCAAAGCCCGATGCAGGGCTCGAAGTCCTGAACGGTGAGATCACGACTTGACTCAAGATCAAGAGTTGGACGCTCAACTGACAGAACCACCAGGGCGCCCCTACCTTTTACAGATAGATTAGATCCTCCTTCCCAAGTAGGCTAGAAATCTCCCGGAGGGATTAGAAACCACAGGATAATCACTGTGCTCTTCCTGGAGACTTGGGGAAATCCATTTTTATGGTAATACTATCATGTAATCTGGGAGAATATGAAATGTGAAGATATGAGAATAAAGACGTTTCTCGCCTGAGGCTGGCAGCTTCCAGCACCACCCCTAGATTCCCGAGGGGTCCATTCTGGATGACTCAATTTCTGCCACAAGGGGTACAGAGGTGAAGTCTGAAACGCGTCAGAAAAGATTCTAGGATGACAGTTTTGTTTCTATCCATCCAGACCCACCTGCTCCCCCTTGTGACCAAGGCCCCACATTACCAAGCTCGAAATTTCAAAGAAAGGGTATTTTCACACACTGATAATTGGTGCCCCTAATTTGACACTGACAGGGTGCAGAAAGGGGCCCCCCCAGAAACACAGCCCTAGTCTCCCCTAGGGAAGGGCAGAGGTGACCAGGAGAGTCGGGGAATTGAGTTGCCCCTCCCTGGGGAGACCGTTTTTTTGTTCTCTCACTGTAGCAGGACGCAAATACGAAAGGAGCTGCTGATTGGATTTGTTCAAACGGGCCAGACTCACACCTCACACACTTCTACATTAAGGGAGAAACCCGAGGAGGGTGACGAGAAGTGGAACATACTCAGGCTGCCGAGTCAAGACAAAGCCGGTGTCTGAACCAATGAAAGCTCTGACCTCTACCAGCTGTGGGACTCGAGGCACATTACTGAAGTGTCATGGAACTTTACAACAAAGCTGGGGCGCCTGGGTGGCTCAGTAGGTTAAGTATCCAACTCTTGTTCTCAGCTTAGGCCACGAACTCACGGTTCGTGAGTTCAAGCCCCGCATCAAGGCTCTGTGGTGACACACAAGGTCTGCTTGGGATTCTCTCTCCTCCCTTTGCTGCTCCCCCCTTGTCTCGCTCAAAATCAACTTTAAAAAATAAAATAAAACGAAGCTATTGTGACTGTGAGTCTGCACAGTGCCTGGTACACAGAGAATCTAAACAGAAGGCAGCATCAGTATCCCCTCTTTTACTTCTTTCTTCTTTCCCGTCAAATAGAATTCTTGTCACTGAGACCAACCGCTATGGACCTGAATTATTCAAGAGACAGGTGGAACCAGAAGCTTCTATGCACTCTAGAATTTGAACAATCTAATTCTTGATGCATTACCCAGTAAAACAGTGGCAGGAATGGTGATGGAGGGGAGGAATCTCTGAGTCACATCGAAGCATCCAGTAAGATTTCTTCAGGTTAAAAAAAGCAATTGGTAGGATCACTTCCTGTCACAGGAAGATGTTTATAATGTGGAAGAAAAACAAATCCTAAAGCAAATAACTTTATTTCTATCATTCCTTTTTAAAGAACCAAGGAAATATAGAAAATATAAAAAACCACACAAATAGCTGCAATTCAGGGGGGAAAGGAAGGACTGACGGGGCCCTCGAAAGCAACAGCCTCCAGGATGGTCTGAGCTGCATCGGGGATGGGGGCTCCGAGAAGACGGGCTCTCACATCCTAGCTTGGACCCCAGTAAATCAGAACCCCCAGGGGCTGGGACCCCGGCACCTGCCTTTTTAATACAAGTTTTCCCATTAATATACACTTTGCAAGGTCTCGCCCTAATGCCCGAGGGAACTTTGGTAACATTTCCTCTCTTCCAAAATCCAGGCTGAAACCCAACTAATCCTGAACTAAAGCTCCAGAACAGCACACCAGATGGCACCTGTTGTTTTTCGGGAGCTCCGACTCGAGGAAATACATCCCACCTGCCACGTCGTTTCCGCTCTAGGGCACCTGTCTGCATTTGGGACTGTGGCTCCACTAGTGTTTCACGGGGCCCGGCCTTACTCCCCACCTGGAGTCATCGTCTTCTTCTCTGTATGACATCAGGCGGGGAGTAAGTCCAAGAAGGTGGTGAGAGGATCCTAAGCGATGAGGTGTGCTGGTTCTGGGCGGGCATCTCCCGCGGTGCCCCAGAGGCCTGGCGACACCCAGACAGAGGGACGCATCACAGGGGGCTCTCTGGCGATGCCCAGCGAACAGCCCTGGACGGTGCCGGGACGGGGGCGGCCAGTCCCCACGCCCCGCGTTTCGCAGCTGCTGGCGCTCGCAAGTCGCGTGTCTGCACAACCTCACTGCTCCCAGGAGGTGGTCCGGACCGGTGCGAAGACTTCAGCTCTTCCCTCGCCTGGAGCCGCCTTCGTGGGGGGAGGGGACGGGAAGGCGCGGGCAGGCTGCAGGCTAGCGTCGCCGGGGCCGCCAGATCTCGGTTCACTTGGGGCCAAGGCACTCCACAATCCCATTCCCCTTCATGCCGTCAAAAAAGAAGAAGTTGTTGTGAGGAGGGTCCCTCTGAGACAGGGCCTGGGGAGAAGAACAAGAAGAGGGCTCAGCTCAGATGCTTTCAAACGGATAACAGGGCGAGAAAAAGAAAAAAACCTCAAGCACTAAGATCTCCTAAAACTGCGCAGTTTGGGCACTGGCTCTCAAAGGAGGTGGATTTTGCTTCCCGGGGGCTAACGGGCCATGTCTGACACATTACTGTGCCTGCCAGGCTTCTGCTTTATCCCTTACCAGTCGGGGGTCTCTGGACAAATCAGTTAGCCTCGCCGAACCCCGTTTTCCCATGTGAGATGAAAACACTACCTGTACTGTCCTAGGCTTAAAAGAGATGATGTGCCTCAACTGCCTGAGAGTACACTCCACGTGCAGGGGCCTGCTGGCCATGGGCAGCAGTAATTATTTATGACTGTCCAACTGAGAAAGGAGGCAGCTTGTCCCGACACGGTGCAGGCGGCAGCCGTCATCACCTGTGGGGCCACACACTGATGCGGAAGCAGCTCTCCTATGAGGAGACACGTTTCCTGCGATCTTCTGCATGGTGGGCCGGGGCTAAGATCCAGAAAGGCTGGGAGGTACCATTTAGCCATGGAAATGGTGATTATTTTGCGAGGCTAACAGAAGTACACAGCACATTAAAAAAAAATTTTTTTTAATGTTTTATTTTTGAGAGCCAGAGCCAAAGCATGAGTAGGGGAGGGGCAGAGAGAGAGAGAGAGAGAGAGAGAGAGAGAATCCAAAGCAGGCTCCAGGCTCTGAGCCATCATCACAGAGCTCAACAAGGGGTTCGAACCCACAAACCGTGAGATCATGACCTGAGCCAAAGTTGGAGGCTTAACCAACTGAGCCACCCAGGTGCCACACCCCCACAGCACCTTTAATATGTTTTTATTTACTTTTCAGAGAGAGAGAGAGAGAGAGAGAGAAAGCGAGCATGCGAGAGAGTGAGCACAAGCTGGGGAGAGACAGAGAGAGGGAAACATGGAATCCAAAGCAAGCTCCAGGCTCCAGGCTCTGAGCTGTCAGTACGGAGCCTGACATGGGGCTCAAACTCGTGAATCGCGAGATCATCACCTGAGCCGAAGTCAGACGCTCAACCGACTGAGCCACCCAGGGGACCCCACAACACCTTAAAGATGGGGCTAGCCCTCCTGAAATTACATGCTGAATCATGTGTACTAGAGGACGGACTCATACGTGTCAATGAGTTTTCTCAGAGGTTCTTAATCAAAAAGGACTGCCATTTAAAGACATGGACATGATCCAAGCAAAAACCTCTAGGCAGGAGCACCATGCCTGTCATTCTTAAAGGACCTTTTTTACAAGGTTAGGAACACGCTCGAAATATCTTGAATTTCTCTCTGAATTGGGCACTAATCCCAATCTGTTTCTTCATCTGTAAAATGGGGTAATTATACCTACTTCAAGTGGTTGTTCAACCATCCATCCATGGAAACCACCTAGAGCATCCACCCCTGTGCCAGGTATCGTGTTAGGTACTGAGGATTCCGAAGCACGGTTAAGACAGAGGTTCGCTTCCCTGCGCACACATACAAAATGGCAAATCGACAGCACCTGCCTGGTATAGTTTTTGGTGAACATGAAACACGATCAAGCTTGCAATGCGTCTGGCCCGTAATAAATTCTCAAAAAGTGGGAGGTGCTATTATGAACAGGAGCCAGGGGGTCTCTCACCAAACTGTGAGGAGATCCCAGGCACTCAGCCGGGTGGAAGGGCCCAAGAGCCCACAGTTAGAAGTTCTAGACCCTAGAACTCAAGTTACAGGAGGTGACACAACGGGGCCCGATATGGCTGCCGCCACCATACTGCAGGCAGGGAGGCCTAGCAGGGACAGCGGGAGACAAAGGAAGGACGACTTACACCTAGGGAAGCATGACGGGACAAGGGACGTGGACGGAAGATGCAGTGTTTGGAATGATGGCAGGAAGGAAGAAAAGAAGAGGATTCCAAGGGAAGAGACTTACGTTTGCCCCCCGCCTCCTAACATTTATTATTATGGGTGGTCAGATGGTCGTCAGGAGAGAAGGGGGGAAGGTCTGCGGCCCTCAGATTGTGGAACCCTGGTGCCAACCGGCTGAAGGCAATACTGTGTTAAGTAAGGGTGGGGTGGCAGGGACAAGACACCAGGCCATGGGGTGAACACGGGGCAAAAGGTAAAGTGCTTCCCAAGCAAGATGGGGGTAGGGGGAGATTCCAAACACACCCAGCAACCAAGAATGCAGAGTACTCTGGCCGTCTGGGATAAACAGAAACAAGATGCGGGCAACAGCTGTCCCCAGCAGGCAGGAAGGAGGGGGCTGCATTAGAGGTTAGGACTGGGACGCAGGGAAGCCACTGCAAACAATGGGGTCAAGGCCAGCTGCCCCGACCCCTAATCTCCATCCCACGTGAAAAACCCAGGGAGCAGCTTCTCGGCGGGGGGTACAAAGTGTGGCCGAAGACACAGAGGCGGTGTCCCGGGTCCATGCGGACAGCACCTGAAGCACAAGGGCCGAGCGGGGAGGGGCACAGGCTCCGAGGCCAGACGGCCCGGGCTCGGATCCTGGTGCCGCCATTCTCTGCGCCTCGGCTCCTCCTCTGTGCCTCGGGGGTCGCACCAGTTCCCACCTCCGAGGGTTGCTGTGAGGAAGAGATGAGCACATCCACGTGAAGAATGTGGTCCGAGTGAGGGTACAGGGTGGGCCTTCGATACGCGCTGTTGCGGTGTTGTCACGGTAACAGGTTACGGAAACGCGTCTGTTCCCTTAGGATTCTTCCATCGCCGCCCTCCTTCCCATCCAGTCTGTCTACAGGCAGCTTCCCAACCTCAGCGCGGGCTTCTGGGCAGCCCTACCAACCGACCGGGCGTACACACCACGATTCTCACGGCAGTCTGGGCTCACCAGAAGGCACGAGCGAGGCAAATGGCGCGGCCATCACATCCCTCTCTTCTCCCTCTACCTCCCTGGTGCTCGCCCTGCTCCCTAGGACACAAGAGGCGGGGGGGGGGGGGGGGGGGGGGGGAGGGACACAAGAGGGTCTGAAGGAGAGAATTTGGTTCAGAGAGAAGGACCAGGAAAGAGAAACAAGAGCCTTTAGAAGACGGTGGCAGGACCATCAGACTCAGTCAAGTGTCTCCAGAGCAGACGTACTGACTTCAAGACAAAGTAGCGAGAGTGGGGTCTCCACACGCCTCTCCCGAGCTCCAAGATGACGTGTGAATGGGCTCGGAAAATCATTTAACGAGGCACGATTCCACTCCAAGAACAAAAAGGACAAATCATCACCGCCAATCTACTGAAGCAGTCAAGGACCTACAAAAGGCAAAGTGAACATCTTTGGGCGAGTATCTAAGTCCCAAAGAAAGCATTTGGGAATATGCTAGAATTCTGACAACCCAAATGTTCCAGAAGAGACTCAAAATGTTGTGCTAGTTACCAGTTACGGGACCCCCAGTTGACTTCCCTTCTGAGAGGGACGATGCCACCAAACCTAACGTTTTCACAGGTCACCCTCTGCAGAGCTCCATGGGGTTCCCAGCACCGTGCACACGCTCCCCTGGTACCGGATGCCCCCTTCTGAATAAACACCCATGGCGTGCGCATTAACAAGAAGCTCCGATGCCACGATCGAGGACAAAGAAACACCGCGTGAAGTAGAAGTTAAGGGCACAGGTCTTGGAGGCCCATCTCCGGGCCTCGATGTCCTCCCCTTACACGGAGATCACGACAGTACCATTTCACAGAGCTGTGAGAAGCAGAATACGTGACAAGGGTCGGAAGCACCACGTAAGCAATCAGTACAGTCAGGGGACAGTGGCAGGTACACCTGAAGACACTATGCCCAGCTCTGGGCACAGCACAGAGCAGACACTCAGAGATCATTTGCTGAATGCTCATCGGGATGGGCGGGAGAGAACAAGATGAGGTAGAAAAGGGAAGAAAGGAGATAGGGCACGAAACAAGGATGAATGGGGTCAGAGAAACCAGGCAGTTCTCTAAGGCAGTCATGGTTCTTTCGGTTGGCACTCTGACAAGGTCACGGTGGACCAATGACCTGCTCCTCGGGGACTCTTTACCTTCACAATTTCCTGGGCCAGGATCCCTCCAACCACTGCACACACGGGGGCCATCTCAGAGAAGCAGTACCTACAAGAAAACACAAATAAAACGGAGCCCTGAGGAACAGGAAGGCTGGTAGGACATCTGGCAAAGGTCAGGAGTGGGCTTGCGAGAATGAAGACCTCTCCTACCGGGAGGAGTCCATCCACACGGCAATGGTAATGCTGGCACCTAGGCGTGAAAATGAAATCTGGTCCAGGAGGTTAGCTGGGAAAGACCTCTGAACCTTGGCAGGCAGGAATTGTTTCACAACATTTTTTGTTTAAGTTAAAGGAAAGACTATATCTGTGCTTCCTAAAAATAAGGTCAACAAATATCAGATGTTTCGGTGCCCCGGTCACATTCTCGCAATTCTCCTCTTACCCACAACGGGCAGTGGGTCCTATATGCTATTCCCAGACAAATGTCAGGGAGAAGGCCTGTGTTAACATGCAGGAGGCATGGGAAATCTGGGGCCTGAAACTGAAGCATGGGGACAGAAAGTCTTCACTCCTCCTATAGATACCAACCCTTCTGGACCGGGATGGGGCATCCAGAAGACAAATTTTGGCCCATACTGTCACCTGCCCCTCCAAATCACAGGTCCTAGGCAGTAAAACACTTTTCTACCACTTCTCCAGAGGAAGTGTGCTCTGCCAGTTCTCAGCCCTGAACACAAAGGCATTTTTCTTTTATTTTTACTTTTTAAAAGTTTATTTATTTGAGAGAGAGAGTTTGAGCGCGTGCGTGGGAGAGCCTAAGTGGGGGAGGGGCAGAGAGAGGGAGAAAGGGCATTCCAAGCAGGTTCTGAACTGTCAGCATGGAGCCCAATGCAGGGCTCAATCCTAAAACCGTGAGAGCCAAAATCAAGAGCCAGATGCTTAACCAACTGAGCCAGCCGGGTGCCCCACAAACGTATTTTTTAAATGAGCAAAGCGGAACACAGAGAAGTTAAGGGGAGAGCTTACCCAAGGACCCCACCACCAGGAGACTACCTCTAAACTTCCCAGTGTGGTACACACTCTTCCTGATTTTTCAAAGTGCACGTATGAAACACACATAATCAAAAACCCAAGTAATATTATTCACTCTGCTCTGTAATCTACTGACTGATACTTCTGTTCCACACGGCAACACACATCTTGGCACAAGTGTCCAAATAATTCCTTTTGGCAAATTCCTAAATGTAGAATTTCTGGGTCCTGACACCCTGTGCCAAAATGCCCTCCAGAAAGTCTCTGCCAATTCAACTCGTGCCTACTGTGTGTGAAGGTGCACATCTCCTCACGGCCTGGCCTGGCTGGGACTGACATTCCCGTCTGTGCAGCCACAGCGGTAACTTTGACTCCAGATCATCAAGGTCCTTCACAGAACTATAAAACATATAGAGAACGATACCACAGAAAAACTAGTCACCCATAATCCCACTACTCAAAGACAATCAAATGTGGAAATAGGTTTTCTTTAAAAAAAAAAAAAATTACACCTATACTCTGTGTGTACAATTTATTTATTTTTTTAGTGTTTGTTTATTATTGAGACAGAGCGAGACAGAGCATGAGCATGGGAGGGGCAGGCAGAAGAGGAGACACAGAATCGGAAGCAGCCTCCAGGCTCTGAGCTGTCAGCACAGAGCCCGACACCGGGCTCAAACCCACCGAATGCGACATCATGACCTGAGCCGAAGTCGGCCGCCCAACCGACTGAGCCACCCAATACTGTACAATTTAATATTTGCCCTTCTTCTCTTAAAAGTTTATCATCAGCAAAATGCTAGCAAACCTAACCAGCAACATGCAGAAAGGATTACACACCATGATTACATGGGACTTACAACCAGGAAAGCACGGTTGGTGTAACATCTGAAAAGTCAATCGATGTTAGTACTGCGTATTAACTGAATAAAGGGACCATAAACACACGATCATCTCAACTGACAGAGAGAAAAAAAAGCATGTGACAAAATCCAGCACCTCTTCATGCTAAAAACATGCAACAAACTGGGAACAGAAGTAAGTTTCTTCAATCTAATCAAGGGCTATGAAAAATCCACAGCTAACATCATACTTAATGATGAAAGACTGAAGGCTTTCTTCCTAAGAATGTCTGCTCTTACCACTTCTATTTGACACTGTGCTAGAGGTTCCAGCCAAGGCAATTAAGGAAGGAAAAAGAGACACGACAGCCAGATTGGAAAGGAAGAAGGAATACATATTCATAGATAATCTGATCTGGTATATAGAGAATACTAAGGTATCCAGAGAAAAACTATTTGAACTATTAAATTTATTCAACGAGGTTGCAAGACAGAAGATTAACATACAAAACGTATACTTCTATACATTGCAATGAACATTCTGAAAATGAAATGAAAACTTTCATTTATAATACACCACCCAACAGTATTTTTTTTTTCAAAACAATAGAATATTTAGGAATAACTTAACAGTAGTTGTGTAAAACTTATGTTCTGAAGATTATAAAACATTGTTGAAAGACATAAAAGACCTAAATAAATGGAAAGATATCCCACGTTCAAGAATTGATACACTTGGGGCGCCAGGGTGGCTCAGTCGGTTGGATGTTTGACTTTGGCTCAGGTCACGGTTTGTGAGTTCGAGCCCCGTGTCGGGCTCTGGGCTGACGGCTCAGAGCCTGGAGCCTGCTTCAGATTCTGTGTCTCCCTCTCTCTGCCCCTCCCCTCCTCACACTCTGTCTGTCTGTCTCTCTCTCTCAAAAAGAAACAAACATTAAAAAAAACTCTTAAAAAAATCAGAACACTTAACATCATTAAGGGGCCAATGCTCCCCAAATTAATCTATATATCTGGCACAATCCCAATCTAGCTGCCTTTTCTGTAGAAATAGAAAAATGCATTCTAAAAATTAACATAGGAATGGAAGAGACCCAGAATAGCCAAAACAATCTTGAAAAAAAAAAAAAAAGCTGAAGAACTCACATGTCTCAATTTTGCAACTCACAACTACACAAGTATAGTCATCAAAATACTATGGTACTGGTATCTATATGGACAGACACATAGATCCATGAAGTACACGTGACGATCCAGAAATAAAGAAATACATACATGGTCAATTGATTTTTGACAAGGGTGGTAAGACCATTCAATAGAGAAAGAAAAAGTCTTTTTACCAAACAATACTGGACAAGTGGGTCTCCACACGCAAAAGAATTAAGCAGGACCCCTACCTCACACCATGCACAAAAGCGGACTCAAAAATGGCTCACAGACCTAAATGTGATAGCTAAAATTACAAAACGTTTTTTAATGTTTATTTATTTTGAGAGTGAGAGAGAAAGAGAATCCCAAGCAGTCGCCACTCTGTCAGCAGAGTCACATGCAGGGCTAGAGCTCAAGAACCGTAAGATCATAACCTGAGCCAAAATCAAGAGTTGGATGCTTAACTAATTGAGCCACCCAGGTGCCCCTAAAACCACAAGACTCTTAGAAGAAAGCAGAGGAATAAATCTTCACGACCTTGGATCAGGCAATGGTTTCTTAAACGGTATCATACCAAAAGCACACATAAAAAAAGAAAAAACAGAATAATTGTATTTCATAAAAATTAAAAACTTATACTTCAAAGGATACTTTTCACTTCAAAGAGGGTGAAAAGACAACCCACAGATTAGGAGACAATTTTTGTGAATTATGTATCAGATAAAGGACTCGAATCCAAAGTGTACGGAGAACTATCATGATTAACAATAAAAAGATAAACCAATTAAAAAGCGGTCAAATGATTCGAACAGACATTTTGCTGAAGATCATACACAAATGGCCAGTGAGCCCATGCAGAGATGCTCTACATAATCAGTCACTAAAGAAATGCAAATCAAAACAACAGCGAGATAGGATTTATTGCCCACTAAGGCTAAATAACAGACAACAACACTTGTTGGCAAGGATGTGGAGAAACTGGAACCCGCACGAAGTGCTGGTGGAAGGGTAAAATGGCGTGGCTGCCGTGGAAGACAGTCTGGCAGGTCCTCAAAATGTTAAACAGAGAATTACCATATGAATCATCAACTCCACTCTTAGGTACACACACCCAAGAGAGATAAAAACTTATGCTCACGCAAGAACACATGAATGTTTATAGTGGCTTTAGTCGTTAATTGCCCCAAGCTGGGAACGACCCAAATGTGCTTCATCTGGTGAACAAACTGGTGTATCCAAACTACTGCTCAGCAATAAGAAATGAGTTATCGACTTCATATAACATGGATGAATTTCAAGTGCACGAAGTTAAGTCAAAGAGGCCAGACTCAAAAGGCTACATGAACTGAACAGATTCCATTTGTTACACTATTGGAAAGGCAGATCTGCAGGGATAGAGAACAGATCGCTGGGTGCAGGAAGGAAGGTGCTGCCCTGTTATCAAGACTCTACAAGAGAATTTTTACAATAATGACACTTTTCTATACCTTGACTGTGGTGGTTACGGAACTCTATACCTTTGTAAGAATTCATGGAACTTTAAAACAAAACACACACACACAACTCACATTACTATTTAACAAAAGATAAATTTTACTGTATATAAATTATTTAAAGATTTTTTAAGTTTATTCATTTACATCGTCTCTACACCTAACATGGGGCTCACACTCATGATCCTGAGATGAAGTCACATGCTCTTGTAAAAACACCATTGAGGAAACAAGTCTAAATAATAAAAATGAAACAAGAATATACAAGCATCACCTCAAGAAACAATCAGAAGAACCCAGAAGATGGGTGGCCTGGACTCCTTAAAACAAAAAAGTGTGGGGTGCCTGGTGCCTGGGTGGCTCAGTCAGTCGGGCGGCCGACTCTCGATCTGGAGTCACGTCATGAGCTCACGGTTCCTGAGATCAAGCCCCACCCATGTCCAGCTGCGCACTGGCAGCAGGGCCCTGCTTGGGATTCTCTCTCCCCCTCTCTCTACGAGAAATAAATAAACTTAAAAAAAAGGGGGGGGGATAAACTGTTCTAGATTAGGAACTGGAAAGCTTTCTCTGTCATGTACTCGACAGTAAATTGTTTTGGCTTTATGTGCCATATGGTCCCTGTTTAAACTCTTTGAGTCTGCTGTCACAGAGCTGTAAAAACTACAAAAGCTACCACAGATAATACATAAATGAGGAGGTGTGGAATAAAACTTTATTTACAAAAACAGGTGGCAAGCACAGTTTGCCAACTCCTGAATTAAATGAGACACAGAATTGAAAGCAACTGATGAACTTGAATGTGTCCTTAAGGATTCAGCTTAAGTATCATGTCATCAGTGTCGCCCCCCCCCCCCCCCCCCGCGCCAAAGTAAAAGCAAATTATTAACGACTGAATCCAACTGAGTGGTCCGTTGGCATTCACCACTGGATGATTCTTTCCATTTTTCTGTATGCTTGACACTCTCTATAATAAACATCATTTCAACCTGCACACAGCACTGCATTGATCTGTGTCATTAACTCTTTAATGCCGTTCCAAGTTTTCTTTTAAATATGATAATGAATACCTTTTGTACATGAATTTTGCTCACATTATTTCTTACAGGTATATTCTCAAGTAAATCAAGGAGAATTACTGGACCAAAGAGAGAACAGGATTCTTCATGCACATTTCCAAACTGCTTCCTAAAAAGGCTGCACTTTGGGGCACCTGGGTGGCTCAGTCAGTTAAGTGTCAGACTTCGGCTCGGGTCATGATCTCACGGTTCATGGGTTTGAGCCCTGTGTCGGGCTCTGTGCTGACAGTGCAGGGCCAGCTTGGCATTCATTCATTCATTCATTCATTCACTCATTCTCTCTCTCCCCCCCCCCCCGCCGCCCCTCCCCAACTCGTGCTTTCTCCCTCAAAATAAATGAACTTTAAAAAATATATATAAATTTAAAAAAAAACAAAAACCTTTTCCGGGGCACCTCGGTGTCTCAGTCAGTTAAGTGTCTGACTGGTTCAGGTCATGATGATCTCGCGGCTCATGACTTCGAGACCTGCGTGGGACTCTGCTGTCAGCATGGAGCCCGCTTTGGATCCTCTGTCCCTCCCTCCCTCTCTCTGCCCCTCCTGTGTTGGTTCTCTCTCTCAAAATAAATAAACTTAAAAACAAAAAACAAAAAACCTTTTTAAACAGCGAAAGTTGAATTACATGCACAAATTATGAATGTTCATCATAAATGTTTGCAATACTGAGAAACTATAAACAGCCTGAATACCCACCAATAAACTAATGGTTACATGAACAACCATCTATCTATCAAACAATGAAACATGAAGTACAAGTGAGGCTACTGATCCATATTTTTGCCGCAAACAGGTTGAACACATGCTGGAAAAATAAGGCTATCATAAGGAAAGTGTGATCTCATTTTGCTATTTAAAAACTGAAAAAAATAGGGGTGTTTGAGTGACTCAGTCGACTTAAGTGTCCAAATTCAGCTCAGGTCATGATCTTGGGGTTCATGAGTTCGAGGCCCACGTTGGGCTCTGTGCTGACAGCCTGGAGCCTGGAGCTGCTTCAGATTCTGTGTCTCCCTCTCTCTCTGCCCCTCCCTCACTCTGTCTCTCTCTCAAAAATAAATACACATTAAAAATTTTTTGAAGGAAGGAAGGAAGGAAAAAGAGAGAGAAAGAAAGGAAGAAAGGAAAGAAGGAAGGAAGGAAGAAAAAAAAAAGGAAGAAAGAAAGAAAGAAAGAAAGAAAGAAAGAAAGAAAGAAAGAAATATAGGGTGCTTGGCTAGCTCAATCAGAAGAGCATACGACTCTTGATCTTGGGGTCTTGAGTGCGAGTCCCACACGGAGTGTAGAGATAGATCACTTAAATAAATAAAACTTAAACAAAAATTGAAAGGAAAATTAGAATAAATAATACACGGAGAAGTCTGTGAGGTGAAACCCAAAACATTAACAGTGGCCACTTCTCAAGGGTGGGACTATGGGCGATCTTGTTCCTCCTTTCAATACTTCCTGGCAAGGGGCATCTGTTACTTTCATAATCAGAAAAGCAATACAGCTCTCCGAAAGAGAATAAATAACAAAGGACAGTGTTAGAAATTGCAGAGATGAGGGCAATGGAGACTTGTGCACAGCTCTCTCAACTCAAGCGAGTGTACCCTGCTCAGAGCTGGCAGAGGACAATTTGTGAGGGCAGCTCAGCTGCCAGGCAGCGGCTCATTTCCTCGCCAGCGTCTCTAGCCCATGTCAGGCCGTATCTCCATCTACCTGCACACAGACACTCTTCAAGAGGCCACCGGACACCTCTTACTTAAAGGGCAACAGAGTGGGAGCGCCTGAGCACATGAGGACCTAGACAAGGGAAGGCAGTTTCTGCAAAGAGGGTGGGCAGGGAAAGAAAACACTCTGGAAAGAACACCAGCCGGCAGCCGGTTAGGCTGTGGCTTTTTCCTTCGGGAAGGCAAGGCCTGCAGTGCACAGGCAGACTGTTCTTTTTTCAGGCCGTTCTTCACTCAAGACGCCAAATTAGTCACTAAGCTGCATCCTCACAGCCCGGCACTCGGCGTCGGCCTTGCTTGGTGGCCCCGCGTGGCCCAGCCCCTCCTCCTATAACAAGCACAGAGCAGACGCCACTTGCTTCTTACACACTGTTCTTCCTCCAACAGACGCATACCTGGCTGTTAGCAGGACACAGGGACCCCACCCAGCCCGCGGTGTCGTGAGCCCCTGACCACACAGGGCCACCTTACACAAGTGCCCCGGAGACTGCTGCCTCTTTTTGGCCGACAGCTTGGCAGGTGGTTCAAGGCCCAGTGCCGGGCCTAAATTGGTTGGGCTTTGGTAGGGTCTAAATGAGGTTCCCGGCCAAAGTGAAGAAAGTCGGGACCAGGAAAGGGAGGGACCCTGATATACTCTATTGTTGAAAAGAAATCAAGGTAGTACTGTGTTGTTACCAGAAATTAGCAGTGTGGAAGATCTAAGTGAGATTTTGGCTGGCTGCATACTAAAACCTCGGGCAAGGGGCGCCTGGGTGGCTCAGTCAGTTGGGCATCCAACTTTGGCTCAGGTCATGATCTTAGGGTTTAGGAGTTCGAGTCCCACCTAGGGCTCTGTGCTGTCAGTGCAGAGCCTACTTTGGATCCTCTGTCCCCCTCTGTCTTTCTGCCCCTTTCCCACTCAACGTGCATGCATGCTCTCTCAAAAAACAAACACTAAAAAAATAAATTAAAAGTATGGGGTGCCTGGGTAGCTCAGTTGGTCAAGCGTCCGACTCTTGGTATTGGCTCAGGTCATGATCTTGCAGTTCCTGAGTTTGAGCCCCGCACTGGGTTTTGTGCTGGCATTGCAGAGCCTGCTTGGGATTCTATCTCTGCTCCTTACCCACTCTCTCACACACAGACTCTCTCTCAAAATAAATAAATAAACTATAAAAAATTAAAGTAAAGAATTAAAAATAACACCATGGGCAAGTGATTGCATCTTTCTGAGCATTGGTTTCTTCATTTAACTAATGGGAAAATAAAAATAATAACGCACACTTCAAGCGATTATTGTGACAATTAAATGTAGCTGTACAGGTAGGTAAAACACAGAAAATCTTCAATACGTGGTGCTATTGTCATTAGCTGTTGAGCTTTAATTTAGCTTTTCCTCCCCTATATAATGGGTCGTTGCAAAGGGAGACCATGTACATAAGACAACCACCACAATGCCCGGTACATAACAGCTGCTAAATTAAATAAACCCAATACAGCCACCATCGCTAGTGGTATAAGCTGGAGGCATTCTGGGCAGAGACAGCCCATTTTGGGCAGCGTCTGCAGAGACGCTGAAAGAATGACAGTGCGATGATCCCAGAACTGCCTGGAAAGGGGATCCAGACCTAGTCGCCCTCTGGACCTCTCCAAGCAAATCCTAAACCTGCTGAGTATCAGAGTAAAAGACTGGTCGTCTAGGGCGAAAGCATCCCAGGACCCAAGGGTGAGGTGCTAGGACTGTAGATGTCTTTGCTGCTGAGGGTTCGGACTGATAAGCTACCAATGGAGAATAACGGGGTACTAGCCACCAAATGATAAATTACAATCTTCTGACCCAGCCACTGCCTTTCTAGGAATAGATACTGCACTTACACCTGCACACATACAAAACGCGACTCACAAGGTCATACGCTACGGCATTATGTGATAGCAAAAGCCCGGTCACAACTTGAGTCGGTAGGGGATGAGTTCAATAAACTATAGTGCGCCCATGTTGAAATACCACAGAGCTGCAGAAACAAGGGAGGGAACTATGTACTGATCTGGAAACTTCCCCAAAAGATGATATAAAGAGAAAGGTATAGAGTAATGTATATAGATTTTTTTTTCAATGTTTATTTTTGAGAGAGGGAGAGAGAGAGGGAGAGAGAGAGAGAAAGAAAAAGAGAGAGAGAGAGAAATAGACAGAATACGAGCGGGGAAGGAGCAGAGAGAGAGGAAGACATAGAATTTGAAGCAGGCTCCAGGCTCTGAGCTGTTGGCAGAGTATATATAGAGAGTATATATATAGTGTATCTAGATTTTCTATTGCCTTGAGTTTTCAGCCACGTGAATATAAAGTATCTATGACAAAAGACAACCTGCACCTCTCTTACCAGAGGTCAATGGGAGTAGGCAGAATACAGCAAAGGAGGCTCTCCTCAGGGCTTTTGGTCTTAATAAAGGATCTCCCCAAACTAAGCGTGTACTGAAAGCAGGCAGTTCTCGATACAGGCTAACCTGTGGGAAACACAAAGACTAACCTGACGAAATCTTCAGGAAGCAGGTCAGGACTAACACCCAGGGAGTCAAGCACATCGTTTCGTATCTGGAGCAACAACTCAGAATCTTCCCCAAAGGTATCAGAACTAGGATCTCTTCCTTTATCTGTGCGGAACTTCAGGAGCACTGGAAAGACAAAAAAGGCAGGTTAGAAACAGGTCTTTTCATAACAAATGCTTACAGATGCTGAGAACGAAAACACAGAAAATGGTACATTAATTAAAATGTGGGCCAAGTAAGGGGCGCCTGGCTGGCTGAGTCGGAAGAACGTGCAACTTTTGATCTCAGGGTTGTGAGTTCAAGCCCCACGTGGGGTACAGAGATTACTTAAATAAATACAACTTTATTTTGTTAAATTAAAAAACAATTTTTTTAAAATTTGTATTTTTGAGAGAGATAAATACAGAGTACGAGTGGGGGAGGGACACAGAAAGAGGGAGACAGAATCCGAAGCAGGCTCCAACTCTGAGCTGTCAGCACAGAGCCCGACGTGGGGGTTGAACTCATGGACTGCAAGTTCATGACCCGAGCTGAAGTCGGACGCTTAACTGACTGAGCCACCCAGGTGCCCCGGTTAATATATTTTAAAAATGTTTTTTATTATTTATTTTGAGAGAGAGTGCAAGTAGGGGAGGGGCACAGAGAGGGAAGAGAGAGAATCCCAAGCAGGTTCTGCATTGTCACCGGAGAGCCTGATGCGGGGCTCGACTTTCCAATCGTGACCTGAGCTGAAATCAAGTCAGACGCTTAGCCAACTGAGCCACCCAGGCTCCCCTAAATAAAACTTAAAAAAAAAAAAAAAAAAAAAAAAAGTGGGCCAAGTGAAAGGTAACATACTCTTAATTTATTCACAAACATAGCCAGAAAGGCAATCGATAATTTTAAAAATGACTAAAATTACTGTGACGGGTGCCACAATAAGGTAACAGAGGATCCGACGTCCTCGGTAGGGTGGCATCAGTTAAGGCCTCTCTGAGGAAGCAGTTACTGAGTCGAGTGTATGTGAGTCTGGGGGGGCGGGGAAGCAGGGGAGAAGCTTCAAGCAGAGGGAAAAGACCCTATTATGCCCCAGAAGACAGGTCAGGGGTGGGAGGCATCATTCTAGGCATCAGTTCAAAGGGCTGCTTCAACCAGAAAGGCCAGCCAAATGCTCAGACTCATCAGACAGCCAGGTCATTACAAACAAAGCCTCCCTCGTGTGTCAACCTCCAGAACGAAGGTTTAATTTCGCTCGTGAAGCAGAGGAAAGGTTCAGATGACGGCAGCAAATCAGAGCTCCTGCATAACGAGACCCTAACGAGGTTTGAATTTTTAGCCCCAACAAAAAGACACAGGAAGGAGCCTAAGACTGATCAAAGTACCGGCACCCTCTCCTGCCACCGCACCTCGTCCGCGATGTTCACCGCACACAGGGTGGATGGTGTTCTTGTCCCCCGTGTGCTTCCTGAGGCCGGCCTGTGGCCAGCCCGGGGCCTCATCCCTGGGGCAACACCCCCCCCCCCCCCCGCATCACCCCAGCTGCTTCAGAGTGGGGGTGGAGACATGCGGACCCTGGGGCGCTGGGATAGCAACCCACACCTGGAGGGGGCTTCGCAGTCACCAAGGCGCTTCCCTTGGGGCGCCCGGGGGGCTCAGTCGGTTGAGCGCTGCATTTCAGCCCAGGTTCCATTTCAGCCCAGCTCATCATCCTGCGGTTCAGGACCTGCAGCTCCCCAAGGGGCTCTGCGTTGACAGTGTGAAGCCTGCTTGGGATTCCCTCTCCCTCCTTCTCTGCCCCTCCCCTGCTCGTTCTCTCAAAATAAATAAACTTAAAAAAAAAAAAGTGCTTTCAAGTCTCATGGGGATTTGCGGACCGAAAAAGTGAACTCCGTCAACAAATTATACTTTCCGTCAGTACAACAGGCGGATTCCCTAAAAATTAAGGTGGATTGAAAACTGACACAATTACTTCGAGGCTCTGTAAAAATTCAAGTATTTGGAAGCCACCCCAGACTAAGGAATCAGCCCTACTTGTTTTCTGAAGACTCAACTCACAAACCGTCTCAGTGACGAGCAGCCTGGCTTGACAACCAGCAAGATGGCCAAGCACAGGCTGTGGCCCGGAGGCTGAGGCGGCTGAGGCCCTGAGGCTGCACCCTATGGAGGGGTGGGGGTTGGGGGGGCGAGGACTCAGGAACCACAACCGATGGCCCCCACGAAGCCCGAGGGAAGTTCCTAAGTGGGTTGTTGTGAAGTGCTCCAAACCATGGAGGCCCAGGTAAAAGAAAGACCCGACCTGCCCTGGGCTGAGTTTTTCTCAGAGACAGACTCCCGGTCCAAATTCCTCTGGCAACCTTCACACTCCCAGGACGGGGCTCTGCAAGTCGGGAACTCTGAAGAATGGACTCCAGAGTATCTGTTTTGAATATCGTTCCTTTCCTCTCTTCCAACAGCAGAGCTCCTAGAACCTTCCATTCTACCTGAGCACTTGGCAGCGGACTCCGAGCTGCCGACAACGTGGATGCTGGCTAGCACTGTCCTGCCATCACCTAAGCCTCACTTCGAACTCGGCAGATGTGCTGCTGGAATTCCAGTTTGGAGAAAATAAATGCAGCTGCAGAATAGGCATTTGGGGGCAGGGTGGAGAAGGTGGCAGGGGCGGCCGTTAAATCCCTGTTTAGCGCAAGCCTCTTTTTCCACAATGTCCTGTGAAGATAAAGGAACGTGGGAATTTGCTAGTGTGGCCAAAACGAGGCTACTCTGAGCGGACTGTATCGAATGTCATCATCATTCCCATCGATCACTCCCGAGAGGACACGAGGACAGACCCAGAATGAGTTACCAGTGTTGCCTGAGCAGTGACAGAGGCAATGGCAAGCGTGGGCCGCTCAAACTGCCCAATCCAAGGCCCTGCGGCAACCGTGTGGAAACTGAGGGAGGCTGCTTGATTTCCAGCCGTCAGGGCGGTGGGCAGCAGGAGCCCCACGCTGGCCGCCTCCAATGCCCCTCACTTCTGTGTCACTGGGACAGAGGCACCAACTGTCATGAGGGATGGGGAGAAGAGAATTTTTTCAGCCCCACCGCAAAACTTTTCATCTTCTGGTTAGACAATACAGCTCCTGGAACAAAGTTCACACCATTCTGATAAGTACAGCACAAACAGTGCCTACAACGTGCCAAACACTACTACTCTAAACATTTTACGTGCGTTACCACTCCTCCACAATGACCTGGGGAGGTAGGTAGGTCCGATTAAGCTCCCCACTTTATTGATAAAGAAACTGAAGCTCAAAGAGATTAAGTGGCTTGTTCAACACAACTGCCAATAATAAGCAGTGGAGCAGAAATACCAATTAAGGTCTGGCTTCCTAATCTGTGTTTCTTAACCCTAATCGAATCCAGAAGAAATGGCCAGAAAATCAGGAACACAACCCCAAGGGTTCCAAGTGGTCTGGCTCTTCGCCCCGACCTCAGGAGGACTCCCACATTTGACCACTTTTTTGTGAGATGCACTTTCCAGATGGGTCCTGCCCTCTCCTCTCCCAATTGGTCCATTAATTCTAAGTTCTTAATTCAATGGGTGAGAAGCAGAGGCAGAGGCCACAAGTAACCATGCCCGTTAATCTTCGGAGTGTAAGACCAGCTTCATCTCAGGAAGAGGGAAGATGTGGCACAAAGAGAGCAAAGGCAGCCAGCAGCTGGCCCCGCTGTTTCTCTGGGCCCCTTGCCCGGTCCTGGTGCAGGCCGCCTGGCCAAGGGCCGGCAGGCCGGCACCGTCCAGATACCTCACTGACCACATCTGAAGTCCTCTCAGGGCCTCTGGGAAGGGGGCCAGTCTGTCCAGCCACTTACTTGCAGCAAAGCAAACAGAAGCTGTATTTTTCACTCTTTTTCAAATGTCAGCGCTCCAGTCAGCAGGCGTGGAGGGGGACGGGGAGAAGCCCGTGTCCTGGGCAGAGAGCAGCCCCAGAACTGACCCTGTCCCCTAACAAGCTCTTGCTCATTAAATTCTCTCTTTGTTCTGCTTTTGACCCCTCCCAAATAGCCAGCCAGCCACACACACACACACACACACACAAAGTTGACTCTGCATTTCTGAAGAGCACCTCCTCACCAGTTTCCAGATTATAAAACTGTTCCATTAAGATCAAATATTGTCGGGGATGGAGAGCTGCTCTGCCAAAAGATGACTCATCGAATCATATCAAAACACTGCACAAAATTAGAGTTCCAAACTTGATTAACTTCCTCTGAACCTTTTAATTAACTCAGGTTGTTAAAGTCTGGGGGAATGACATTCATCGCTACAGATGATAGGCCAGTGTCTCTGCCCAAGTTTAGGACTTGCCTGTGTAAGGGAAAAAGGCAAACTTCAAAAGGGAGAAACCAAGAACCTTTTCGTATGTTAAAAGAAAATTATGTACATGTGAATATACTGCTCTTCTGTAAAAAGAAATTGACACTCAAACTCACATTTAATCTGAATCAGAACATCAGATTCATGTTACAACAGAAATTTGGAAAGCAGTATTATTAATCACTGTATTTCTTTCTGCAAATTCCTTACTACATTTAAATGGTTGATTATATTTAGCATAATCACTAAGGCCAACGAAAAAAAACAACACTTTTATAGGGGAAAAAAGTGAAGTCAATGTTGCAAATTAGCCCCAACCCAATCGCTGTCCCCCCAAAACAGCTCAATTGAGAAGGGGGAAAAGCCACATCTACACAAAAACCTCATCTGCCTGACACCTAAAGCTTCTCTGTACCAGACGCCCTTGACCCATCTCCCCAACCTCCCACAGACCCGTTCTCAAGCTGGCTCACCCAGTGGAGACTCATCATCTCTAGGAATGGCCTGGAAATCAGCTCGAGTAAGAAAAAGAAAAGTTATCCTCCTAACCTATAGTCTATCTTTTAAGGCAAAACACTACATCTCCTGTTTGGTCAATTGCTCTTTCAATAAATACATACCAAGGATACTAATAACTAGTATTGTGATCATTTCACAGCGTATACCAATATCAAATCATTATGTTGTAACGTAAAATAGAGTATTACAGGTCAAGTACACCTCCACAAAAACAAACAAATATGTGTCTGGGTGGCTCTGTCAGTAAGCGTCCGACTTTTGATTTTGGCTCAGGTCGTGATCTCACGAACCATGATCTCACATTTCTTGCGATCGAGCCCCGTGTGGGGCTCCAGGCTGACAGTGAAGAGCCTACTTGGGATACTCTCTTTCCCTTTCTCTCTGCCCCTCCTGTGCTCATGTTCTCTCTCTCTCAAAATAAATAAATAAACATTAAAAACAAAAAAAAGAAAAAAAAACCCCAAAGGTGGGAACCAGAAAAGGTGCTCTGAGAGAGCACTCTTTTATAGAATGGGGTGGTCTCACTGGGCAGAACCATCTCGTCCTGACCGGCCACCAGGCCCAAACACTGACCCTGGGCACGTTCTCACCCTTGGTACATCCACGTGCTGCTCTTCAGAGCCTGAGGAGCTTTGAAATTGGCAGACGGCAGCAGTGACGACCACAGCTTTGGGGCCAGGCTGCCTGGGTTGGATCCCGATTTTTCCACTCACTGTGACCTTGTGCAAGTGACAACACCCAAGTTGCTCTGTAAAATGGGAATCCTAAGTGCACTTCCCTTACGGGGTTTAAGAAGTGAAGTTAATACCCTGAGAGCAGCCAGGACAGCACAGGGAGCAGCGTAAGCACTGGGTAAATGACACTACTCTGGAACGGCGGCTCTTCCGCGGTCTCCGTAAACCCAGCTTGCACGTCCCCAGAGAAACTGACACACTTCACGCTGAAATCTCCCACTTAACTCTTATTACCATCGCTAATTCAGCTGTCAGCTCTGGAGACTAGAGAGACTCGGCTCTGAACAATCCTGATACTCTCCACACCCTACACTCTTTCCTCCGATGCTTGGACCTCAGTATGGCATTTTACAGGCGTCTATAAATTCACTTGTGCAAGGACTGACCTGTCTCCTCTCCTGGATTTTTGTGCTTGTGGGACAGAAACCATATCTGCTTTGTTCACTATTCTCTACTTAATGCCCAGCACAGGGCACGCCCCACGGTGGGCACTGAGAAAATATCTGCTCTGTGGGAAGCCTCAATGTTTGGCCAAGGAAGAAAAAGTCACACAGAGGAGGGCTCACAACAACTGACACAAGGTCCTCACACATCCTAACTAACCAGGCCTGCTTTTCTACTAACAGAATTTAACAGAGTTTTCAAGATAGCCAGGATGGATCTGTTCCTTACCATGTCATTTACAAACACAGTAGATCTGGAAGGTCCAGCAAGAAACAAAAAAAGATACACAGTGTACCACGTGTGCCCTCAAGAGGGAAACAAGATGAAGTCTGGCTTTCAAGGCCATAGCTGAGGGTTAAAGGTGCAGAAAAGCCAGCCAATGGGCATGAAGCTCAAAGGAGGGGGACAGAGCTGGATTGGAGAAGGCAGGGACATTTCACTGGGAGTTTGGCCCTCTCAAACTCTTTCCTACCTTTGGAGGCACCTGGTCATCTGCTCAGCTCAGTTCCACAAGACTTACCTTACCCCCCCCCCCCCCACACACACATTTTTTAAAGTTTATTTATTTTGAGAGAGGGAGAGAGCAAGTAAGCAGGGAAGGGGCAGAGAGAGGGAGGGAGGGAAGGAGAATTCCAAGTAGACTCTGCACTGTCAGGGCAGAGCCCAAGGCAGGGCCAGAACTCACAAACCATGAGATCACGACTTGAGCCGAAGTCAGACACTTAACTGACTAAGCCACCCAGGCGCCCCCCCTTCCCCCTTCTTTTACCCCACTCTTTAACGCAGAAACTTATAAGTAGGTATTTGCATGCATTCATTCATTCATTTTTCATCCACAAACATTTCCTGAGCACCTGCACTCCACGCCCACACCCTGTGCTGAGCTGTGCTGGAGGCCCAGAAGGGACCCAGACAGCCCCAGGCCCTGCAATCCAGAGGGCATGCTCATAAGCCCTGAATGTCACCACTGCCACAGAGTGCTTCGATCTTGCTCTCCAGAGAGGCTCCCCGCTGGAGCGGCCTCAGGCTTGCTCTGAAATGCCCCTCCAGAGCTCCAAGTCCTAGCCACCATTCACCAGAGAAACCCGGTGTAGGACCTCATCACGTATCAGCTCAAAAGAGAAAAGAAAGTTGCCTGTTATTTACGTCTCACTTTCTTCTGAAAAGCATCTGAAGTAGCTGCGTGGAAGCTGTTGGTGGGGGGAAGGAAAGGAGAGTGCTACTTCTCAGAAATGACCTGAAAACAAGATGACATGTTTTGCCTACCAAATTAAAGGCCAAGGTTACTCAACCTAAGCAAGAAGGCAGAGGGCACTGCTCTGTCACTCAGAGCTCTGGTGGGCGTGTACATGCTCAGTAAACCGTGAGAAAATGTGGTTCACAGGATCTTTATGAAGGGTCGTGACCCCTTGGCCAGTCACTGCTACGTTATTTATACCGCTGAAAATCTGGAAATAACCTCAAGTTAGGTGACAGGATGGTTACATAAAATATATGTTGAGAGGTTGCAATAGTATTCAACTATTAAAATTATGTTTAAGCAGGTTTTAGTCACATGGGTTTTACAACATTTAGGTTTAAAACAAGTCCTACAGGAGCACTGGTTGGCTTGGTCAGTGGAGTGTGTGACTCTTGACCTCGGGGTTGTGAGTTCGAGCCCCACGTTGGGTGTGGAGATTACTTAAAAATAAAATCTTAAAAAAAAATTGTTTTAATGTTTATTTGTTTTTTTTTTTTTTTAATTTTTTTTTCAACGTTTTTTATTTATTTTTTTTGGGACAGAGAGAGACAGAGCATGAACGGGGGAGGGGCAGAGAGAGAGGGAAACACAGAATCGGAAACAGGCTCCAGGCTCCGAGCCATCAGCCCAGAGCCTGACGCGGGGCTCGAACTCACGGACCGCGAGATCGTGACCTGGCTGAAGTCGGACGCTTAACCGACTGCGCCACCCAGGCGCCCCAATGTTTATTTGTTTTTGAGAGAGACAGAGAGACAGGGTGACAGCAGGGGAGGGGCAGACAGAGAGAGAGGGGGACACAGAACCTGAAGCAGCTGTCAGCACAGAGCCCGACACAGGACTCGAACCCACGAACCGTGAGATCATAACCCGAGCTGAAGTCGGACACTTAACTGACTGAGGCACCCGGGCACCCCAAAAACACAATCTTAAAAAAAAAAAAAGAAAAAAGAAAAAAAGTTCTCGGGTGCCTGGGTGGTTCAGCTGGTTAAGCATCCAACTCAGGTCATGATCTCTCAGTTCATGAGTTTGAGCCCCAAGTCAGGCTCTGTGCTGATGGTGTGGAGCCTGCTTGGGATTCTCTCTCTCTCCTTCCCTCTCTGTCCCTCACACACACGCTGTCTCTCTCTCAAAATAAAATAAGTCCTATTATAGCCTATATTCAAAATGCACTTCACCACGTGGAGATAAAATAGAATGAGGCAGGTACAACTATCACCACTCTGCTCTGGAGGTGGGAAACGGAAGCTTAGAGGCTCAGAGTCACAATGGACTCAAAGGTCACCACCACACACACTCGGAACCTCAATGTTACACCGCCTTCCTGGGAATAGAGACAAGGTAGGAAAAACGCTAGTCAGCAAGAAAAAAAGCACTTCCAATGGATTTGGCTCCCCACCCCAGAGCCCACCAGTTTAGAATAATGCAAACCACTCACTCAGTCAAACTCCGGTCCAGCCAAATATTCTAGTTCTCCTTTAAAAAATGTCAAGTGATTCCTGAGCTAGAATCTCACCTTTGAAAGTAGAACAGTATGCAAAGACTGTAACTCATAAAAAGAGAAGGACAAAGAAATTCTCAAATGCAGAGGCAAATTATGCGGAGGGCGAGGAGAGAGACCCACAGCCCCCCGCCGCAAGGCCCCTTCTCTATCAGCTTTGCCAACCTCAGCCTCCACCCACAGAGGGGTTCTGACAGGGCCCTCTGCATTCACACTCACCCTGCCTGGTCACAAGCAGCAGGGAGACAGGGCCTTTTCTCTAGCCCAGCACTTGAGTGGCACATGACCTTGACTCTGGGCATCTGCTGCTCTCTGCCAACCGCTCTTACCGAGGGAAGATGGCACAGGACATTCCCGTGACCGTTGTCTGACAGTCAGAGAAAAGATGGGAGGCGCCAGACAAGAACTGCAGCTGGGCCGGGGGCCCGAGACGAGCGCAAGCACAGGCTGATGTCGGGGGTGGGGGAGACGCCGGGGCCGCAGAGCAGACAACCAGGCAGGTCTCGCCGACAATGCTGCCCATTATTACGGTCTGCTCTTAGGGGCCTCGGGTTCCCATCTGCCAAGTGGAATAAGGAAATGTCACAGGGCTTTTGAGAAGTTCAGATTTTTAAAACAGACATAATGCCATTATTAGTAATGCTAATATAGTCGACCCTTGAACAACACAGGGGTTTAGGGGCATTTGGCTCTCCAAAAACTTCACTACGAATAGCCTACTGTTGACTAGAAGCCTTACAAACAATATAAACAATAGTATTTCATGGTATGTGTGTTATATACTGTGTTCTTACTATAAAGTAAGCAAGACAAAATAAAATATTAAGAAAATCACAGAGAAGAGAAAACCCATTTTACGCTACCGCCCTGTATTCATCGAGAAAAACTTCACGTGTAAGTGTACCCACACATTTTAAATCTGTGTTGTTCAAGGGTCCCTTGTAATGAAAATCTGACTGCGGGGGGCAATGCTTGAACACTTGCTAGGTTTGGTGACCCTGGACAAATGACTTAGCCTATCTAAGACTCAATACCCTCATATGAAAGTGGATGATCATAGTAAGACATGCTCTCACGAGGGCATTATGAAGATTTAACGCGATTTTGACACAGGTGAAACACTTACTTAATCAACAATTACGAATGCACAATATATGCCGGGCCTTCATTTAATCCTTGCGACGCAATGAGGCAGACTTAGGGTTCTACCCGTTTGTCAGACTGAAGAGTGGAGCAGGTGCCTCACCAGGGTGGGTTTTCTCGCCAGACTACCTGCTGCCGGCTGGAAGGTGCCAGACCACACTTACGGGTCACCTCTGCCCTTCCCCTCACCTCTCTTCTCTCACATGGCACTGCCTTCCTTTCTGAATGACTGTGGTCTGTGTTCTCTACCACTGATAAGGCAGTGGCACCAAAAAACCCAAACAACAACAACAAAAAAACCCACTGCTTTTCTTCTTTCACCCTTCCTACAAATTATTTTTAAACATCTGCGGTCATGACAGTAGCAAATCAACAAGCACTCAAGTGTTGGCCCCGTTATCGGAACTCATTTCCCTGTGGCTGTCTCCTCCTCAGTAGTTCTTGTCATTGATGGACACCAAAACACCCACTGGGGAATGCCAGGCCCAAACAGCGATGGCTGCCTCTGACCCGGTTCGCGAAGGTTGTTAAGTTCTAAAATAAGAAGTTCCTTCTGGGGTGCCTGGGTGGCTCAGTCAGTTGAGCGTTCAACTTTGGCTCAGGTCATGATCACATGGTTCATGAGTTTGAGCCCCGCGTCAGACTCACTGCTGTCAGTGTGGAGCCTGCTTCAGATCCTCTGTCCCCTTTGCTCTTTGCCCCTCCCCTGCTCACGCACACACACTCTTTTTCTCAAAAATTAAAAAAAAAAAAAAAAAAAAAAAAAAAGAGAGAGAGAACTGATCACCAAATCAAGCTGAGGTCTAGAGACCAAGACAATTACATATTGTTACATATCATAAAAGCAGACAGATAAGTAAGGAGTGTGGTGGGGGCAGGGAAAACTAAAGCAGGAGGGATCAAAGAAATAAAAGTTTTCTGAAGTCTACAATAGTTGACAAATCATCAAGACACCTTGCAACAGAATCCATACAGAGATGAAGAATGAGGTATAAGATACTAGAAAGTTCTAGAGGCACCCAGCTAGCTCAGTTGGTGAAGCATGTGCCCCACACTGGGCATAGAGGTTACTAAAAAATAAAAAAAAGGAAGAAAAGAAAAAGCTCTAGAAGAATACACAATGAATGGCGGTTTCCTCTGAGGTATCTGAATATTCTGATATGTTTCACCTTTACAATTTAAAAAAGGAGAAAACAGAACTATTTCAAAGGCTCAAGGATACAAGATCGTCAGGAGTATAAAGTTATCAAACTTTCCTCCATTTCTACAGAGGCCACTAAGTGAAGGAACTGACGTCAAGGCCAGGAAATACCTAGCAGGGCTGGGACCTGAACTTCTTCCTTCAGATCAACGCTGGAGACTTCAATGCTTAAGTGACTGAGAAGATTCTACTGGTGGAGAAAGGAAATGTGAACTCCAAACTTGGACTGGCTAGATTCACAAACCAAGATTAGCCACCTTAGAAAAGATCCTAAACTCCCTGAGGGAGGTCCTTAACCTTGCCAGCTCCTAGCAGACACAGGAGCTGCTTGCTCCGTGGACATGGGGGGTCCAAGGAGAGTGCAAACACTTCTCAATCCTTTACATGCTTAGGGCACAGTCTTGCAGCCAAGTGTGGGGCTTCCAGGTAATTCTGGTCTGGTGGCATAGTGGGGGAAAGGACAAAGACTATGCAAATTGGCACCATCTAGGTGGCTTTACATGAGCCCAAAGAAATTAATGAAGCCACAGATTAAGAATTAGCAAAATTCTTCAAACTTGGGACAGGTGGCCTCAGCAATCAATTCACATTTACCAAGGCTCTGCATCTGGCCTGTGCAGGACAGTCAAGAGACAAGGGAGCCCACAAGACAGACGTCAAGTCAGCTGTGTTGTCAGGAGGGTGGTATGGGATTACCAAGGAAGGAAACGCAACTCAGATAAGGGGAGTTAGGTTCCTGGAGGTAACGCTGGAGCTGGGCGATGAGAGTAAGAGGGAAGGGCTGAAGCAGGATGTTGCAGGCAGAAGGAATGGAAATGTGTGTAGAAATGAAGGGATGACAACATGGGGTGACAGCAAGTAGTTCAGTAAGAATGTAGGGCTCGGGGCACCTGGGTGACTCAGTCGGTTGAGCGTCCGACTCTTGATTTTGGTTCCGGTCATGATCTCTCGGTTCGTTGAGTTCAAGCCTCACATGGGGCTCTGCGCTGACAGTGCAGAACCTGCTTGGGATTCTCTCTCTCCCCCTCTCTCTCTGCCCTTCCCCCACTCACACTGTCTCTCAAAATAAATAAATAACTTAAAAAAAGAAAAAGAAAAAGAGGCCAGCAGGTCCTAGGTCTAGGATGCCAATCCAGGGAGTTTAAATTGCATCCTGATGGGAAAAAAGATGCATGGAAGGATTTCACTTTTTAGACAGATCAGTCTGGTGACTGGAAATGGATTAGGAGGAGGAACTCTGAAAGCAGAGGCTGGTAAAAGGACTATGCCACGGATGAAGGCTGCTGGCGAGAGACAATCCTATGGGAAAACTCAAGATCATCTCAATAGGAGGGAGGCATCTGGCTGGACTCTGGCATCAGACAGAGTGCTTGTCTGGGGCTTTAGGTGAAAGGAGCCACCAATCAAGCATTTGAACTTGACAAAAGCTCCGCAGAAGAGAATACAGCAAATAGGTTGGAATAAAACTAACAGCTCAATTTGGAGCACTGGTTTCCAACAGATTCATTCTGTGTATACACAGACAGCATGTTGGGACACCTCATCTTTAATCCAGCCCACAACCAACAATGAGGGTCGGTAGGGGGAAATGACTTGCAGAGGCCACCATCTAGATCTATGCCTTTAGCCCCGCCTAGTACTTGTCCTCGGGCTACCATTTGTATTTTTTAATAAGGTCCTGCCCAGCTCCAGACAGAACTTAAAGGCTTGCTTGGAGTGTGAACTGTTTACATGTAAATACACCCCCTGAAGTCTGCCTACCACTCCTGCTTGACGGAGGAGAAATTCTTTTTTGCAGAGCAAAGGCCCATAAATGGAGGCCATCCCAGCCTTGCACAGCATCTCCTGCCTGATTCACCAAGGCTTTGCAGTTCTCACCGGTGATAAGCGGTATTTCTCTCCCAGCAAGGGTCTCTCGGCACCCCTGAAAATCTAGGGAATCTATATGGCTCTTTTCTAGAGGAAGTGTACACAGAAAATAACAGATTCACATCTCCCCACCATTTGAAGAGATGATGAGGATGTACTTACTTAAACACGTCATTCTACGGACACAGCACAGATCAAAAAGCCCGTTGCAACGATTACTCATCAGCTATAAAATATTAACATAATTCCAGGTGCTGAGAATTAGTTCTTTTGGAGATTGTTCTCGCTTTTCATTATTTTTAGCTTTTGAAATACTTTTTTGACATACAGAAAAACTAGACAGAATTCCTGTATAACTTCACTAGATTCCCCAAATGTTAACATTCTTCCGTGTTTATCAGTATTTCTTTATATCTATACATACTTCTATTTTCCTGAATGATCTGGCATTTGTCCCTAAATACTTCAGAGTGTATTTCCTAAAAACAAGAACATTCTCTGACATCACCACAAAACAATTAGGCAAACTAGGAAATTAACCTTGATAGGATATTATCTAACCTACACATCTTTTTCAAATTTTACCAACTGTCTCACTAATGTCCTTGAGAGCAAAAGGAAAGAAAACTCTCCCGCTTTCCAATCTAATCCAGAATCCTACATTCCATTTAGTTAACCAGGCTCTCTCTTCCCCTTTAATCTGGAACGAGAATTCTTCGGTCCTTAGTGACACCTGGAAGAGTACAAGCCATTTACTTTGTACAATATTCTTCCATCAGAGTTTGTCTGAGGTTTCCTCATAATCAGACTCACATCACCCACTTTGGACAGGGAGTTCGGACTGCTGGTGTGTCCTTCTCAGTGCATCCTCTCAGGAGGCATGAGCTCTATCTGTCCCATTTCTGGAGCATCGGCTTTGATCTCTTGGTTGAGATACAATCTGCCAGGGCTCTCTAAAGTCTCTCTCTGCAATCAGTTAAAAACTAACTTGGGGGGTGGCAGCACTTGGGTGGCAACTCAGTCAGTTAAGCATCTGACTCTTGATTTCAGCTCAGGTCATGATCTCAGGGTTTATGAGACGGAGCTCGGCACTGGGCTTTGCGCTGACAGCGCACAGCCTGCTTGAGATTCTCTCTGCCCCTACACCGCTTGTGCACTCTCTCTCAAAATAAATAAACATCAAAAAATAAAATAAAATAAAAACTACCTTGGGAAGAGATACCGCTTCTGTTTCACAGCAAACCTTCCCATTAGTTTTAGCATCCATCAAGGATTCTTGACGGAGACAATTTTTACTACTACGGTCATGGTCATATACAGATTTTGCTTTATTCTTCTATGGTGGGGGGGTGGGGGGAGAACTTTCCCCTCCCCCCATCTATTTACTTATTCACTTAAGTATCAACAAGATTCATGGACTCTTTTTTATTCTGTGGGTTATAATGTTTCTTTGACCCATATTCTTTTATTTTTATTTTTTAAATTAATTTATTTAAGGATTATAATCTATTGTTTACTTGATCCTCCAACTTTCCCAGATTTCACCAGGAGGAGCCCCTTCAAGTTGACTCCTGTGTCCTTGACATGACCTGTCATTCTTTGAGTGCTTCCTTACTTTCTGGCATAGAATGTTCCCAGCTCACCTGTAATTTTCCAACCCAAGCCCCAGAAACAGCCATTTCTCTGAGCTCAGATCTTGGGAGATCAACCATCAGGGTCTGGGCACGAGGCGTATTCACGGCTTGCTACCAGAGTGTCTTTGCTTCTCAGCCCTCTCAGCAAACAGAACTAGGAAATACATACATATCACGTGAAGACACATACATACACATGTCTATTTGTGTACCTACACAGAAAAACCAGAGTTTACCTGGTGACTCCAATTCCCATCTGATCCCACAGGGCTCTTCCTAGACTCTCCCACCTTCCATACTTCTAGGAACTCCCTTTTCTGGCAATAAAAAAACCTGATTCTCATCATTCACAATGTATTTACCAATTTGCTCCATTCTAGAACTAACTAGTTTCAGAAGTGCTAACCCATATACCACTGTGAAAAACAAACCAACTAACTTGAGTCCAATATTTGTTTATAGTTCTTTTTTCTTCAGTCTGAGAGTATATATTCAAAAACTACCTGGGTTAGTTCCTTTTTTCCTGCCTCAGTGTAGTAATAGCCCCATTCAAAATAAATACTTACTATGTTGTAAGGTAAGAACACAACGAGTGACCCAAAGCTGTGACACAGGACACGGGATGGCCTTCTCTGTGGCAGTGTCCCTCTAACTGGCTGAGCCTTCAGAAACCGGGGGGCTGCACAGACATGCAGAGATGCCAGCCTCACCTAGTTACTTCCATCCCCTAAATCTGAGCTAGAACCTGGGTATCTGTATTTTTCAAATGTTCCCTAAGGGATTCTGACATCCTACCAGTTGGGGAATGACTTGCTATTAAGAATAAAAGCCTGGGGGCGCCTGACTGGCTCAGCTGAAAGAGCGTGTGGCTCTTGATCTTGGGGTTGTGAGTTCAAGCCCCACACTGGGTGTAAAGATCACTTAAAAATCCAATCTTAACAAAAAGAGAGAGAGAGAGAGAATTAAAGGCTGAAAAGCAGGGCCCTGATGACCTTCCCTCCAGCCAGCTCCCGACGAGCTCCAGCCTCGCTACACCATGGTCTTGGCGCCAGCGACCTGGTGCAGAGACTGCTCGTCCACCTGCTATATTCTTGCCTCTCTTCAGCCCCTAGCAAATCCCTTCTTTTTCTTTAAAAATTTTTTTCTAATGCTTATTTATTTTTGAGAGAGAAAGATACAGAGTGTGAGTGGGGGTGGGCAGAGAGAAAAGGAGACAAAGAATCGGAAGCAGGCTCCAGGCTCTGAGCTGTCAGCACCGAGCCCGACGCGGGGCTCGAACTCAGGAATAGTGAGATCATGACCTGAACCAAAGTCGGACATTCAACCAGCCTGAGTCATCCAGGTGCCCCGCCCCCCTCGTCTTTAAAAGCCAGCTCAGATGTCTCATCCTCTGTGAAGACTTTCCAGCTCCCCAAAGACGGCCAGACCCCCAGTTCCCTGAGCTCCGTGGCAGTTTATTACGGAGTAATTCACACAGGCTGGAGAACAGAATAGCACAACACGACCGCCATCTCCACGGCTCTGGTACAGCTCTCCTCAAGAGGAGGAGAACTGTTTATGTTTCTCTTTTCCACTGGCAAGGATCTGATGAGGATTCCCAGGCACAGGATCTGGCACATAGCAGGTGCTCAAACAATGTTTGGTTAAGATTATTTTCAGCTTTAATTCTATGGCTCAAAAATGGCCTAAGTACTTTTCCACAACTCATCAGAACAGAGACTAAGAAAGTTCAGATTGCCAAGGATTCTCTGCTAAGTAATTCTCATCTTGTGATGAAGGCCATTTCTTCCTGCTCTGGGCTAAACCTGCATGGTATTGGTTCATGCTGGTACGTGAATGCTGTTTCCATACTAGACCTGATATTTTTAGCACTCCTGTTATGATAAACTCACAGTAACCTCAAAAAGAACAAATCAAAGTCAACTTTTTGCCACAGGAAACCAGCTCACGCTTAATGTTTTGCAACATGCCATGGGAGAATAATAAAAAGATGAGACCTTCTGCTCACAGATGGTGAGGCCAACTCTCAAGATAGTGGAAAAATGCAGCAGGAAGCATGCAGTCTGGCCACTGTCTTATGAAGTAAACTGGAAAAACACTCGACACCCAAACGAGGCAAACACACACACACACACCCCCAGGGCAGCTGCTTCATCAGAGGCTGTTGTGAATGGGGTGGTAAGAAACTCCTCCGTGTGAGGGGCAGGCCAGGGCGACGTGGGAATCAAGAGTCTGATGGGTGCCTAGAGGAGCAGGCTGGCAAGATGGTCCTCCAGGGACATCAGCGGGCAGGCCCTTCTCCCTCTAGAGGGGAGCAAATGACCAGAGGAGCCCGAGTCAGTCACTAGGGCAAAAAAATATTTCTTTATGGAACACCTACTATATGCTCCACAGGACAATGGGGACACAAAGTCAGGTTCCCTGTGAGGTCTTCTCAGGTGTACATCATAGCCAAGCAAACACTCCATCCTCATTAGGAACTCCTAAGGTTTCATGAGATGTGTAAGACACCATCCTAGAAAGGCTTTCAGGAACAAATTCCAAGGCCTAGGAAAAACTGAAAACAACCTACATGGCCTTTTAAGATGAAACTGGTCACAAACAATGGTACACCCAAAGGAACACTACACATCACGCAGCCAACAAGACATGTGAAGTCACTCTATATATGCTCCAAGATCTCTCCAGATCATGTAAGGCCATCCGGTGAAAAAAAGCAAGCTGCCCGACAGCGTTGAAAAGTTTGGTTACATACACACATGCGTGATTGTAACTGTTAATCATTTTGCAAGAAGACAGGCAACACATTCTTAGTAGTTTCCCTGACAAATTGGAAGAGGTGTGGAAATAGGGAGGGCTTAATGAAGAAAACTTACTTTTTTACATCACTGGGAATTCTCTGAAAATTGCTTACTGTGATATTATTCCCAACAAAAATAAAACTCAAGTGTTTTTTAGGGAAGGAAGAAAACTATCTGGGTCAGAATTCAGAGCACCTCTGTGCCTAATATATACTTGAACCAGGGTTTTTTGTACTGTAGTGGCCATCCTATTTCCCTAAAAGGCAGAGCTCCTGATCTGAAAGGTAACGAAATCACTTAGAGGTGCATATAACAGATGTGAAGAGCAGAGTCCATGGGTCAAACAGACCTCATGGTCTCAATCCTGGTTCTGTCTATAAAACCCAGCATATGCCTGAGCAAATCACAGCCATGCTCAACCTTGGTCTCTTTCAACAAAGCGGGACAACAACCACACTTCAAAGGATGTCATGATAATGGAAGACAATATGTCAGATGCTCAGCATGGTGCCAGGCAAGGCAGCAAGTAGTGAAATGCACAATAACCACTCTCACATGCCACATGAAAACCACAGTAGTGTCTAGAAAGTTGACCGTTCACCTGGATATTCCCCAAGGCCATCCCACACCCTGAAGTCAAATGTTAACACTGTTTGACTTTATAAAACAAAAGCAAGGCCATTTTAGAATTACATCAATTTCAGGTATACAAACCTTGACTTAAAAAAAACAAACAGCTGGGGTGCCTGGGTGGCTGGGTCAGTTAAGCATCCGACTTCAGCTCAAGTCATGATCTCATGGTGAGTTCAAGACCCACATCAGGCTCTGTGCTGACAGCTCAGAGCCTGGAGCCTGCTTTGGATTCTGTGTCTCCCTCCCTCTGCTCGTGCTCTGTCTTTCTCTCTTTCTCTCTCAAAAATAAGTAAACATTAAAAACAAAATTAAAAAAAAAAATACAAAAATCTTCTCTGGGAATGCAAGCTGGTGCAGCCACTCTGGGAAAACAGTATGGAGACTCGTCAAAAAACTAAAAATAGAACTACCCTATGACCCACCAATTGCACTACTACGTATGCGGTTTCAAAGGGGCACATGCACCCCAATGTTTATAGCAGCGCTATCAACAATAGCCCAAGTATGGAAAGAGCCCAAACGTCCATCGATGGATGAACGGATAAAGAAGATGTGGTATACGTATATATAGCGGAGTGTTACTCGGCAATCAAAGAGAATGAAATCTTGCCATTTGCAACTACGTGGATGGAACTGGAGGGTATCATGCTAAGCGAATAGACAAGAGAAAGACAAATATATGATTTCACTCCTATGAGGACTTTAAGATGCAAAACAGATGAACATAGGGGAAGGGAGGCAAAAATAATATAAAAACAGGGAGGGAGACAGAACATAAGAGACTCTTAAATATAGAGAACAAACTGAGGGTTACTGGAGGGATTGTGGGAGGGGGGATGGGCTAAATGGGGAAGGGGCACTAAGGAATCTACTCCTGAAATCAGTGTTGCACTAGATGCTAACTAATTTGGATGTAAATTTTAAAAAATAAAAAGTAAAACCAGTTAAAATTAAAAAAAAAATCTCAGTCCTCCTCAATATCTGATCAGAAAATATTCTGAAGAAGAGTCAAAAGAGAATATTAAATAGTATAGGAGTCGTGCCCCTGACACTCACCTCTCCCATTCACCATCTCATTACCTTTCTTAGAGCTGAGGAAAGGCAGGGTTATTTATCCCTTAGCTCCCTTAAGCCCAAGTCAGTAACCTAGATTGGAAGCTCACGTACCAAAGGTTAAGCCAGCTGAGCTAGGCGCGGAGCTGTGATCTGAGCTCAGCTCTGGTAGTCCCCAAAGTCTGTGCTTTTTCCATGACACGAGACCATCAGCCTCTATTCGGGCTGTGCTTTTATTGCTATGGTTAGCAATCAAAACAGACTGGGCAAAAATAATGATTCTAGTTAAAAGTGAACTTCAGGACTACCTGGAGGATATTCTGTTTGAATTAATGAAATGATTTCTAGAACTCTTTTATTTTTTTTAATTTTAATTTTATTTTTTTTAACATTTTATTTATTTTTGGGACAGAGAGAGACAGAGCACGAATGGGGGAGGGGCAGAGAGAGAGGGAGACACAGAATCCGAAACAGGCTCCAGGCTCCGAGCTGTCGGCACAGAGCCCGACGCGGGGCTCGAACTCACGGACCGCGGGATCGCGACCTGAGCCGAAGTCGGCCGCTCAACCGACTGAGCCACCCAGGCGCTCCTAGAACTCTTTTAAAAGAAGCACACTTAGAATAGGTAAATATTCTGGTATAAATCATAGGTCAATAAAGTTGTTAATTAAGGGGCTCCTGATTGACTCAGTCTGTTAAGCGGCTGACTTCAGCTCAGGTCATGATCTCACGGCTCATGAGTCCAGCCCCACGTCGGGCTCTCTGCTGACAGCTCAGAGCCTGGAGCCTGCTTTGGATTCTGTGTCTCCCTCTCTCTCTGCTCCTCCCCCGCTCACACTCGCTCTCTCTCTCTCAAAACTAAAGAAAAATTTTTAAAAAATAAATAAATGTGACACTATTCCAAAATAAAAAATAAAAAAGTTATTAATCAAAAGTATAAAAATAATAAACAGAAATACAAGCCACAAGAAGTTCGTATTTTATTGGATACACTGATTAGACTGAGAAAAGATTTTAGCGACAGGCTCGCCAACTTAGTCTTATCATCTTATAAGTGAGGGGACAAAGTCCTAGAGAGGCAAGTTATTTGCCCAAGGTTACAAAGACAGTTGATGGCAAGTGTATTTGGCAGAAGGAAACTTCCCACGTAGGAGCTGGTGCGCTCTGCTGCGTGAATCCAGTGAGGTCAAATTACAGGACACTTTCATAGCTACATGAATGGCTGGGCAGAAAAACTGAAAGAAGGGGCACCTGTGTGGCTCAGTCAGTTAAAACGTCTGACTTCAGCCCAGGTCATAGTCTCATGGTTTGTGAGTTCAAGCCCCGCACCGGGCTCTCTGCTGTCAACACAGAGCTCGCTTCGGATCCTGTCCCTCCCTCTCTGCCCTTCCCTGCTCATGCTCTCTCTCTCAAATAAACACTTTTAAAAAATCCAAAGATTTCTTTGGATGTAAGATGAAGATGATACACTCACAGAGTCAGGTCCATACCTACAGGCGGAGGGTTCTAAGCTGCTGGCGTAACCAGGTCACAAGGGCCATTTCCCTCTACTTCCAGGACTTTAGTCCAGTAGGCAGCGGAGGGGAGAAGCTCCCAGAAGCCAAACTGGCCCTCGAGCTCACTGTACCTGGAGCACGCCCTGTGGCTCCAGTTGCAGCCCTCCTGCAAAGATACAGCAGAGCCCGGAGACCAAGTGAACACATCAGCAGGGATGCGTGCAGGACACCACACACGAAAGGTCAGAACCTGTCATCTGCTGCAGAGAGAAAAGCCCAGGAAAGGTTGTGGCAGATCTCCAAAAACAGCCAGGAAGGGCACAGGGTGGGGGGGTGAAGGCACCAGCCCCTGAGGAGTCCGGAGACGTGGGTGTGAAACCCACACTACACCACTAATTTGTTCTACAGTGACGGAGACTCCCTTCCCCTCTCGTGTCACTCACTGCAAGGGTTCTGAGGCTCAGGGAAACTGGTCTGACAATCTGGACTCGCTGGCCGACGATGAGGGTCCTTCACAGCCACGTCTGCCACAGGTGAGGCGGGCAGAGGGAGGAGTGGCAAGCCCACACCTGTCATTCCTGGCCTGGAGGCGATGTGGGCCCGCCTCCTTCTAGAATTCTATGACCGTTACAGAACTGTACATGGGAAAAAGATTAAGATAGCACACTGTATGGTATGTTTCTTACTACAGTAAAAAAGTTTCTGTGACTGTTAACTAATGGACGTCGTTCAAATCCAAAGCCCTGAACCTTGAAACCGAAAACATAACTAGTACCACTTAGAAGAGAGAAGTAAACAAACACAGGGGATGTATTACCCAACAAAGTGTCACAGGCAGAAAATTAAAATCCAGTGGGAATAGCGACTCAAGTATGGAATTAAGGGAAACTGAGTCAATCCCAAAACTTCTCCGCAGTTGCAAAGTACTCATGCCAAAAACAAAAACCCCAAAACAAAACCAAAGCCCCCAACTTCACAGACAACGCAGGTCTCTAAGACTTCCTCACTTTGCGTGGAGCCTTTTGCCCGTATACAAGCCTCACAAAAATCCCACGAGGCAAGTGCTATTAACACCCCCAAGGTCAGAGGTGAACTTGAGTGAGCTTCAGGGAATTTAACTCCGTGGCTATCAGCCACCAAAAACAATGACAAAACCAGGACTGAGAAACCAGATCTGTTCTGAACAACCGTGCACCACTGCCTGCCGTAGAGGTCACAGCACTAAAACGACAGCTCCTTCCTCGCGATGCTCTATTCCCCCCGCCCCTTGTAACTTCTGACGGTGAAGGCCAGCAGCGCCCGGATTAAATACAGACTTTCCCCCCACACCGTTTCCAGGTTACTAGTTCTGCCTTCCCGCCTCAGTGACGGCCTCCCAAGGGCAGGGATGACTGCAGGTCTGGGCCTTCATCGGTCCGTGCCTTTTACAACAGCTGTACACGGGGACCGGCAGCTGCTTCACACGAGTGTGGCGAGGGTCCCATAAGCTCCTATCTAGAAGCACTCAGAATGGAGCCGGGCTGCAGCTCTCACGGGTCTCACACGGTATTAGGTGTCAGGGTCCTACCTCTCTTGTCACCGCCAACCGGCATCCTCTTAGATAAAACACGGAGCCTTTCTAGGTCTCTGTTTCCTCACCTCAAGAGACCAAGCTGGGGAGAACTCCCACCCTGTCTACCTCACAAGGGTGCTGTGACGAGGAGATGGGAGGAGAAAATACTCTAGAAGCTGCAAAGGGCTAGATCACGTTCTCACCATGGCACTACTGACGCTAGCGGCTGGATAACCTTGTTCGTCGGGGGCTGTCCTGCACCATGGATATTTACCAACATGCCTGCCCTCTCCCCACCCCACCTGCCCCCAGCCCGAGCGACCAAAATCGCCTGGACACTGCTAATGCCCCCTGGCGGGCAAAACTGCCCTCAGCTGAGTATCACCCGATTTTGGTAAGCTCAAATACCAGACGACCGCTTTTATAAGCCGCAGCCAGAACCGCTCAGGCTATACCCCAAGGCTCTGCAAACTAATGGCCACTGTTTACTGAGGGCTCTCGAAGTGCCAGGCACTGAGTGATCAGCTTCTCCCAATGGCACAGGCCCCAAGCTCATGCTGAACCCTGGACTGGAGAGGGCACTCCCTCGCTTGCTGCTCTGTCCCAGTCCAGGGAAGGAGGTGTTTTCTGAGTCCTAGCAGACTCACGTGTGTAAGACTCATTCCCACCTAACCCACTGGATGATTTCTACACAAATGGATACTAAGTGCTCTGAACTAGTTCTTCCCAACCCCGATCTGGCGAACACCACTGATAATATGGGAAAAGCTTTCTTCCTAGCTAACGAAGATATAAACCTTAGCCTCCTCCAATCTTCAGTTTATTAAGAAGTTTTATACAGTTTTACGTATTTCCATTTCAATCTATATACACAGCGCCTGGTTTTGTGTAGCTATCACAAACAGCCACATCTGTCCTGATGTAGGAGGTGTTCCCGGGGATGTGGCTCCTTACCCAGCCCTGGAGAAAGGAAGGCTGAAGACTGTCCATTGCGCCCAAAATTACATTTCTGCAAACTTTACAAATACAAACGACAGGTCGACCTCAGTCTCCCTGAGAATGGGTCAGGGTTACGCAGAGCTCAGTGAGGGGCCAACATCCACCTGGATGTTCTCGGGGGGGGGGGGGGGGGACACTGAGAACCAGCTTGTGAGGAGCTCGACTTGGGGCAAACACCAAGAAATCCCTTGGACCGTACAGCCAAAGCCGCAGCAATCCGAGCACATGGCGCTCATCCGGAAGCTCTGCTCTAAGCCCTCACCTTGAAGGAGAAAGTAATCGGAAGCTGTGCGCTTCAGAGCGGCCTTCGCTTTCTCACTGCTCCAGTCCACCTCCAGCGCTTCCTTCACGGAGCAGAAGACCACTTTCTGTTGAAAAAAGGCAGAACCGGTTAGGAAGAAAAAATGTTGGCTTTAAATTACAAGGCAGTAGCTCTTCACCTTCTAGGAGCAATGTGATTATTCAAGGTTTACTGTTTGTTAAAGGAAGCTGAGGACCACTCAAATCCAATAAACATTTATTAAGCACTTACTGTGTGGCTCCTCTGGGCACTGGGGACACAGCAATGAGTGACACATACTCCCTGCACTTGAAAGAGGTCAGAGCAAAGCTAAAAGACCCAGTTCCACTCTGGCTCTCCTGAATTCTGTGTTCACACCTCAGACATACCTGCATGAGTAAGCAAGTGTGTGTGCCTAAAAATATTCAAGAAAACATTCTAACGGTCAAAAGAAAAATTAAATAGGTCTCAGTAGAAAAATGATTTGATGATAACGATACCAATAAATACAAGCAAAATACAAAGCAGAAAAACAAATAAGGGTTACGGAACGAAAGCGCCAGGCTGTGGGAATGGAAAGGCATTTGCAAAAGCCCTGTGGTAGAAGGAAGCATGGCTGAAACCTATTATGCTAAATGAAATGATCTTGAAAACTGCCATCACAGAGTTCTATTTTAAAATACATATAAACAATTAAATATGAGTAAGAAAGTGGTTTTCCTTTTACTTTCCTAAATCATTCAGTCCAAAAGCCAAGGGCTGGGACTAAGGAAGGGTAGGGAACAGAGTGTGAGTGGAGGGGCTGAGTGGCCTGATAGGGATAGAGCAGAGCAACGTAGGAGGGGCGGCACTGGGAGACTGACTCCCCCCAAGGACTTATGCAACAAGTGAACATACGGGAAACCCAGGGTTCTCACTGTCAGAGAAGACAGTCCTAATTGTGCAAAGGGAAAAAACGAGAGTAAAGCCTGTGGTGGGCTACTGGTGTGAACTCATTTTCAACATATATATAGACAAGAAAGTAAACGTAGATGCAAGCGTGTCTGTGTACACACACAAATATAGTAAAACTCTGGATTGCAAATAAGCTGTTCTGCGAATGTTCCACAAGACAAGCAAACATTTCTAATAAATTTTAACTTGATAAACGAGTGATGTCTTGCAACACGAGTAGTCTGTGCCATTGAAAGTCACATGATCACAGCTGAGCCAATGGTTCTTCGAATTTGCTTTGATATACAAGTGCTTTGGATTACAACCATGTTTCTGGAATTAATCATGCTCACAAACCAAAGTTTGACAGAGCTATCTATGTCCATGGACAAGGTATCAAAGCGACGATGCCCTGACAGCAGTGAGAACACATAATAGCCAGATGGTTTCTAACCCCCACCAGAGAAATAGTTCTCTTTGGAAACATGGCTGATTTTGAAGCTGGGGCGGAGCCCATGTACTACTGTGCCTAGAATAAGGCAGCGCGCAAAGAATGACGGGGAGGTATCGAGAGGAAACAGGAGCCAACATAAATAAACTTAAATAAACTAGAATTCATTAGTCATAAATCTAAAATTAACTATTACTGTGACCCCCACACCCCTGCGAACATGGCACTATGAGCGGTACGGAGCACACGGCCTTCCGCTTTCGCACCCTGGGTGCCCTCCACACCCCGCCTGCCGTGACCCCGGGGGCTGAGGGTGGGCATGGGCTCTGCTCCACTCTCCCTGCGTAAACTCAGACAAACACGAATGGTATTTGAAAAGAAGAGAAAACGGTATCTGAACAGTGGGAATCAGCAATTTTGCACAGAACTGTAGTCTGCCTGAAGTTGGGACAAAATCGAACACATAAGATGAGTTTGGTGCTTTGGAAAATGTGAAAGCTGCTAGTGATGTCTACTCCCCTCTATCAGAAGTAATTGAAATTAATGAAGCTCTTGCAGAAAACCCAGGACTTGTCAACAAACCTTCTCATTTATGAGGATGGTTGGCCGATCAAGATAACATTCAAGAATCCTTCAGAACTGGATGAATTAGCGAGTGAAGAAGCATATGAGAAATACATAAAATCTGAGGAATAAAAATGGAACCCCTAAATTGACTAGCATGAAACAAAAATAAAATAAAAGCAATTAACAAAGTTTGATGAAGAATACGGTACTTACGTATTTTCAAAATACCTCTCTGAAAATTACATATTATTGCACAGGGCAGAGAGGAATTGTCTTCAAAGGAGAAATCTACCTTGAATAATCCTACTCTGAAATCAAAGTTAACACTGCCAGTAAAGGAGCATGTGGAAGCCAGCACCAGACCACAGGATGGGATGAGAGGCACCCACACTCTGGTGTGTCTGCCCAAGGTGTGTAGCTAGAATCTAATCATGAGAGAACATCAGACAAAGCCAAACTAAGGCACATTTTAAATTTTTACAAAATAACTGCCTTGTAATCTTCAAAAGCATCATGAAAATCCAGATAAATGCATGATCCTGAACTGGATCCTTCTGTCATTAAGGACATTATTGGAACAACTGGTAACAGCTGAAATGGGTCTGCGGTAGATGGTAGTGATGTATCCATTTGAATTTTCTGATTTTGAAGTTTGGTTTGATTTCTCTATGGAGAATGCCTTGTTTGAGAAAATACAAACTGAAGTATTTCAGAGTGATGGATGGACCCCTTCCTTATTCTCAAATCGTTCAGAAAAAAATGGTTCTCAGTACTAACTACTATTATAAAGTTTGAGATGGTATGTATATATACAAGTAATTTCAAACTTCCAGAGGTGTAGGTCTCTTTTTCTCCTTCCTTTTCTCACTACATATACACACCACACCCCAGATATTTAAAACGGAAAAGAGACACAGCGTAATTTAGAAGGCTAAGTGAACCAAGATCTAACTGCTCCCAGGCAGCTGCACGGTCTGCTAAGGATCAAAATGGAATTGACAGATGAAAGTTCAAATAGCTAGTGAAGATGAAACAGTCAGGTTTTTAAAAATGTTTTTTTAATGTTTATTTTTGAGAGAGAGAGCTAGAGACAGCATGTACAAGGTGGGGGGGCGGGGGGAGGATCCAAGGCATCTGTGCTGACAGCAGAGAGCCTGATGCAGGGCTCTAACTCATGAATCGCGAGATGATGACCTGATCCAAAGTCAGAGACGAAGTCAAAGGCTCACCGACTGAGCCACCCAGGCACCCCTGAAACAGTCAGTTTTTAAGGTGGATTTCTGCTTCCCCCATAAATACTCTTTTGGGGTTTAAACCCACCGTAAAAGTTAGTATACAAATATTTGTCCTGACCTCAAACCTTTTGGTCAGCGGGTCTGTTTGACCTCAAAAGTCAAGTCAAATAATCAGCTGACATTTATTGCCTGATACAGACTGCCAGATCCTTCCTAAGTCTTACAAAACAATAAAGCCAGCCGCAGTCTGGGAACACCATCACAATGATGACATAAACTCTCACTAGGTTTCATAAACTACCTAGATTTTAATTCGGAATTTTTGTAGTTTACTTGGCTAAGAATTCACTAATTTGTCAGGTCACAGTATGACAAACAAGGAAAAAAAAAAACTGAGTCTTAGTCCCAGGCAGGCCTACCTCTAAACTTTCAGGGCCCAGGTTTTGTAAAAGTACAAATGGAGGGGCACCTGGGTGGCTCAGTCGGTTGAGCGTCCGACTTCGGCTCAGGTCATGATCTCACAGTTCGTGGGTTCGAGCCCCGCATCAGGCTCTGTGCTGACTGCTTGCTCAGGGCCTGGAGCCTGCTTCAGATTCTGTGTCTCCTGCTTTCTCTGCCCCTCCCCCGCTCACGCTTTGTCTCACTCTGTTTCTCAAAAATAAATGTAAAAAAAAAAAAAATTTAAAAAAATAGAAGTACAAATGGAAACCCGTATCACAACTACATATTTAGGTATACGTCACACTAACAATTAAAAAAATAAAGTACACTGTATTCTCCTGCCTTGACAGATAGACGTTCTTCATTACCACCTGGAAGACAGGGTTCAAATGTGGAATCCTCACACTCTTGGGATGTTCTATGTCAGAATGAGATGCACTAGAAAGCTGGTCCTCACCCCCTCCCCCTTTCTTCCCACCTCTGGCTCTGCACCACAAGGCAAGAGGCTGTGCAACTTGGGTGTGGCCACCCAGGCCACTCTTCTTGACTAAAACACCTGCCCTTCAGGCCTAGGTATGTGGACATTGTTGCAAAGTTTGCACTCCAAAGGCAGATCAGGGAAGCTCACCAAAGCCTGGGAAGTAAACCTGGGACTGTTTGGCAGGAGATCCCAGGGGTCCCAAGTATCCACAAGGGAGTCTAGGACAGAGGGGTGGGGGGATGGACTCCAGATGGACATATCTCCTTAATCCCATGGAATTCTCACTCTGCTAGGGGAACGGCTGGTAGGAGGCCAGGGTGGGACCTTCTAGAGTACTAGGGCCAGGGCCAGAGGCCCTCTTTCCTCCCCAAGTCTAAGGGCAGAACTACTCACAATGTTGCTAGTAACTTGTGAACTCAGACAAATGAATTTACCTCTCAGGCCTGTCTGTGGCAGACAACTTTTAGGGGGGTGTCCTGGTATTTGGGGAGGCGGGCCCTAGTAGCCTCGTCTGATATGTGTACCAGCCCTCCAGCCACAAGTGACAGGGCCAAAGGTAGGTACACGGCCCAAGTCACACCAACCAGATTCTTTATTCTGGGAATCAAGAATCTGAAAGTTAAAAACAGGCATGTGAAGGGCAGGAAGGACTCTTTATAGAAAAGCTAAATTCCTCCAGCCTCCAAGTCTCCCCATCTGGCCTGGTCTTTCCCCTTCTCAGGTCACAGTAGTTCTAATGCCTCTTGTGCTACTCCAGGCTGCCTCTAACATAATGTCCCATTTTTTGGTTCAAACTGTTCAAAGTCTACTACCACTGGGGCGCCTGGCTGGCTCAGTCGGCAGAGTGTGCAACTCTTGATCTCAGGGTTGTAAGTACAAGCCCCACGTTGCAGGTAGAGATTACTTAAAAATAAAATCTTAACACACACACACACACACACACACACACACACAGTCTACCACTGTCATTTGTAACAATTAAAAATAAAAAAAAACAGGAGTGCATGGCTGGCTCAGCTAGTAGAGCATACGACTCCTGATATAGAGGTCATGAGTTCGAGCCCCATGTTGGGTATAGAGATTACTTTAGAAAACCAAACCAAACCGAACGTAACCATGTCACCTAATCTATACTACAACAAATGCAAACGGTGGTACCCATCTTATGCACCTGACACTGGATTTACAATGTGAAAAACATGCTTAATGGCACCTACAGAGAAAGAACAGTCTTTCATATGAAGCACCCAGCAGTGCCTGCCAGGTAGCGGCAAAACTACTTGAATGAACACACTGTAACAGGTAACTTTCACATCTCACTCACCCCTCCCACTTCTCCATGCCCTCAGCTCATGGATCTCTCTGGGTAGAATGCCTCACTCACTTCCCTCCACTATCCATTTCTTTTCCGGACAATTCTGAGTCTTAAAGATCTCAATCTGATAGTCTAGTTAAGGCTAAGCCCTCTTATTCCTCTCCTCAGATGGGTATCAGCTTCCTGAGGCAGGGACCAGTGAAAGGCACAGCCCTGCATAGAATAGACTGTCAATAAAAATCCGTGAGCTGATAGGATCCAACCTGCTTTTCATTTGCCAAAAAGCCCAACAGTAAATATAAAAGATGAACTCTCCCACACGGTTGGACAGACATCAAATTGTAGGGCTGTGCTGAGCCACTCCAAACAGCGGGCAAGTACAAATACATCAACGCAACAGGAGCAGGTTTAACACTCCGAGGCAAGATGAAATCAGCAAACCAACACAGCCTCTTAAAACCACACTCTCCAAAGCAGACTATCCACTCCTGTGCTTACAGAAAATAAGTTGAGCAAAAAAAGCAAAGACCATACACATGTAAGTCATATGTATATAAGATCACTATGTATTTCTCATATGTGTTTATGTGTGTTAATTAGAAATCCAATTGTATCACATACTGGAGTAGAAGGAATACTGAAAGGAATGTGTAATTATTGGGGAGCAAGGTTCATGTTTTCTCAACTTGTTCTGTATCTTCCAATTTTGGGACTGTAAACGTATCTTACTTTAAGAAGCAGCCTGAACATCTATAACAAGGGATACAGCTCTGGCTGTAAAGCTAAATGTAAATCTTTGAAACGACTTTGAAAACTACAGATTTCTAGGCTGGATTTCCACACCTACTCGTGGGAGTCTATAGTTTTCAAAAACATTCTAACAAATGACAACCGCCATCCAAGACAAAGCTGTCACACTCAGCAGAGTGGCAAAAGAGCCTGAAGTTACCAAATGTTGCCATTACATACTGCTGATTCTGGAATGTGAACTGATAAAACTACTTGCAAGTAAGTTAGCAGGTCTGGTAAAGTTGAAGCTGCACATGCCCTAATTTCCCTCCTAAGTATACGCCCCAGAAAAATCACACATTTACCCAAGGAGATTATCTCCTCTCTCCCTCCCTCTCTCTCTCTCTCTCTCTCTCTCTCTCTCTCTCCCCCTCCCTCCCTCCCTCCCTCCCTCCCTCCTCCTTCCCCTGCCCTCAACTGCGGCACCATTTGTAACAGAAAAAAATTACACACCCACATGCCCATCAATAGAAAAATGGATAAATAGTAATATATTCACAAAACAAACACTCTACAGCAAAAAAACAAAAAACAAAACAAGAAAAAATGTTCTGCGTTGCTGTCCAAGATTACTCACTAGCATGATGAAAATGTTCTGTATCTGTGCTTTGCGATACAGATGCCATAGCCACATGTGTTTGGTGAGCATTTGAAATGTGGCTAGGGAGACTGAACTGAATTTTTTACTTTTATTTTAGTCCATTTTAATTTAAATAGCCATACGTGGCTAGTGGCTACCATAACGGAAAGCGAAGTCCTAGAACTGCGTGCAAACACAGATGGCCTCACAAACATAAGGCCGCTCTTAAAAAGCAGGTGGCAGCATGCATACAATATTAAACTCATTGGTAAGAAGTTAGAAAGCATACCAAACAATCCCATACTGCTTGGAAATACATATGTAGCAAGAAGGAATGGGTGGGAATGAGAACCACAATTGAGGACGGTGGTCACTTACATCGGGGAGGGAGAGCCAGGGAGTCAGGGGGCCCTGACCAAGCGGGTCAAGTTGAGTGCTTGAAATTAGGTGGTAACTACATGGTGGTTAGCTCTATCATTCTTAATTTACACCTGCATCACATTCCACGTTAGATTTACAAACATGGGTTAAGATGCCGCATCAAGCAGGGCTATAACCGCCCCTCCCCCTTCCGGGTACTTTTGAAAATCCACACAAACGTACCAGCCCAGGAGAGAAGACAGAGAAGGAACACGCAGACTGGCACAACAAGACTGGAAATGTTTTGATTTTTAAGTTGGACAGTGTTTTATTGTCATGTTCTGTAATCTGTATTGATGTATTATTTTGGGGTATCAAGTATCACAATAAAAAGACTGGATTGTGATGTGATGCTGGGAGAGACCCCCTCCCCTCATCTCCAGACAGACCTCCCCCCCTCCCCAAGGCAGCAGCAGCACCCACACCCCACCGGCCACCACACACACACAGAACCGTCCTACGTGGGAAACCTATCAGCACTCCACCCAGCCCTGCAATCTGCACCCTGCATCTCCTGCCCCGGGCCCCCAAACCAGGTGATTCTGACAATTAGCACAGTATTGAACACCTCTGGCCTAAAGGTCTTGGTCTAAGCAACCCCATGAACTTACTTCTAAATACTCCTGGCCAAGCCCCCCTGTTCTCTTTGGAACTGTGTTCTCTCAGCCCAGCTCAGATAACCTAAACCATTATAACCAATGTATTAGGAAGTTAATACATTCGGTTGATCACAAAGAAAATCGATTCGGAAATTCTTTTTTAAAATCACGATCTTGGGGTGCCTGGGTGGCTCAGTTGGTTGAGCTTCCGACTTTGGCTCAGGTTGTGATCTTGTGGTTTGTGGGTTCGAGCCCCACGCTGGGCTGCTGCTGCTGTCAGTGCAGAGCCCACTTCAGATCCTCTGTCCCCTCTCTCTGTCCCTGCCCTGCTCACACTCTCTCCCCCCCCCCAAAAAAAAAAATAATAATAAAATAAAATAAAATGACGATGATCTCCTCCAAAGCCAACACACTATGTCACAGGAGCAGCCACATCACACTGAACAAACATTTCCCGGGTAGGACCGTGCCCGGTGCTACACTAGGAACACGGTGGCGAACAGATCCGCCCTGCCCTACAGACCTTGGACTCTAGTGGGAGAGACCCTAACAAGTTCCTCGTTGTGCCAAACCCAGATGCCACCTAAAAGAGGAAGGCTGAAACCAGTCTGTCCCTGGAATGTTCCCTTCAGGACGGGGGTGAGAGGCGATGAATTGTCCATAAACTGCTCAGAAAGGGGGATCAAAATAACGAATCACTGCTCAACTGTGGAATTTCACAACTGATTCATGACAAGAGTATTAACAGGGCCCAAATTAGTCCCCTACTATTTCAAAAACAGAGGTGAAATTAAATCTGTATTTCTTAGCATGTCCCAAACAAATCCTACTTTATCTTTAATTTTTAAAGAGCTGTTATGGAGAGCAACCACCACCGGGCATCTACTGGTGTCTGGTAGCACCTAACAATAAAGGAGATCTTTCACCCTAAAGGTTTTTCCAGAAAGGTCCCAAGTTTTGCATATTTTATCCCATCATCCCCATAAAACTTCAAATTATCCTAGAAACTCCAAGAGGATTCACCTTTTAAGTCGCAGGGCAAGCCAGTGCCCTCAGCCCCTGTGTACCCCCCAAATCGGTCCCATCGATCTCGGGCAGGTCAAGGAACTTCTCTTAGTGACCGCTGTACGTGGAGACAACAGGACTGGAGATGCTTCCCTGTACCCAACAGAGGCCCTGCACACAGTAGGCATTTTACAACTCACAGATGCAGAAAGCGCTGGCTGTTTGGGGGTGAGGGAAGCCAGACTCATCCTGTTCCTACATCTGTGCTTTCTGTCGGTCCTATCTCCTGTGACTAAATGCCCGTCCCGGCTTCGGTGCTTGGCAAACTGTCCTTCACGTGCCGCCTCTAACAACTCTGCCTCTGGGAAACCTTTCTGGACAGTTCTCTATCACAAAACTACTGCTCTCTCCTTATCTATTGTGCACTGATGATGTCTCCCCATCGCCCAACACCTGATTCTGATGAAGTCTGTCTGCTACCTTTTCCTGGGCACCAAAGGAAGCAAACCACTGAGCACCTACCTCTGGGCTATGCGTTTTCCCACTGTTGTATTTATCATGATGACACATGTGTTAGAAAGGCCCAATATCCTCCAAAGCGGTGTGAAAACCACAAGCTCTATTTTTCCTCTTTGTTTTTTAAGCGTTTCTAATTTAGGAGCACAATGTGTACCTTGAAGCAAACGTGGCTATACAACATTTGGTTGAACCTAAGGAGGGGGGGGAGGGAACCCTAACCAGAGACCTTTCGCAGGAAACAGGAAGTGGTTGCCTCCCCGCCCCCATCCTGCACTTTGAGCATAACCCAACTACTTATTCTGTACAATTAGGCAAAAGGGCATAACCTCAATCAAGGAATTTTTGAGTTGGAAGACAACTTCAAGATCACGGAGCGGTCTCTGCCCAAACTGCGGTGGCGAAGCGGCAGCCCCACCGGTCCGAGCCGGTCCTTCCACGGTGCTCTCGGGGCTCGGTGAGGTGGCACAAAGGCAAGGTTCGGAATCCCAGGGACCCAGGGACCGTAGTGAGGAATGCACCGCATGCCTCACAACCTTCAGGGCTCGGGGCTGGAATCCAGGCCTGCATTGTCCAAGTGAAACAGCTGACTAACAATGTCAGCTGGGGAATATTTTGATACCTTCAGATTCGGCCCCTGTGGGAAGAGGCTGCACGAGGAGCCCTGTGACTGAAGAGCCCTAAGAATGGGAGGCGAAGGCCACCGGGGGCCTACCAGGGCCGCCCGCATTCTCCTCATAGCTCGCTAAAGTGGCCCCCCGAAGGGGTTTCCAGATCTGCCCCAGTGGGCACCACCAGAACTGACTCAAGGGAAACTTCCAGCTGTGAAGGGCTAACAAAGCTGGCCGCTCTCCCCATTTGAATGTAAAAGACCCGCCTCAATCAGGGAAGGCCTTTAGGCCATAAAACCCTTCACACCAAGGCCAAGTGTCACACTTGTAAGAGGGTGTGATTTATGAATTGACAGCACCCACAAAGCTCCTTTTGTGCTCCTCCGTTAGTTAACAATTTATCTCCCCCCACCGAACTCACGGCGCTATTCAGATAGAGCTCGACTGGGCCTCAGAAAGAAAGAAAAGAGGGAAGAAAGAAAAGGACCCAAGTTTTGGCCAAAACACCAATGTTCGCTCTGGATAATTACCGGTCCTGTGAATAGACACCAAATTTAGGGCTTAATAATTCCTCTGTTATCACACTCCCAGCAGCAAACTCTTCCAACACAAACATACAGAGCAAGAAGACGCAAATCTCCAGCGCAGCCCTGCGGGAAACTCAACAGAGTTCCACTTCTGTGGTTTCTGCAGTCTCTCTTGTGGTTTCTGCACTCTCAGAATCCCCCCGTTAGAGCAATTTTAACTCGAAGCTCTGACCAGCTGTTTTTCTTTCTCAACATTTCAAACTACAAAGCAAAGAGTAAATATGGGCTCGGTCAAGTCTTTCCTCGGTTCCCCAAAACCAATCCTGGCCCCTTCTGTCTGGTCTCCCCCATCGCATGACTCCCTTCTCAGATTCCAACACTAGCGGCCGAGATCATCTCCTTCCAAGTCCCCGCCCCTCCTCTCTCTGTAAAATGAATTTAAATGACTGCGCGAACCAGGCTGAAAACAAAAAAATACACACCGGATAGTAACACTTGTCAACACGGAGGCCTTTATTCTTAAAAGGTAATCTGGTGGAAAGACGACCCCGAACATTTCATCGTAAAGAAGCAAAGCATACGCAATTCAAGCTTAAACTGTCTTCCTGCCCGCTTAGGTAGGACCTTCCTAAATTATCTACCTATCCCCCCAAGATTTATTTTATGCAAAAGGGATGGCCTTTGCTCAAGAACAGTGGTTCTGATACTGCTCCAGATACTAGAAGCCCAAATCGGCCCACACACCATGTCAGTCCTGCAGGCATGTTTTCTTTTGTCTCCATGGGGTGAAGGAACAGCATTCAAACCAAGGTGAACAGACGGGCGGTATTTAAAAGTTTGGGACACAGCCGATAAAAAACACATCTCCAATTCTGTTAAAAATTCATACCCTGCATCACTGGGTCCCTACTCGTCTTCATGGCAAGAGCTGGCTGCCACTAAGCAGCAGTCATCCCCTTTAAGTGGGATGAGCACTGGCCCGGCTTGTCCAGACCCCACCTCGCCCTTCAAGACTACACGCGCGCTTCCCCTGCTTGCAGATGTAATTGCCCGTCCCCGACAAGGCTCCGAAGTTTCTGATCTTTGACCCCTTCACAGTACACATACCTTTTTGACCATAGTTGTTTCAGATGAATCAAGTTTTGCCCTCTTGGTATCAGGTCCATCTTCTACTCCTTGGCTAACTTTGGCAACTTTGGTTTTCTCCCTAGAGGGTGACAAAGCGAGGGAACGGAGTTTACTCTCTGAATCATGCCATTAGAACAAAAAGAGCATCATCAGCTCACAGAATAGGATGGTAGTTAAGAGCAAAAGCTTTGGAGTCAGGCAGATCTGGGTGGATTCAAATCCGAGGGTGGCCAATGATTATCTGATAAATAAGTTACCTACCACATGGGAATAACAATCCCTGACACAATTACTGTAAGACGAGAAATAACAGGGGCGCCTGGCTGGCTTGGTCAGTTGAGCGTCCAACTGTTGGTCTTAGCTCGATCATGATCTCACGGTCCGTGGGATCGAGCCCCGCATCGGGCTCTGTACTGACAGCACGGAACATGTTTGGGATTCTCTCTCTTTGCCCCTCCCCTGCTTGTGCACTTTCTCTCTCAAAATAAATAAATAAACTTAAAAAAAGACAATAATAAATTGCTTAGCACACCTGCCTAGCATATAGCAAGCTCTCAATAAGCTTTATGAATTTCACTTGAATCATGAAATAAAAGCCAAACTTAATTCCTCCCCTCTGCCATGGGGAACTCACATTAAGATAACCTGGGCTGTTTTCTCTACTGTGACTTCTCTATTTATAGTATGCCAAGACAACTAGAGTTTCTGAAAGCCATAAAATGCCAAAGTTATGAGAAATCTTGAACATGTCTGCCCTTCCCTCATTTTGATTTTACAGACAAGAAATTTGCAGACCAGGGACACATGGGGGGCTCAACTGGTTGAGCGTCCAGCTCTTGATTTCAGCTCAGGTCATGATCCCAAGGTCATGGGATTGAGCCCTGCACTGGGCTCCACATGGAGCATGGAACCAGCTTAAGATTCATTCTCTCTCTCTCTCTCTCCCTCCCTCCCTCCCTCCCTCTCTCCACCCCTCTCTTCGGCTGGTGCTCTGTCTCTCTAAAATAAATAAATTTTTTTAAACTGGAAGAAAGAAAGAAAGAAAGAAAGAAAGAAAGAAAGAAAGAAAGAAAGAAAAAAGACTTGCAGACCAGAGAAATTTCAGTGATTTGCCTAAGAAGCTGAACAAAAGAGGGGTGCCTGGGTGGCTCAGTCAGTTAACCGTCTGACTTCAGCTCAGGTCATGATCTCGCGGCTTATAAGTTCAAGCCCTGCATCGGGCTCTATGCTGACAGCTCAGAGCCTAGAGCCTGCTTCAGATTCTGTGTCTCCTCCTCTCTCTGCCCCTCTCATGCCATGCTCTGTCTCTCAATAATAAATAAATGTTAAAAAAGCTTTTTTTAAAAGAAGCTGAACAAAAGAAGGCAATTCTTTTTTTTTTTTTTTTAACGTTTATTTATTTTTGAGACAGAGAGAGACAGAGCATGAACAGGGGAGGGGCAGAGAGAGAGGGAGACACAGAATCCGAAACAGGCTCCAGGCTCTGAGCTGTCAACACAGAGCCCGACGCGGGGCTCGAACTCACGGACCGCGAGATCATGACCTGAGCCGAAGTCGGACGCTTAACCGACCAAGCCACCCAGGCACCCCAGAAGGCAATTCTTGATTCTTGGTAGGAAGCTTCACCTACCACACAGGGTGTCTTTTTACCTCTTATTAGCAAGGGACATACAAGAAACAACAGCCAAAAACCCACCACAGAGTTTTACAACACGGGTATCATCTGCCATCTCTCATCTAGAAGCTGCAAGTTCAAACCACTGCAGGTCCCATCATGTGAGAATCCCTAGGGTCTGCAACCTTGATATTCAAAATGAGAGGATGAGGTGTGTTTGTTACACCAAAGCAGTGTCTGGACTTCGGAGCTTTTCCCAGTAGACTGGCTGAGTGTACCTCCAGAGTTACCCATCTGACTACTCTGTAGTCACTTTACTACCAACCTGAAAACACAGAAGCCAAAACTGAGAAAGGCAATCCAAGCAAGCCTCCCCTATACAGGAGGTGTGTGGTTTCACCAACTGAAGTCCAGGCCCATCAAATACCCACAATGGTGTACTTTGATTCCTAAAGAACTCTGCTTTATTTAGGATTTAGATCAGAACATTATTTTGGAAGACGGGGCTGCATCTCCTACGATTCTGAACACACAACCTATATAATCAGTGAGCTGAAAATGAAATGGTTTCTGAATATTCTAAGAACACTTTCCTTAGATGGGTTGTTCCCCACCAATGAGTAAAACTGTATTTTTCTGAAAATGTTACGTTCTCCCCTCCTCTCCCAGAACTTACTCTACGAATTCATGCTCTCCAAGATTGGCAAATGTGTATCCATGGTAGCCAAAAACATCTCCTGTAAAAAACTTGATGCTATTTTTGTGACAGATCTGGTCAACTTTAACTATGACATCCCTGGAGCAGCAAGTCAGACAAACCTGCAGAGAGAAAAAATTCGCTGGGCGTGAGTTTTGCAAACTGTGAATCACTGCCCTGATGTCTAAATAAATCTTAATGAACAGTCTCTCTGGGCATGTCTAAAGCCAGTTTTGAACTGGTATAACAGGTTCTTTGGATCCTATGGTTAGAAGACAAAAGACAAGTTGCAGGTTTCAGGAGAAATATAAATTGCAAGACCTCTACTTTCAGCAACCAAAACAAAACGGGTTTGGCTAGAAAGTAAAAGCTATTCAATGAATTTATTTCCTCTATTCTGTAAACATAAACAAACCACATCTCAGTTTCCGTGAAGTGGAAAAACACAGTAACAATTTAGCGTAAATTACTTCTAAATTACTAAATCTATTAAAATCTGAATAAGCTATCGCAAGAAGCAAAACCAGTTTTAAGTGACCCAAAGGTCACTTTAAATACGAGGGCATTTTTCCCCCTTCTTTTGATTGATAGGTTAAGATAAAAAAGATAAACAAGTCCCGTTGAGATTAGTTTTCCACAGTTTTCCACAGTTTTCAAAGTGAAACTTTATCTGAATCTGAGGACAAAAGAAAAGGTTACACACCAAGTGACCTTCCATTCAGACATAGACAATGAACCGGTGATTCACTCAATGGAATTATCAGTGTTGCTCTGAGACCCCTAGGTTGTGTTCCAGTAAGTTGAAGCACTGGAAATAGCTAAGTTTTACGGCATAAAACACCTTTTCAGGAGAAACTCTGTGATAAGGGCTATGAAAACAAGTTCCAAATTGCACATGTTTTCTTCTAAACACAGAAAGTTGGAGAAGAAGTTACAAAAGGATATTTTCATTTGACAGAACCTCTTTGCTGCTGTCTGGCAGCCTGAATACCGAAACAGCCCACAGAAATGAGTGCCTCTGGTGTCATTCAAAGGATGCGGCCACCTAAGGGAAAAAAAAATCATATCTAAAAGGCAAGATACCCACAGTTGAACATGCAATCAAGCGACCAAAGGGAACTCTGCAGAGTCAAAAGTGAATGTAAAATCTCCAAGGACCAGTCAAACATGGCCCAGTGAGGCAGTCACCTCACCCAGCACACAGGCTTTATACAAGCAACCGGCCCGGTGCTTCAGTTCTTAGAAACCCTCTCTCTAAGTGCTAGAAATTCAAGGGGCGGCTAGAATTAACTAAATGTGGTTACTATGGATAAAGAAATGAAGAGAAGATGGTCCAAACAGTCCAAACAGAAAAATGTTCCAATACTTGGAAGATACAAGATAGAATTGAAAAAAAAAAAAAAAAAAAAAAAAACCCAAAAAAACAGACAAAACGCACAGATGATCCATCATTCCAAGCACATATTTGAACAGATGCACATATGAAATATAACAATGTGGAAAAACAAACTACCCAACCCAAATCCTAACCTCTCGTGTAATGGGCCTTTCATTTAAAAAACAAGTAGATCATCTGTGACTATTTCATGGTTATCCAACATTTGTTTAGCTTTTCTTGGGTCCAGGGAACCATGTCTGAAGGTCACAGACGCTGGAACCGAATTTAACTTATCCTTTCACCTCTCCACAGATCTGGCAGTGAAACCAAATGAGGTTGGATATGCCTCATTTGGCTTATGACTAGTGAATTTGTCTCATTATCCATGGCAACGTGGTCAAAGTGGCTGTGTGAAAGAGACAGACACGGACCAGGATCAGGTGTGCTCTTTTTTTAAGACAAAACACAAGCTGCAGTTTGATATTTCTAACAAAAAAAAAAAAAAAAAAAGCAAGCCTCTACTACAGAAATTAACCACCAACTTGTTTTTAGGAGAAAACATTTGCAATAAAATGTACCAAAGCTATGTGCAAAGATTCTGGAAGGAATACAAAACACCAATGATGAAACCTGGTCTAAGGGAACATATGCCCAAAGAAGAAACCAGCAGACAGCAAGGCACAAACAGCCACAGCAGAACCAACAGACTGGATCTACCTACCGACACATTCAACGTGGAAAAGCAATATGCTAATAAGGCACATACACTAAGGCAATACAAGACTTGAGACCACAAAGGCAATGTACTGAGCCTAAAGATTTTACACTCTTTATGAAACTTACAGCATCGAACTGAGTGAAAAATGACTCAGGTTTCTTTTCTATATTCTCAGTGTCCACCTTCACATCCACCATGGGGTTGAGATTCTGGGCTCGCTCCAAAGAGGCTTCAGCCCTGTTTCGGCCAACAGATCCAGTACGGATTAGAAACTGAGCTCCGGGGTCTTCTGGAGATACCTAGGAATAATTTTTTTTTTTTTATAAATGCTTGAATTTTGGGGAAAAAACATTTTTCAAAGACAACGAACCCTTCCACTTCAAAGCATAACTAAAATACCTACAATTTAATTGTATTACTGTTCCAGTGGGAATTTGCCTAATGTATCCTCCATACGCTCAATCCTTCGAAGGCTTTCAAGTAGAGACATTTAATTTTTTTTTTCACTTCGCATTGATAGTTAAAGAGCACCCCCTGGTGTTTGTAAAGAAAATTCACTCTACACAGAAATGTCCACTCTTTCTTCTTCCACGATTAAATTTGTAACTAATAAAGTGACACAATTATCAGTGCAAAGAATTTACCCCAAATATTTACTCTGTGCCAAACTTTAAGGATACTCCTAGACAAACAACAGTAGTTTAAAGGATGTAGTCCCTGCCTACGATTGGTTTAAAATCGGACCAGTGAGGGGCACTTGGGTGGCTTAGTAGGTTAAACATCCCACTCTTGGTTTCAGCTCAGGTTATGATCTCACAGTTGTGAGATGGAGCCCTGGGGCTCCACAATGACAGCGCAGAGCCTGCTTGGGATTCTCTCTCTCTCTGTCTCTGTCTCTCTCCATCTCTCTCTGCCCCTCCCCTGCTCATTCTTGCTCTCTCTCAAAATAAACAAATAAACCTTTTTAAAAAATTAAAAAAATAAATAAATAAATCAGACCAGTGAGGGGCAGTACCTGGCTGGCCCAGTCTGAAGAGCACACAGCTCTTGATGTCAGGGTCCTGAGTTCAAGCCCCACGTCTGCGTGTAGAGTTACACACATACGTACATACATACATACATACACAAATATGCTAAAGAAATAAAATCAAACCAGGGCAAAAATCAAACATAATTAAGAATGCTTGAAATGAACTCTTAAATTCAATTAAAATTCAGAAAAGAAAGATGAGGGGGGCTGGATGGAGCAAAGGGAAGATTTCTCCCACAAGGCTGGATGTCAGCAGAGAAGAACCTTAAATCCAGATAATACAATCACCTGACAGCCGCCAGTAGGGTTACAGATTCCCACTGTTCACAGAGCCATTCTTTCCACATCAAACATCTAATTTAACCATTAATCTCCAGTATGACCTTGCTACCTTCACCAAGACTGGATTCAATACAAGCAATCTCTCTCCTCTCCTCTGGCCAACTACCCAGAGCACATACTCGCACTTGCTAACTTTTCTCCAAGGAAATGAGCTGGTCCTCCTCCCTTTCAAGGCCAGCCCTTTAAGTCTCCTTGATCTTTCCTGTCCTGCTTCTTCAGGGATCCCATTTCACACTGAGAAGCTGTACATCATAGTAGTTAAGAGCAAGGCTCCGAAACAATTCAGGTTGGATTCCAATCTTTGGCTCAACCACTTTAACTGTGTGACCTTGAGCGAGCGAGTACATGGGAATCACATGCAAAATGAGGAGGTTAAGAAAAACAGTACACTAACTAATCACTCTATCAGTGCTGCTCTGCTCCTGCCCCACCGGACACCCAGCCTCCACACGGGCCCTCTTGGGTGTGGCGGCCCCAGGATTCCATCTCAGAGTCACTCATCTTTCCACCTGGCATAGCTCCATGCTCGTTCCTTCTTTCGTTCTTACAGGTACAGATTGCTTCCTGATCCATCTGAGACTTTTATTAAACTGCCCACCAGATATTTCCTCCCGGGTAAGTCCGCAGGCCCTTCGTATTTGACTATTTTTTTTTCTTTTGTCTGTTGATGAGCCTACCAACCACCCATCCAGTCACCTGAGTCAGGAACCCAGTCTTTACATCCCTGATATTTCCCTGAGAGCAGCCACCTGCTGAGATGGCTAAGAGCATGGGCTCTACAAAGAGACTGTCTGGGTCCTGGTCACAGCAACTACTGTGACCTTGGGTGGGCCAGCAATTCAATTCCTTTTCTGTAAAATAGGGATGATAATCCCTGACTCTCAGAGTTGCTGTGAGGACTAAATGAGATACTACAAGTGCTGCTTTTAGAACAGCGTCCAGCACCTTGAGGAAGCATCACTGCTGCAGTCATTCCTTGCCTCCCCTACATTCCCATATACAATCCTACTGATTCTATCCTCTGGTATTTCCACCTCAAGTGCTTCCTGCCGTTTCTATCACAGTGCTGTTACTCAGACTCTTCTCATCTCTCACCTAAACTACTAATGCAAAATAATAGAAGAAAAAAAATAAAACAAAAAAAAATAAACTACTAATGCAGCCTTCTAGCTAAGTGGTCTTCTGCCCCAGACCTTGTGCCAATCATACCCAGTAGCCAGTGATCTACGAAGAGCCGGAAGTTGCCTAGGTCACCTGTCTCACATTTGAAACTCTTTAATGAAATCCTCACCACCTAGAGGATGGAGTATGAGCTTCCAGCAAGGCTTACTAACAGGCCCTTCGTGATTTGGACCTCACCTACAGCCTGCATCCACCCCCACCACTTCGGGCCCCACACTCTAAAAACACCAAACAGCACTGCTCGCTATGTTCTATTTCTACCATGCTGTTCTGTGCCACTGCTAATAATGTCTCCTGCCTAAAATACAGCCCCTCAACTTGAGAAACCTCCAGTTGTTCTGTAAGCCTCAACTAAGATCACAGCTCCAGGAAGCCGTTCGTGTCCCCCTACCAAAACCTGAGTCAGGTAGGCTGCTCCGGTTTATGGAATAAACCCTGAGAATGGGAACCAAATCTTGTGCATCTTTGTATCACAAGGATCTAGAATGCTTCAGGGCAGCCAGCAGGTACTCTCGGATGTTTGCTGATGTAAACAAAATGAAAACCTCTGTAGGGCAGGAATTAACGTCCTTGATGAGCACGCTGAGGGGTGCCTGCCTGGCTGAGTTGGTAGAACATGTGACTCTTAATCCTGAGGTTGTGAATTCAAGCCCCACACTGGGTACAGAGATTACTACAATAAACACATAAATAAGAAAAAAAAAAATTTTAATAGATGAGCAAACAGAGTCTCTGAGAGGTTAAGAGACTTAACCCAGCTTGAAGAGGTAGGATTTGAGCCCAAATCAACATAATTCCAGAGCTTTTGCACTAGGTAGCACGGTCTCCCTGAGATGTTCCCAGTCAGAGAAAAAAAGTACAAGCAAACTACAAAAGGCAGAACAACCAAAGAGTGTCCATGAACCACTAAACATATGAGGTAGGAGTCAGGCTAAGTTGCCTGGGCCCAGGTTATACAAAGCCAGTAGTTCTCAACTCTCCCTGACTTCTAGACTCACTTGGAAAACTTTCAATAACCCCCCCCTAATATTCAAAGCACAGATGGGATTGAGAACCACTGTGTTGGGCCTTGAAAACCAGCCAGAAGATTTGGCTTTGCAGTGCCAGATAGGTGAAAAGTACTGTAAGTCCTCAAAGCAGAGAGGGAAGGGAGGATAGTCGGCCTGGCCACCGTAACACTGGTGGCACCCATCACTGGACTGAGGCAGTGACAGAACTGCATCACACACCGCTCAGTATTAGATCATGGCTCCCCATTCTCCGGTGCTCCCAACCACATGAGGAAGTCACGATCCCCATCCGGTTTCATTTTCCCACACCAAGGGCCTGCCTCCACGTTTAGAAACCATCCTTCCCTGCAAACAAATTCTCCCTCCAGATGCCTCTAGGGGGCACTGTGGTTGGGGAAATGTCAAAAAGGCAAGAGCTCAGACTGTTAATAATCTGGCGGCTTGCCTGCAGGAATTTCTTTCCTTAGAAGGTTTTGAATTCAAGTCAAAAATCAATTTGTGACTGTGATATTAAGTGAGCCAACCCACGTGTCTTCACTGCAGAAGAATTAAAAAAAAAAAATCCAGGTATGATTTTTCTCCTAAAACCCAAACAAGATGAGCTTTAAAAAATTTCATTTGGGGGGCACCTGGGTTGCTCTGTAGGTTAAGCAGCCGAGTCTTGATTTCGGCTCAGATCATGATCTCACAGATCATGAGATCAAGCACAGAGTGGCTTGGGATTCTCCCTCCCTCTCTCTCTGCCCCACCCCCATGCACATGCGCGCTCTCTCGCCATCTCTCTCTCTCTCTCAAAATAAATAAATGTTTTAAAATTTTCATTAACATTTACCTTCTTCCACAGAGCCTATACCACACTCTGTGTGTGGTAGTTACCATGTATGAAACAGGACCCTTATTCATTGCCTATAAGGAAAGACACTAATAGTATCATGTGATGACATAATCTTCAGAGGTTTTGGGGTTTAATTTTTTTTTTTTTTTTTTTGGAGACAGTGAAAGCGCAAGCAGGGGAAAGGCAGCAAGAGAGATGAACAGAGGATGTGAAGCGGGCTCTGCCCTGACAGCAGAGAGGCCAACGTGGGCCAGAACTCACAAATTATGAGATCACGACCTGAGCTGAAGCCAGACGCTTAACCGACTGAGCCACCGAGGTGTAGCGCCCTAAAGTTTTATTTTTTAAAAGGGGGTTGCACCTGGGTGGCTCAGTCGGTTAAGCGCCCGACTTTGGCTCAGGTCATGATCTCGTGGTTGACAAGTTTGAGCCCCACATCAGGCTCTGTGCTGGCAGCTCAGAACCTGGAGCCTGCTTTGGATTCTGTGTCTCCTTCTCTCTCTGCCCCTCCCCTGCTCATTCTCTCTCTCAAAAATGAATAAACATTAAAAAAAATTGGGGGGGGGGGGGCACCTGGGTGGCTCAGTTCATTGAGTGTCTGACTTTAGCTCAGGTCATAATCTCGTGGTTGACGAACTGGAGCCCCGCTTCAGGCTCTGTGCTGACAACTCAGAGCCTGGAGCCTGCTTCGGATTCTCTGTTTGTCTGTCTGTCTGTCTGTCTGTCCCTCCCCTGGTCATGCTCGGTCTTTCTCTGTCTCAAAGATAAAATAAACATTAAAAAACATTTTTTTTAATAAAACAAAAATACTGTCCAAAAAATACAGGCGAGAAAATACCGATAAAAAAATAAAAATAAAAATTGATCTCTGTAGAAGCCAGGTAGATGGGGTGTCAAATGCTATTCTACTTCTGTATATATTTAAGCTTTTGAATAAAAGAAAATTAAAATGTTTTTTTGAAAATTAAAATGTTATAGCATGAAAATGTAGAGAAAGAAGTTATTTTCACCTTGGAGAAACTGGTCAGAAAAAGCTACACAGGAGCTGGGAACGACTATTATGGCAACAATTAAATGGTCTATGATGTAATTAATTATCAGATGCTTACTACATGCAAGCACTATGCTAAGCAGTCTGCATAGATCCTCTCTGATCCAACATTTTTCAAAGAAGCTCTCCTGAGACAGCTTTCAAACGTACAGATTCCTCCTGAGCATCATCTCAAACCTTCTAAAGCCGAATCACTCAGGGTAAAGGCTATCCTGTGACAAAGCCCCAAGGCAATTCTGCACTTTTAATTAGTCATGCAGGTGGTGTACAGGTACAAGGAAGAAAACCACCCCCTCTCCTCCCCACAGTAACCCTCCAAGCGAGAGATTAACTACACTTTACAGACTGGCAAGCTCAAGGAGAGTGGTCGACCACCTAGGATGTGCCAGTGCCATTGGGCCAAAGGCTCCACTAATGCCAGCCCTCCTTGCACAGCTTGGCGGGGGCATGTAGCAATTCAGAGTATCTCCAAGTGTTTATATTTATACTAAAGAGGGGAGACTGTGAAGAAAGAGTGTTGAGGTGGCCAAACATCTCACCTGTTCAGGATCCAACATGGTCAGTCCTTTCACTCCCGCCAGAATGAGATTCTTGGCAATTTCAGCCCCGAGTCCTTTCATGCCGACAAGAAGCACCCGCGAGGCCCGCAGCCTATAAGGCAGACAACTGTTAACCGGATGCCACAGAACAGTGGAAGCTTCACCGAGTCGTTAAGAACAAGCCAAAGCAACAGCGAAGTAACTTTGGTTTTCATTAAATGCACAGAAGCACCAAGGCCTCAAATCTAGGAAAGAGGCTCTAATCCATCCTACAAAGAATTCATTCAATAAACATTTACTAAGCACCTACTATGCCAGGCACTCTTCTCAGGTATAGAAATATATCAGTAAACAAAATAGACATAATCCCTGTCCTCCTTGAGCTTACATTTTATGATAGAGGTAGACAAATATATGATATACCAAAAAGTGATGAAAACCAGGGGCGCCTGGCTGGCTCAGTCAGTAGAGTATGTGACTCCATCTCAGGGTCGTGAATTCAAGCCCCACGTTGGGCATAAAAAAGTGATGAAACTCAAGCAGGATATGGATCAAGAATGATGGAGGATGCTATTGCATGCAGACTGAAGGCCTTTCTGAAAAGCTGCTGAGCAAAAATCAAAATGAAATGGACAAATATACAGATATTTGGGAGAAGAGCATTCCAGGAAAGAAAACAACAAGTGCAAAAGCCCTGAAAGCAGAGGGGTGTGCAGCATGTTTCAGGGACAGGAAGACAGAGCAGCTAAATAACAGTGAGGAAAGGGAAGAACAGTAGGAGACGGGTCACAGACGGAACCGGGGCCACATCATGAAGGCTCTTACAGGTATTGTAAGGGCTGGATCTTACTCTGAGCACCACAGAAAGCCATGGGATGGGGGACCCTTGGGGGAAGGGTGTCACAGTTGAGAGAGGGGACGATGGCCCGGACTGGTATGATAGCAGGAGAGGAGGTGAGAAAAGTTACTATCTAGGCTGTCACACACAAGCAAAACCGTAGCAGCATGAAAGAGGGTGTATTTGGAAAGTGTTCGGATCATCCTAGTCTGTAAGGTGACAAAAGATGAGGCTAAATGAAGGTAGTCAGAGGTTGGGCTGTCTCAAGAAGTCCAGAGTTAGGGGCGCCTGGGTGGCTCAGTTGGTCGAGCGTCCAACTTCGAGTCAGGTCACGAGCTCACGGTTCCCGAGTTCAAGTCCCATGTCGGACTCGCTGCTGTCAGCCTGTCAGCGCAGAGCCAGAGCCCACTTCAGATCCTCTGTCCCCTTCTTTCTGCCCCTCCCCCACCTGCACTCTCCCAAAACTAAATAAATATTAAAAAAAAAAGAAAAAAGAAAAAGTCTGGACTTAAATCTGAGGTCAGTGGAAGGCAGTATAGCTCCACGAAATCTTAGCTGAAAGAAACCCCTTGACCCAGAAGTGTTTCACAATCGGAATTTTTCAGAATTGGTTTACATCACGTAGTATGAAACAACCCCATCAGGGTCTTGGGCCGCACTCTGTAATCAAACCCATTAATATTTTTGCAGCAAATGTATGACTACTCACACTGAAAAGGGATAGTTAGAACTAAGAACGATCTCCCATAAATTCAAGTTTGGCTGGCTGAGGAGTTTGCTCTTAATTTATGAAATGAGCCCATTTTCAACTTGTACTAGTATTAGGGAGAACATGCAGAAAAGAAACTCTTTCAAAAGTAGTCCTAAAAATTAGGAGCACTTGCATGTAATTAGAGGCCTTTAATGAGGATGGTGGCTGATAAGAGGGTCCTGCACTGATTCTTGATACTAGAGATACTGAATTTCCTTCACTAATACAATCAAAGGGTAAAATGTGGGGAGGGAGAGAATAGGGACAGAATTTCCTTCAAAGGCCTATGTCTGGGTCTCAGCTTCTCTGTTATTGCTTTTATTCTATGGGGACCTTCCACCATCAACCACAGGCTAGGGGACACGGCCTTTCAAGTGACAATGTCACTTCATTAGAACAGGAGGGAATGGGAAAGAGGGCCTACAAGATACAAGCAAGGTAAATAACATGCTAGCAAAGCATACATTGCTTACCAAAGATTTATACCAGTGGGTAGAGGAAGAAAGGCCATGTGGCTTTCCAGAGGAGCTCCAATCCCTCCAGAATCAGCACATACTGACAGGCAATGTTTCCAAAAAGAACCTTTGGTATCAGAAAGGCTGAACACGCTTGCATTTGGCTGTACCTTCCAGGGCTCTGGAGTCACTGTCGGTCTACAAGTCTTCCCTGACACTGCCCCTCCCGCACCCACCCCGGAATTCCAGAATGCCAAGTTCCCTTTCAGTCCAAGAATGGCCCAGATTGGTCCAGCTCTCTTCTGGGAAGCCGTATCTTCAAACAATACCAACAGCCTCCTAATCCCTAGACCCCCTGAATTCTTCTCAGGTTCTGTTCTCTCTGGCGTTCCTTCCGCAAAGGGCACTGCTAATCACTAAATGCCCTCTAGGTCTGGAGACAGGTTTGAATTCTGGTTCTGCCACTTCCCAGCTGGGTGACAGGGACAAGCTGCACAAGCTGTCTGAACTTCAGGTTTTTCATCTGTAAAATGGGGATACCAGATCTGACATCTTGTCAGTTAATCCCCTTGACAACCTGGTAAAATGTGTGTGCAAAAGCATCTAGCATAATACCAGGCACGTAACAGATGCTCGATATGTTACTTCAACTTACTGAACTCCTTTATCCCGCTCCTAATTACCAAAAGGGCTTAGTGGTAGGTGTGACTCTGATTTTCAAAAAAAACCAAAAAAATCTCACAAAAAAATTCTAAAGCTGCATTGAAATTCCTTCAGTACTGGCTCCCTTCCACCTGCCCAGCCTTCTCCCCTACCACCACCAGATTACCGCCACCCAGACCTGCCTTCCATTTATTACCCCCCGCCCCACCTGTCGACTTTACATCCCAGCATTCCACACACCTGAAATGCTCTCTCTTCCTCTCTAGGCCAAGTCAAGCTTGCCCCAGACTTCAAACCCCAATTCAAATGCCATTTCCTCAAAAAGTCCCCCTCTCTATGGCTGACTGAAGTACGCGCTCCCTCCTCTGAGCTCTTAGAGCGCTGCAACATATAAATGCCTCTGACATAAATCACATTTAGCCACGTGGCCTCTCCAAGATCCCTACATCCTACAGAGCTCTAGACTCTGACTGCTTGGGAGGTTTTTTTTTTTTTTTCAACTGCCATCAACGCTGAAGATCACATTTGTATTTTTAATCCTTAACCATGCTAAAGACCCTGAGCCGACAGCTTACTTATGGCTCAATTACACGAAAAATACTTAAAATAGTACCTGGCACATAGTCAACACTTAATGAATGGCAGCTATTAGTATTCATATCTGATGTATGAATACTTCTAGGAATTAATCCTACAGAAATACTCTGGTGTGCACAAAGATCACATACAAAGCCATTCACAGCAGCATCCGTCCACTTCCTTTCACCTCCACAGACACCATCGCTTCTCACCTACAAAACTACAACAGCTTTACACCTGGTTTCCCTGCTTCCACTCTTGCCCCCTACAATCTGCTGTCCCTGCTCAGGAAGAGAGATCTTTTAAACCAGATTATGCTGCTCTCCTGCTCAAATCTTTCAGTGGTTCCCTATGCAAGTTCCTTAACCCAAAGCCCTGCATACCGCTCCCGTCTTGGATCGTCCTATTCTCCCCACTGCTAATTTGCCCACAGCCAGGCTCCAGCCTTTGGACTTTGGCATTAGTTGTTCTCTGCTTCTTCCCCCATTTTTTGCACGAGCAATTCTTTAGGTCAACTCAACTGTCACCACCTTAGAAGCCCACACTGGCCACTTAATCCAAAATTATGTCCACACCCTCTTCTATCTGGAATTTGTTCATATGTTCACTGTCCACTTCTCCATTTGAATGTAAGCTCCAGAAACCACCGTATCCCTAACACCTATGACTATGCTTGGCACTTAGTTTACTGTTACTCAAACAGCTGCTGAATTAATAGAATACATTAAAAGAAACCCGGCTGTCCATCCGCAGAATTACATAAATCTACTACATAATAAAATAGTAACAGTTAACATTTACTGAAACCTCACTATGTGCTGGGGCCCTTGTCTGACTCAATCAGTAGAGCATTCGACACTTGATCTTGGGGTTAAGTTGGAGCCCCGTGTTGGGTGTTGAGATTACTTAAAAATAAAGTCTTAGGGGAGCCTGGGTGGCTCAACTGGTTAAGCATCTGACGCTTTGATTTCAGCTCAGATCAAGACCTCACAGTTCTTGGAATTGAGCCCTGCATCAGGCTCTGTGCTGACAGCGAGGAGCCTGTTTGGGATTCTTTCTCTTTCTCTCTCAAATTAATTAATTAAGTAAGTAAGTAAGTAAGTAAATAAATAAATCTTAAAAAAAAAACCTCACTACGTGCTAAGCACTCTTCACACGTATTATGTTATTTAATCCTCAGGGCAATCTTATGAGCTGGTAACTTCTTATCTCTATTTTGCAGCTGAGAAAACAGGCACAAAGAGGTCAACTAGCTTACCCAAGATTACATAGCTGGGAATTGGCTAATAATCAGCTACTTGGTAAGGGCAACAGTAAGCGAGAGCAATTAAGATCCGGGGCTCTGAGGCCACACTGCCCTGATATGTATATACTATGGAAAACTAGGTAGCCATCAAAAAAAATAAATAGGTAACACTTATTAAATACTTACTATATGCCCAGCACCATTCTAAGAAATTCATGTATTCAACTCCGCAAGAAAAGGCACTATTACTCTCATTTTGCAGAGAAGAAAACTGTAGTTTGTAGTAGGCAAAATAATGCACCCCCACGAGCCAAATACAGGTAACTTCTAGATGCTAGAAAAGTCACACAGATTCTCCTCTAGAGCCTCCACATGGAACATGGCCTTGTCAACACCTTGATTTTAGCCCAGTGGAACTGATTTCAGACTTCTGACCTCCAGAATTGTAAGAGAATAAATTTGTGTTGTTTTAAGCCACTAAATGTGTGGTAATTGTTATAGCAGCAACAGGAAGCTAATACACTGAAAAGAGAGTTACAGAACTTACCAAATATTGGGGTGCCTCGGTGCTGGGTGGCCCAGTCAGCAAAATGTCTGACTCTTGATTTTGGCTCAGGTCATGATCTCACGGTTTGTGGTTTCAAGCCCCACATCCGGGCTCTGTGCTGACAGCACAAAGCCTGCTTGGGATTCTCTCTCTCTGCTGTTCCCCCACTCACTCTATCTCTCTCTCTCAAAATAAATAAGAACTTAATAAATAAATAAAATGCATCAAAACAACAAACAAACAAACTTGCCAAAAATCACACAACTGCCAAATGGCAAAGCAGGTATCAACTTAAGCAGTATTGCTCCAAAGTCTGTGGTCTTCAAGTTATATTGCCTCTCAGGGCACCTGGGTGGTTCATTCAGTTAAGTGTCCGACTTCAGCTCAGGTCATGATCTCACGGTCCATGAGTTCAAGCCCTGTGTCAGGCTCTATGCTGACAGCTCAGAGCCTGGAACCTGCTTCAGATTCTCTCTCTCTCTCTCTCTCTCTCTCTCTCTCTCTCTCTGTCGCTCCCCCACTCATGCTCTCTCTCAGAAATAAACATTAAAAACATATTTTTAAGTCATATTGCCTCTCAATACCACAAATAATGTAAAATTACATTGATATATTATGTATATAGTCCACTGATAACAACAATGGTAGTAGTTACCCTCTACAGAGGGCTCACTAGGTTCGAGGCATAGAATTATACATAGCACCTCACTGAAACCTTAATTGTGGTTCTTTGCCATTTTTTTTTGGAAACAAAGCATACACATCCTAAGTATTGCATAAGATGTCTCTCTAGAAGTCCAAGGGGCTCCACAGACCCCAGAGTACACTATCACGTTTCCACGGGAAAGGATTCATGTCTGCCTAGAGTATAAAGAAAACAGAGGCTCAGAAAAGGTGCCCAAGCTCTCCCAGGTAGTAAGTGGCCAGAACTGGGATGAGAATACAGTTCTGACCACAATCTATGAGTTTTCCTCTTTCAATGTCTCCTCCACGTTGCCTTGCACACAAGTAGGTTCTAAATAAATATTTGCCAACTTTGCTCTCTCCTCTTTGACTTCTGCCACAGGAATACCTCCTAAATTTCTGGGAAGGAATGAACAGAGCCTTTATATCACAATCTCTGAATTCACAATACACACTACAAGTTAAGTCAAGCCAAGTGAATTCCACTCATAGTTAAAAATTCCTAAGACTACCAAATTCACATTTATTTTATTGAGTCTAATTGTGTGACGACAGTGAGTCATGAAAAAATCTGGTATAAGACTATTTTAAGTAGGGTAAGCACAAAGACCTCAGGCCAGAGAGAGGTTTAGCATAATTGAGGAACAGAAAGATTCAAGAGCTCAAATGAAGTGAGCCAGAGAGATATAGGCAAGATCAGACAGGGCAAGGCATGGAAGGTAATGAATTTTAAAAGCTTTGGATTTTATTCTGAATATAAGAGGAAATCACTGGAAGGCTTTATGCAGAGAACTGTGTGATCTGATTTTTTTTTTTTTTTTTTAAATCTATCTGGCTGCTGTGGGGAGACTGGATTATAAAGAATCACAAGTGAAACACAGGAGAGCAGTTGGGAAGACTACTGAGGTGACCAATCAGAGATAATGAGGGTGGCTTGGAATAAGAAAGAAAGGTGGCTGAGATCGTTCGAAGCAGAGTACACAGGACTTGACAAGGGACTGGACATGGCCCAAGGGACAGAGATGAATAAAGAAGTCTTAAGTTTCTGGTCTGTGCAACCAGATAAATGGTAAAGCCAACAGCATTTGGCAGATTGGACCACTTTCTCCTTCAGAGATAATCTCACCTTCACTTAACAGCAAAGTACTTTTCATTTAAATCTAGCATCTTGTTCCATCCAACTGCCCATTCATTACATTTACTTCAATGTCTTGTCAAAATCCAAAACAGAACTTAAGGCTGCTCCCCACCATGATCTGCTCAGGCAAATCTACTCCCCTTACAATCTTCCTCATCCTTCTGGAGTCTCCACTCACCCCACTGACTTTTACTTTACACTGGCCTTATTTATCTCAACCTATTTCCTATGTAGCTTCCCTTCTCCTGTTGCTAGTGATTTATACTTGTCAAATAACTGTAACTATGATTTACTCAATGCTTTCTGTGCATAAGCACTATTTATGCATTATCTATTATTTTTATTTTTTAAGTTTTTATTTATCCATCTAAGTAATCTCTACACCTAACTTGAGGCTCAAACCCACAACCCTGAGATCAAGAGTCACACACTCTTCTGACTGAGCCAGCCAGGCATCCCTTGCATTATCTCCTTTAATTCTCAACTATCTTATAATGTAAATTCTATTATCTCCACTTGACAAATGAGCAAACTGAAGCAGAGAAGTTAAGAAATGTATCCGAGGTTAAATAACTAAGAATTTTTGCAGCTGAGATTCAAACTGAACTATTAATCACTACCGACACTACAATAAATCGGTCCTTAAGTGAAACAATCAGGATTGGCCCCTAAGACACAGTACGTACTCAGTCACTATTATGGCAAATGTGTGCCTACGGAACCAACTGAAGTTCTTTTGAAGAGCGGCAGTGTTGGACAATGAGGCTTTGAAAACAGGAAAGTTTTTGTAGTACCTTTTTCGTAAAGTCAAAATTTCAGAGTCGAAAGAGTCCTTAAAAATTTAGTCACACTCACTCCTCCTTTTTGCAGATGTGGAACTTAAGGCCAACAAACTTTGTGACTGACCCAAGGTCAAGAGAGCTGGTTAGCAGAACTGGATTGAACCCAGGTTTCTTGAATTCCTAGATCTTTGCAACGTACAATCATTTCATCATTCGACAAATACATGTGAATGTCTACAAATTTGCAAGCACTACAAATTGAATAAGACCAGTCAAACCCCTATTTTAATTGTCAAACATTTATAAAATGCTTGCCCTCATAGAGCTTATCATCTACTTTGCTCTTTTGGGTCACCCTCCGTCCTTCCTCACTCTTAGATACGGGATCAACTACTATTGAGTGGAAGAAAAATCAGACATGCCTTGGTTGTGAAAGGCAGTGCAAAAACTGCTGAAGCATGCATTCTGAAAACACACACAGCTGCCAGCCTCAACATCTTCCTTTATGATTATTTGACTGAAAGAATGTGCCCCGATCGTGGAAAATGAGCTGAGGGAGGGGAAAGGGAGTCACTTAGATTCAACTCCTCTTTACTTGGTGCATAACCTTGGGAGCCAGCTCTCATTCCTTGAGCCCCATCCATAAAGTGGGCTATGTCCCACAGCAAAAAATGGAAAGTCGCACCTGTAGGGCCAGGCAAATCAGATCAATGAGGGAAGTTGAACTGATGGAGACAAGGCTAGAGAACCACGTGCCATGTCAGAGGTGGCCTCTGCTTGGCTCCAAGCAAGGTGGAATATCTGATCTTTCTATTCTTCAGGAGATGACAGAATTCAGAAATTACCAGATTGCAGAAGAGGGGTGCTTGGCTGGCTCAGTCAGTTAAGCATCCGACTCTTCATTTCGGCTCAGGTCAAGATCTCATGGTTCGTGGGTTTGAGCCCCACGTTGGGTTCTGTACTGACAGTGCAGAATCTGCTTGGGATTCTCTCTCTCTACCCCTCTCCCACTTGTGCACTCTCTCAAAATAAATAAGCTTTAAAAAATTATAGAAATTTCCAGATTGGGGAATGGGGCAAGGGGAGGGACAGAGAGAAACACATTTCTTTTCCACCTTTTCATTATAAAAATTTGAAACACAGAAAAGTAAAAAGAATAGTTAGCATTTTGCCTTTTACCCATACACTTTCACCACAGCATGTCACAACTTTAGCATGCACCTCCAAAAATGGGACACTCTCCTTCATAACCATGTTATTATTACATCTAGAAAATAATTCTCAAATATCTAATGGGGGGGCACCTAGCTGGCTCAGTCTGTTAAGCGTCTGGCTCTTGATGTGGGCTCAGGTCATGATCTCATGGTTTGTGAGTTCGAGCCTGACTTTGGGCTCTGCGCTGACACTGCGGCGGAGCCTGCTTGGGATTCCGTCTTTCCCTCTCTCTGCCCCTCCTCCATGAGTTCTCTGTCTCTCTCTGTCTCTCAAAATAAATAAACCTTAAAAACATAGAGGAGCATCTGGGTGGCTCAGTCAGTTAAGCGTCCAACTCTTTATTTCGGCTCAGGTCATGAGCTCAAGGTTCGTGAGATCGAGCCCTGCGTGGGGCCTGCTTGGGATTACCTCTCACTCTGTTCTTCCCCTGCGTACGCACGTGCTCTCTCTCTCTCTCCCAAAATAAGTAAACTTTAAAAAAAATTTAAAAATATGCATATATCACCTAATAGGACTGAATATTCAAATCTCCACTACTATCTAAAAGACGTTTTTATAGGAGTTTTCTTTTTGAACCAAGATCCAGTCAAGGTTCACATTTTGCATCTGGCTTCACCTCTTTATGGTTTTTAAGCCTAGAACACTCCCTTCCTTTGTTTTTTCCATGACACTGACTTCTGGAACAGAACCAGTACAGTTGTCTTATAAAATGCCCCACATCCTAGACATCTTATCATTACCTCAATGTTCTTTAATCTGTTCCTCTGTTCTCTGAAAGCATGATTAGGCTAAAAGATATTCAGCAGGAAAACTTCACAGATGACACACCGAAGTTCTTATTTCACCACATTAGAGGGCGCGTTGTTAATAATCACTTCCAAAGGCAATAAATTTGTTTTTAATTTTTTTGTTTGAATATTTCCTTGGCCTTAGGGATTCTAAGTCATTAAGTATTTTTAAATGAAGTCAATTTCTTGCTTTTTTAAAGGTTTTATTTTTAAGTAATCTCTCCACCAACTGTGGGGCTTGAACTCACAATCCCAACATCAAGAACCATATGCTCCACTGACTGAGCCAGCCAAGCACCCCAATTTTTGTCTCAAATTCAGCCAATTCTCTAGATTTTCAAATGTTGGCAACTCATTTCAAAAAATTTTAAACACTGTATGAAAGATACAGCCCAATTTTTAACTGCTAGACCCTATGAATTCCCTGGAGGGCCCTTTTGGTTATTACTCTCCTTTTCAGTTTTCTGATAAACTTGGTCCAAACATCACGCAGAATCAGCAACAAAACGGTTGCCAGAATGTAGTCGGCCATTTCCTAGGCCACCTTCCATTTCACATTTCCAGGTCTTCAGAATTCGATTCCACCTGGAATTTCCTTAGAGGCAAGTCGATTTGCTTTGTGCAGCCTCTTTCTTGTCTGTACAGGGGGAAATCACTGCTCTTCCTACTTCAGAGAGCTGCTATGAGACTCAGTTGAAAAATGTACATGGAGGGGGCACTTGGGGGGCTCAGTCAGTTAAGCATCCGACTTCTGCTCAGGTCACGATCTCGAAGCTTGTGAGTTGAAGCCCCGCGTTGGGCTCTGTGCTGACAAGCTCAGGGCCTGGAGCCTGCTTCGGATTCTGTGTCTTCCTCTCTCTGCCCCTCCCCCCCCTTCAAAAATAAATAAACGTTAAAAAATTTTTTTAATCAAAACCTAAAATAAGTAAAATAAAATGCAAATCTGCTCCTGTGACTCCTATGCTCAAAACTTTCCCATGGGTTTCTCGGAATAAAAAAGCTACACCTCGGGGCACCTGGGTGGCTCAGTCGGTTGAGCCACCAACTTCGGCTCAGGTCATGACCTCACAGTTTGTGAGTTCGAGCCCCGCCCCGCGGCAGGCTCTGTGCTGACAGCTCAGAGCCTGGCGCCTGCTTCGGATTCTGTGTCTTCCTCTCTCTCTGCCTCTCCCCCCACTCGTCCTCGCTCGCGCGCTCTGTCTCAGAAATAAACATTTAAAAAAAAATTTTTTTTTTTTAAAGCTACATCTCATTTGCTTCCAGCCACCTTGCTTCTTTGCTTCTCTCTCTCATTTGCCAAGCACGCTCTGGCCTCCAGAATTTTACACTGTTTTCTCTCTCCTAGCGAGCTTCTTCCATATGGTTCTTTTCCTTCATACAGGTCTGTGGCTCAATGAAGGCCTCTCCAGAGGCCTTCCCTGGCCTCCCTATCAAAATAGCTCTCCCACCTCAGCATCCTTTAAAGATCCTCTGTCCCTGCTTTATTTCAAATCTCTCAGCACTTGCACTGCCTAACATGTTATTTATGTTAATTGCTTCCCCCACCAGAAATGCACGCTCCATGTGGGCAAAGGATGCAGCTCGCTAATACTCGCTAAGCGCCAAGAAAAAGCGATCGTGGCAGGTACTTCATATTTGATAAAACCAATCAACCCTTTCGAAGACCTCATTTCCCCGATAACTACCCCACACCCAAGGTATGCCCAACCTTAGCGCCCAGTCCTCTCGAGACACACCCTCATACCTAGGCATAAGCAATCTCTTCGCGTACCTCCAACCCCTGGCCTCCCCGAGCTCCTCAAGATTCCCACTTGAAATATGTTGCTGCAAAACTCCTCAAAAACCCTCCTCCTTTCATAGCGGCCCACCCTTTCGAAGCCCCAAGAACGTAAATTCGCGCGCGTTCGGTTCGCCAGTCCCCCCAGCGTCCAAGAGATTCCCACAATCCACGAATGAATGAGCTACGCCCCCCCCTTCATCCTCCCCCTGCACGGCCGGCCCCTCCTCCTCCCTAAGCACGACCCCACCCCACCCCACCCCCCGCATCATTCCCTTTGGGCGCCTGAGTCCCCGAGTTTGAATCCTCAACCAGGACTCCCCCGCCGCCCCTTCCAGAGGCCCTCCCTCGGAGCGACCCTCCCACCACCCTGGGAGGTCCCCGCTTCCCTCAGCTTCCAGAAACACCGCTAACCGACCCCTCCAGTCCTCTCAGGAAGGCTACCAACCCCGGGCACGTAATTCCCGCCTCCGCGCTTCAAATCCGACCCTCCGGCTCCGCGAGGGCGGCGAACGCCTCAGGCCAGACGCCCCCAACAGCCCCTCAGCCCCGCGAGCCACGCCGGCCCTGACCGTTTCTGGGCCTCCAATCCCCACAGACGGATCTGCCGGTCATACTGAGCCGCCTCCTCCTCGCTGATGCCGCCGCCGGCCTCCTCCTTCTCCACCATGGCGCCGGCTCCAGCTGCCTGCACTCGGGTCCTGCCCACGGCAACCGCCCGCCGGCCCCACGCGCCGCCAACCGCCGCCGGCCGCGCGCCCGGGCCGCGTCTGCGCCTGCGCCAGGGACCGCGCCTGCGCAGGACCTCCTCCACGGCCCGGCCCGCCCCTAGAGCCTGAGACCACGCGAAGCTCGCCCGCCTGAAAGGCGGGCCGGCAGGACTGTCGGCCACGTGACCGGGGCTCCAGCCAATCCTGGCCCAAGGATGGCGCGATTCCCCGCCCCCCTTTCTTGCCCCCCCCCCCACCCCCCACCCCGTCGGTAAATATCCAAGTGTTCACCTAATGGGGCTTTTTAGTTTTTATTTATTTATTTTTTACTTATGGGGCTTTTTAAATCATCAGATATTTATCTAGCCCCTGATGAAATCCCGGTAGTGGAGGCGTTGGGCAATAGAGCAACGAATAACATAGAGCCTTGCCCTCAGGCGGCTAACGTTCTTTCGAGGAGAGCCCAAAGACAAATAGAACTCAGACCGTGAGAAATGCCGTGGAGAAAAATAAGCCCGGATGGGACCACAGGGTTCCAGGAGTGGCCAGAGAGAAGCTTCTCGCAGAAAGGGGATATTTAACCGAGATCTGGAGGCACTGAAGGGCACTGGTCAGGGCAAACAGCAGGTGCAAAGGCCCTGAATCTGGAATGTGCTAGCATAGCTGAGGAACTTTGGAGAGGGCAAGGTGGCTGGAGCAGAGTGAGAGGATGGGCAGCGGTAAGAGGTGAAATCATAGATGAAGCAAGTGGGGCATCCTGAGGGACCTTGTAGGCCTGGTGCTAACTAAAGTGTATTTTATTATTTTTTTTTATTTTTTATTTTTTTTTTTACTAAAGTGTATTTTAAGCAAGGTGCCTTTTTATTATTCATTTAACAAATACTCATTGAGCATCTGTTATGTGTTAGCCATTGATCTCAGTGCTGGGATAGAGCACTGAAAAAAAAAATAGCTGTCTTCTCATGGAGTTTAAATGGGTTTTCAGTGAATTCTTTCTCTTCTTTTTCGGGTTTGTTTGTTTGAAAGACAGAGAGAGAGACGGTGGGGGGGGGGGTGGCGCCTGGGTGGCTCAGTCAGTTAAGCATCTGACTTCGGCTCAGGTCGTGATTCTCACTGTTTGTGAGTTCAAGCCCCAAGTTGGGCTCCATGCTAACTGTGCAGAGCTTGCTTGGGATTCTCTCTCTCTCTCTCTCTCTCTCTCTCTCTCCCCATCTCTCTCTCTCTCTCTGCCCCTCCCCCACTTGCACACACACTCTCTCTCTCTCTGTCTCTCTCAAAATAATAAATAAACTTTAAAAAAAATTTTTTTTTAATTTTTTTTTTAACGTTTATTTATTTTTGAGACAGAGAGAGACAGAGCATGAACGGGGGAGGAGCAGAGAGAGAGGGAGACACAGAATCGGAAGCAGGCTCCAGGCTCTGGGCCATCAGCCCAGAGCCCGACGCGGGGCTCGAACTCACGGACCGTGAGATCGTGACCTGAGCTGAAGTCGGACTGCCTAACCGACTGAGCCACCCAGGCGCCCCTAAAAAAATTTTTTTTAAAGAGAGTGCACAAACCAGCAAGTGGGGGAGGGACAGAGAGAGGAGAGAGAGAGAGAACCCCAAGCAGGCTCTGTGCTACCAGCAGGGAGCCCAAATGCAGGGCTCGGTCTCAAGAACCATGAGATTCATGACCTGAGCCGAAATCGAGAGCTGGACGTTGAACCCACTGAGTCATCTGGGCTCCCCTATGGGAATTATCTTTCTAATTTTTATGAGATTAGTTAGGTTCTTTAATACAACTATTTCATACGTAATGAGTCTGAGGGCCAGCAAAGTTATCTGTAGCCCGAACGAAGTCTTGTGTCTTAGAAGTAGTGAGAGTAGGATTCAAACCTGGGCTATGTGGCCCACATGCTTCATCAGGAGATCATACTGCTGATTGTATATTCAGCTTCTACTCTGTCCTCTGATCTTGCCCCTGAGGTACATACATACTCTGCGAACCTCAAAGATCGATATTTCATCCCCTTTCACAGATTGCAACTCTGGGACTCCGGGAGGGGTAGGAATTCATCCAAGATCGCAACATGACTCCAAAAAAGTTTGGCCGATGCTTACCCTCGGTTATTGATGTGAAACAAATCACGGAAAAGATGAGGGACTTAACAATACATATTTATTATCTCTTGTGGTTTTGTGAAGCTGGACTTCAGGAGCAGCTTGGCCGGGCTGTTCTGGCACAAGGTCTTTGGTGAGAACGCAGTCAGAGGTCAGCTGACGCTACAGTCATCTGACGGCTTTTGATGGGAGTTCCTCTTCCGGACGATGATGGGAGGAGGAGATGACCCACTCCCGTGACCGGAAGTCCTGGGGATACAATAATGATAAAAATAAACATAAGCCAGGGGCGCCTGGGGGGCTCAGTTGGTTGGGCGGCCAACTCTTGATTTCAGCTCGGGTCATCATCTCACAGTTTGGGAGTTTGAGCCCCGCATTGGGCTCTGCGCTGACAGTGCAGAACCTGCTTGGGGTTCCGTCTCTCCCTCTCTCTCAAAATAAGTAAATAAACTTTTTTAAAAAATGGACATACCCCTGCTTTATGTAGGAACAGTCACAAGACAGTGGGAGAGAGAGAAAACAGTCCCATAAATATAAATAGAAACTTCATGAAGTGCTGTGAAGGAAAAGAAGAGAGAGCTATAAAAGTGTTTTTGACTTAGTGTTGGAGTCAGAAAAGTATAGTTCTGAGGGGCACTTGGGTCACTCAGTCGGTTGAGCCTCCGACTTTGGCTCTGGTCATGATTTCACAGGTCATGAGTTCGAGCCCCGTGTCAGGCTGTGTGCTGACAGCTCAAGCCCGCTTTGGATGCTGTGTCTCCCTTTCTCTTCCCCTCCCCACTCACACTTTGTGTGTGTGTGTCTCTCTTTCTCTCTTAAAAATAAATAAACGTTTTGAGAGACAGAGAGTGAGTGGGGGAGGAGCAGAGAGACAGAGGGAGACACAGAATCCCAAGCAGGCTCCAGGCTCCGTGCGGTTAGCACAGAGCCAGATGTGGGGCTTGAAGCAGTAAACCTGAGCCCTAGTCGGATGCTTAACCCACCGAGCCACCCGGGCACTGCCCCCTCTTTATTTATGTATTTATTATTATTTTTCAAGTTTAAATTTTTTTAACGTTTATTTTTTCAGAGAGAGCACATGAGCAAGGGACGGGCAGAGAGAGAGGGGGGACACAGAATCTGAAGCAGGCTCCAGGCTCTGAGCTGTCAGCACAGAGCCGGATGGGGGGCTCGAACTCACCAACCAGGAGATTGTGACCTGAGCCGAAGTCGGACACCGACTGAGCCACCCAGGCGCCCCCACTGAATTCTGTGTTATGTGAATATCTCAGTAAAGCTTTAAGTAAAGAAAGACAAGAAATGGAAGCTTCCACTTTCCCTCCCTTGGGACACTTGATTTTAAGCTCAGCCTCCTTGCTAGGAAAAGCCAAAACAGCCCAGAGAGAAGCCTTCATGGAGAAGAGCCAAAGTTCCTGACCCTCAGGCAGGCGACAGCGCCAGGCGCCGGCCAGCACCAACTCGCTGGCCATGTGAGCGAGCCATCTCGGGAAGTATATCCTCTGGCAGCTGGTCAAGCCACCCCGGAGGGAGCAGATACGAGCCATTCCTTCCAAGCCCTGCCCAAAGTTCTGATCTGTAAGCAAAATCAAGGACCGCTGGCGAATTATACCACAAAGTTTTGTGATCACTTGTTACACAGCATTAGATTACCTGGACACTGCCCTCTACCAACTCTCTTCACACTTTCTTTTTTCTCCATAATGTTTCCTTCTCTCTCCCTCCCCCTGGTGTGCACCCTCTCACGGGGTCAAACAGGCGCTCTATCTTCCTCTTTCCTTCACCCCATTCTCTTCCTCTAACTCTCTTTCCCTTTCTCTGCCAACACTATCCATCTTTCTGATTTTAGTCTCTCTGACGAGCTCATTCTTTCTGTATTCCCTGAAGACGTCCTCTGGGCCCAGCCCTGTGCGAGGTGACACATAAACCCTGGGGGGGGGGGATATGTTGTCCTGTGGCATCACAGAAGATCTCTCAGAGGAAGTAATGACCGAGTGGAGATGTGGAGAATGATGACAAGTCAGGTGACCGAACCATGGTGACTGAGGGGGATAAAGGCGTCAATTAAGAAATCGGATGGTGGGGGCACCCAGCTGGCTCAGTCAGTAGAACATGTGACTCTTTATCTCTGGGTTGTGAGTTTGAGTCCCACGCTGGATGTAGAGATAACTTAAAAATAAAATATTTTAATTTTATTTTTTTTAATGTTTATTTATTTTTGAGAGAAAGAGACAGAGCATGAGCAGGGGAGGGGCAGAGAGAGAGGGAGACACAGAATCCGAAGCAGGCTCCAGGCTCTGAGCTGTCGGCACAGAGCCCAACATGGGGCTCGAACTCACCAGTCTTCCAGCTGTGAGATCATGGCCTGAGCCGAAGTCAGCTGCTTAACCGACTGAGCCACACAGGCACCCCAAAAATAAAATCTTAAGCAAGAAAAAGAAGCCAGATCATGAGTTGCCTTTTTTTTTTTTTAATGTTTATTTATTTTTGAGAGAGAAAGACACAGCGTGAGCTGGGGAGGGAGACACAGAATCCGAAGCAGGCTCCAGGCTCCCAGCTGTCAGCACAGAGCCCGATGCGGGGCTCGAACTCACAAACGGTGAGATCATGACCTGAGCCGAAGCGGGTTGCTCAACCAAGTGAGCCACCCAGGTGACCCTTGTCCTTTTTTTTAAGCCCTGAAAATCTATTTGTTAATTACAATATGTGACCGTTGTACTTTGAGGCAAATAGAGAATATAAAACATCAGTATCCTGAACGCTAAAGAAACAAGTCCAGAGTGAACATCACTTTGCTTAGAATGATTTGAGGCTGGAATGTCTGGGTGGTTCAGTCGGTTAAGCATCTGACTCCGGCTCAGGTCATGATCTTATGGTTTGTGGGTTCAAGCCCCTCGTTAGGTTCTGTGCTGACAACTCAGAGCCTAGAGCCCGCTTCAGATTCTGTGTCTCCCTCTCTCTCTGCCCCTCTCCTTCTCACCCTCTGTCTCTCAAAAATAAATAGATGTTAAAAAAAAAAAAAGAAAGAAAGAAAAGAAATGAGAGAGTTTGGAAAGTACACGTCTCTTCAAATCTGTATTGTTTCTTCCAAATATCGCTTGGCCCCCTAGGAAAGTCCGTTTTCTAAACATGACCTTACCCCTTATCCTAATCCAGAGGATGAGACAAGGATCCAGATGCCTTGAAGTTCAGAAACAGAATGAGAATAGGGGACACTATTTGGTAACTTTTATCTTATTTTATCACAATCTTAAAAAAAGTTTAATGTTTATTTATTTTTGAGAGAGAGAGCAGGGAAGGGACAGAGAAAGAGGGAGACACAGAATCCGAAGCAGGCTCCAAGCTCTGAACTGAAGGCACAGGGCCTGATGCAGGGCTTGAACTCACAAACCGTGAGATCATGACCTGAGCCGAAGTCGGACGCCTAATCGACTGAGCCACCCAGGTGCCCCACAAATTTTTTTAAGTAACCTCTACACCCAACGTGGGGCTCAAACTCACAACCCCGAGGTCAAGAGTCACATGCTCTACAGACTGAGCTAGCCAGGCACCCTACAAATTTTTATTTTGGAGATTTTCAAGCTTACAGAAAAAATAGTCCAATGAATATTCATATATCCTTTGAATAGATTCATTAATTTGAAATTTTGGCACATTCTCTCTCTCTCTCTCTCTCTCTCTCTCTCTCTCTGTCTGTCTCTCATACACACACACGCTTACCCATATACTTTTTAGCTAACCCACTTTACAGTTCGTCCTTCCAGGTCTTTAAGTCAATGCAGGGAAAAATTTTGAGAACCAGTCGGCCAGATTCTCTTACACACTTCCTGCATATGAAATGCCAAATATGCACAAATCCCTTCAACCGAAAGATTAATTCCAGAGGTCTGAGCCACTTGAAAATGTCTATATTTAACTCCAAATATTCGCTGGGTTAAACGACGCCAACGAAGGAAACGATTATCGCAACAAGGGCATGCAGTACGTTCTCCTGATTAGCGCTGAGGCCGATTGCATTTTGCACAGATGGCTACAGCCGTGTCTGTCTTCTATTCCCCATGCTCGATCTTCAGCAACCCCTCGACGCTACTCCCACCGAGAGGGTGCGGTGTGAACGCATCTTAATTTAGTTCATTATAACTTCAATGACCTTATTTCCGAATAAGGTCACGTTCTGAGGTTTCCGGAAGAACACGAATTGGGGGGTAGGCAAAAACTACTTAACCCGGTATGGGTACCAAGTAATTTGGCAGAGTTGGGGATGGTCAGTGGGTGGAAATAGGGCTTGGCTATGAGTTTATAATTCTTCTTTTTTTAACGTTTATTTTGAGAGAGAGAGAGAGAGAGAGAGAGAGAGTGCACGAGTGGGGTAGGGGCAGAGAGAGAAGGGAGAGAGAAGCCCAAGCAGGCTCTGCATTGACAGTGCAGTGCCCAATGTGGGCCTGGAACTCACTAACCTTGAGATCACGACCTGAGCCCAAACCAAGAGTCACACGCATGATCGACTGAGCCACCCAAGCGCCCCTGTATTTTTTGTTTAAGATTTTATTTTTATTTATTTATTTTTAATGTTTATTTATTTTTGAGAGAGAGAGAGCACAAGCGGGGGAGGTTCTGAGAGAGAGCGGGACAGAGAATCCGAAGCGGGGCTCCGCACTGACAACAGAGAGTCCGATCTGGGGCTCCGACCCACGAACTGTGAGATCGTGCCTCGAGCCGAAGTCAGACGCTTAACTGACTGAGCCACCCAGGCACGCCAAGATTTGTTTTTATTTTTATTTTTTATAATATACATCCAAATTAGTTACCATATGGTGCAACAATGATTTCAGGAATAGATTCCGTAAGCCCCTTCCCCATTTAGCCCATGCCCCCCTCCCCCAACCCCTCCAGCAACGCTCTGTTTGTTCTCTGTATTTAAGAGTCTCTTATGTTCTGCCTCCCTCCCTGTTTTTATATTATTTTTGCCTCCCTTCCCCTATGTTCATCTGTTTTGCATCTTAAAGTCCTCATAGGAGTGAAATCATATATTTGTCTTTCTCTTGTCTATTCGCTTAGCATAGCACCCTCCAGTTCCATCCACGTAGTTGCAAATGGCAAGATTTCATTCTTTTTGATTGCCGAGTAATACTCCATTGTATCTATATACCACATCTTCTTTTTTTATTTTTATTATTTTTCTTAAATCTTTTTTTTAATTTTTTTTAACGTTTATTTATTTTTGAGACAGAGAGAGACAGAGCATGAACGGGGGAGGGGCAGAGAGAGAGGGAGGCACAGAATCAGAAGCAGGCTTCCAGGCTCTGAGCCATCAGCCCAGAGCCCGACGCGGGGCTCGAACTCGCGGACCGTGAGATCGTGACCTGAGCTGGAGTCGGATGCTTAACTGACTGAGCCACCCAGGCGCCCCATATACCACATCTTCTTTTTTTTTTTTTTTAATTTTTTTTTCAACGTTTTTTATTTATTTTTGGGACAGAGAGAGACAGAGCATGAATGGGGGAGGGGCAGAGAGAGAGGGAGACACAGAATCGGAAACAGGCTCCAGGCTCCGAGCCATCAGCCCAGAGCCTGACGCGGGGCTCGAACTCACGGACCGCGAGATCGTGACCTGGCTGAAGTCGGACGCTTAACCGACTGTGCCACCCAGGCGCCCCAACCACATCTTCTTTATCCGTTCATCCATCGATGGACACTTGGGCTCTTTCCATACTTTGGCAATTGTCGATAGCGCTGCTATGAACATGGGGGTGCATGTGCCCCTTTGAAACAGCATACCTGGTAGTGCAATTGCTGGGTCGTAGGGTCGTTCTAATTTTAGCTTTTTGAGGAGCCTCCGTACCGTTTTCCAGACTGGCTGCACCAGTTTGTATTCCCAGCCAAGATTTTATTTTTAAGGAATTTCTGCACCCGATGCGGGGCTCAAACTTCCAACCCCAGAAGCAAGAGTTGCGTCCTCCACCTTCCGAGCCAGCCAGGCGCCCCTCCCGTCTTCTTTCTCAAGGCTGAATATGAATATGTCCCATTGTAAACTATAAACCACAGTTTGATTATCCATCCATCCATCCGTTCAGCAGACATTGGGGTTGCTTTTCAGCCTTCGACTAGTATCAGTAATGTGGCCATGCACGTGGTGTCCAAATATCTCTCTGAGACCCTGGTGAGACCATGGGATATATTCCCCGGGGGGGAGGGGGTAGTTTTGTTTTTTTTCAGCCACAGCTAATCGGAGCAGCTGCCAAAACTGAGACTTGGTCCCCGAAAGGGGGTGGAGAGCAGTTAGTCAATAGATCAGGCCCCGGGGTTTAGGGATTACATGATTACCTCCACCCAGGTGGCAGCTCCACTTTAACCACCTCGGTGGCTCTCAGCCCCACCTGCACATTAGGATTATCTGGGGACCGTTTCAGCAACTCTAGTGCCCGGGCCCCACCTTCGGAGACTGATTAATTGGTCTGGGGTGGAGCTGAGACGTTGGGATTTTTACAAAATGCTCCCCAGATGATTCTAAACACAGTCAGGATGGAGAACGCTGTAACAAAGGCACGTGTGGTGTCTTATTCCGGTCTCGATTCTTTTCCCGCCCCTTCCTGTCCGAACCGCGTAATTCTTAGGATTCTTTAAACGGCATCGGATTAGGGGCACTGGCTGGCTCAGTCAATGGGGCACGGCGCGCGATCTCAGGGTTGTGAGTTCGAGCCCTACATTGGGGGTAGAGATTACTTAAAAATAAAAATATTTAGGGGGGCCTGGGTGGCTCAGTCAAGTCGGGCGCCCGAATTCAGCTCAGGTCATGATCTCGCAGTCTGTGAGTTCAAGCCCTGCGTCGGGCTCTGTGCTGACAGCTCGGAGCCTGAAGCCTGCTTCGGATTCTGCGTCTCCCTCTTTCTGCCTCTCTCCTGCTCACACCTCTGTCTCTCTCCCTCAAAAAGTAAATAAACGATAAAAAAAAATTTTTTTTTTAAGTAAAAGTATTTAAGGGGCACCTGGGTGGCTCAGTCGGTTAAGCATCTGACTCTTGATTTCGGCTCAGGTCATGATCTCATGGTTCGTGGGATTGAGCCCCATGTCAGGCTCTGCACTGACAGTATGGCGCCTGCTTGGGATTCTCTCCCCCCCCCCCCCCCCCCCCCCCCCCCCAACTGCTCTCCCCTGCTCTCCCCCTCACACATGCTCCCTCTCTCTCTCTCTCAAAATAAAGAAACATAAAAATTTTTTAAAAATTAAAATCTTTGAAATAAATAAAATTACATTTAAAAAAATTAGGCAGCACCTGGCCAGTTCAGCCAGTGGAGCATGTGATTCTTGATTTCGAGGTTGTGAGATTGTGAGTTCGAGCCCCACATTGGGTGTAGAGATTGTTTTAAATAAATAAGTAAACTTGAAAAAATAAAAAATAAATGAATAAATAAAAACTAGCACGTTTGAATAGAAGTAAAGATAACCTTTATTACCTGTAATAAAATACATACATTTAATTATACAGATGGTGGATTTTTACATACATGAGATGTCATGGATCAAATTGTGTCCCTGCAAAAGATATGTTCAAGTACTTGTCCTTGGGACCTATGAATCTGATCCTATTTGGAAATGGGGGTCTTTGTAGATGTAATCAAATTAAGATGACATCATTAAGGGTGAGCTGTAGTCCAATATGACTGGTGTCTTTATAAGAGGAGGGAAATTTGAATACAGAAACCACAGGAAGAAGGGCCACTTGAAAATGAAGGTAGAGGGGAGCCAAGAGGCTTAATTGGTAGAGTACATGACTCTTGATCTCAGGGTGGTAAGTTCAGGCCCCACATCGGGTGTAAAACTTACTTAATAAAATAAAATAAAATAAAATAAAATAAAATAAAATAAAGTGGAATAGAATAGAATAAAAGCTCCTGGCTGGCTCATTTGGTGGAGCATGGGACTCCCAATCTCAGAGTTGTGAGTTTGCGCCCCATGTTGGGTATAGAGATTACTTTAAAAAAGAACATAAAATATTTACATTTTTAAAAATTTATTTATTTATTTTTGAGAGAGAGAGCGCACAAGTGGGGAAGGGGTAGAGAGGGAGAGACAGAATCCACAGCAGGCTCCAGGCTCCGAGCTGTCAGCACAGAGCCCGATGCAGGCTCAAACTTACAAGCCATGAGATCATGACCTGAGCTGAAGTTGGATGCTTGACTGACTGAGCCACCCAGGTGCCCCCGATGTTTATTTATTCTTGAGAGAGAGAGAGAGACAGAGACAGAGCGCAAGCCAGGGAGGGGCAGAGAGAGAGAGGGAGACACGGAATCCAAAGCAGGCTCCAGTCTCTGAGCCGTCAGCACAGAACCCGACGCAGGGCTCAAACTCACAAACTGTGAGATCATGACCTGAGCCAAAGTTGGATGCTTAACTGACGGAGCCACCCAGGTGCCCCTTAATCTCTATGCCCAATGTGGGGCTCAAACTTATAACCATGAGATCAAGAGTTGCAGAGGCACCTGGGTGGCTCAGTAGGTTAAACATCCGATTCTTGATTTCAGCTCAGGTCATGATCTCAGGGTCGGTGAGTTTGAGCCCCACGTGGGGCTCCAGGCTGACAGTGTGGAGCTTGCTTGGGATTCTCCCTCTCCTTCTCTGTCTGCCCCTCCTCTGCTCACTCACTCTCTCTCTCTCTCTCTCTCAAAATAAACAAACGTTAAAAAAAAAAAGAGTTGAATGTCTACTGACTGAGCCAGCAGGGTGGCCCTGGAGGGTAGAAGTTTGAAAGGAAGGTCTGAGCTCCTCTGAAGGCCCTAGGGAAGCAATCCTTGCCGCCTCCAGCTTCTGGTTGTTGGCCAACAATGCTTGGCTCGTAGATTACTCCAATCTCTGCTTCTTCTGTCACATGTTGTCTCCCTGTGTGTATCTTTGTGTCTCTTCTCTTCTTGGAAGGATACCAATCATATCGGGGTAAGGGCCCACCCTACTCCAGTGTGACCTCATCTTATTTTTATCGATCATCTCTTTAGTGACCCTGTTTCCAAATAAGGTCACGTTCCGAGGTTTCAGGAAGAATGTGAATTTGAGGGGAGGGAAGCACTATTTAACCCATTACAGGTACAAGTATATATTCTTTTTTTTTTTAACATATATTTTTTAATTTGAGAGAGAGAGAGCAGGGTAGAGGGGCAGAGGGAGAGACAGAATCTCCAGCAGGCTCTACACTCAACTTGGAGTGTGACGTGGAACTTGATCCCATGACCCTGGGATCATGACCTGAGCTGAAATCAAGAGTCAGACAGATGCTCAACCTACTTACACCCAGGTTCCCCCCCTTTTTTAATATATATACTTTAAAGTTTATTTATTTTGATAGACAGAGAGAGAGAGAGAGGGAGAGAGAAAGGGAGGAAGTGTAGGAGGGGCAGAGAGAGAGAGAGAGAGAGAGAGAGAGAGAGAAAATCCCAAGCAGGCTCCACACTGTCAGTGAGGAGCCCGATTTGGGGCTCAATCCCATGAACCTTGACATCATGACCTGAGCTGAAATCAAGAGTCTCACACCTAACCGACTGAGCCACCCAGGCATCCCACAAGTGTATATTCTTAAATGTGTAACAACATATATAGAAATAACTATGTATGTATATGTATGGAGCTAGGTAGTTAACTAGCTAGATGAAACAAATGTGGTATTTGATTAAAAATAAACGAAAATGGGTGCCTGGTGGCTCATTCGGGCATCTGACTTTCTTTTTAATTCTTTTTATTTTTAGAGACAGAGAGAGAGAGGAAGGGAAAGCACGAGAGCACTAGCAGGGGGGAAAGAGAGAGAGAGAGAGAGAGAGAGAGAGAGAGAGGGAGAGAGGGAGAGGCAGAGAGATTGAGAGGGGATCCTGAGCAGACTCCACACTGAGTGTGGATCCCATAACCCTGGGATCATGACCTGAGCTGAAATCAAGAGTTGGACACTCAGGGCGCCTGGGTGGCTCAGTCGGTTGAGTTTCCAACTCTTGATTTCAGTTCAGATCATGTCCAGCCCAGCATCAGGCTCTGTGCTAAGCAGGGAGCCTGCTTAGGATTCTCTCTCTCTCTCCCTCTACCCCTCTCCCCCCTCCCTGGCTCTTGCCAGTGCGGGTTTACTCACTCTCTTTAAAAAAAAAAAAAAAGTCATTGGTGTGGGCACCTGGGTGGCTCAGTCAGTTAAGTGTTGGACTCTTGATCTCGGCTCAGGTCATGATCTCACAGTTTGTGAGTTGCAGTCCCATATAGGGACTGCTAGGGGTTCTGTTTCTCCTCTTTGCCCCGCCCCCACTTGTGCTCTATCAAAAATATAAATAAATAAACTTAAAAAATTGATAAGCTATCAGAGTTGGGGGGACGGTCAGTGGGTAGGTGTAAGGAACTGAATTTCCCTGACTTTATAATTCTTTTCTTTTTTACGTTTATTTATTTATTTTCAGAGAGAGAGTGCGAGAGAGAGCAGGGGAGGGGCAGAGAGAGAGAGAATCCCAAGCAGGCCCCAGCTGTCAATGCAGAGCTGGATATGGGGCAGGAACTCATGAACCGGGAGATCACATGACCTGAGCCCAAATCAAGAGTCAGACATTTAACCCACTAAGCCACCCAGGCACCCCAAGTTTGTAATTCTTTTTTTTTTTTTAATTTTTTTTTTAACGTTTATTTATTTTTGAGACAGAGAGAGACAGAGCATGAACGGGGGAGGAGCAGAGAGAGAGGGAGACACAGAATCGGAAGCAGGCTCCAGGCTCTGGGCCATCAGCCCAGACCCCGACGCGGGGCTCGAACTCACGGACCGTGAGATCGTGACCTGAGCCAAAGTCGGACTCTCAACCGACTGAGCCACCCAGGCGCCCCCCAAGTTTATAATTCTTGAAGCTGGGTGATAGGTATATGAAGGTTCATTTTACACTTTCCTCTATTTTTGTGTATGTTTGAATTTTTCCATAATAGAAAGTTTTTTAAAACCCTTATTTTAATGTTCCGAATCTAAAACTCTTAAACTATGCTGTGCTACTTTCCAATCCTAGGGGAAAATGCCAGTGACAGGATCAAACAACCTCTTTGTGCACAAGAGATGTTTCGAAGTCTGGAATGGCCATGCAGCAGAGGGCTATATCAAACGTCTGTTGGATAAGACTTTGGAGATAAACACTTTTGCTGAGTTGTCTTGTATTGTTAAAGTGAAATGTTCAGGGGTCATAGAAATAAAAATAAAGGGAGTCAAGCTATTTTGAAGAACTAAAACTGATTCTTAGCATTAAATGATTTATTAGTTATTATATTGACCTTGAAATGACCCTGAAGATCCATGGCAATGACCTGAGCTATCTCCTGTGAGTATGCAGTAACTCTTGTGAACAGTAACTTTGTGGAAAAGGACTGAAAATCAAGCAACCTGGTCTATAAATTATTTTCTCCTGGACCTCTAGACTCATTAAACATCTAAAAGGGTTCCTTTTCCCACTCCCCCTTATAGTTTTATAAAGCTTACAAAGAAAATTTCATGTAATGGTAGGTTCTCAAATTTGGGGGTATATATGTTCTTAAACTTTTTTTTTTAAGGTGAAATTCACATTAAAAAAAAGAAATTTACGTAACTGAAAATTAACCATTTTATCTTATTTTTTTTAGTTTATTTTTTATTTTGAGACAGAGAGCAGGGGAGAGGTAGAGAGCGAGCGAGAGAGAGAGAAGAGAGAGAGAGAGAGAGAGGGAGAGAGAGAATCCCAAGCAGGCTCTGCACTGACAGCTCAGAGCCTGATGTGAGGTTCGAACTCATGAACCTTTCAATCAGACCTGAGCCAAAATCAAGAGCCAGACACAACTGACTGAGCACAACTGGCTATAATTTTGTTCATTAGGTGACCATTTATTACCCAGAGTCAGGTTGGGCCCTGTGCTGTCATTCTATCATCCCTGGTCCCTGTCCTCTAGTGTCAGTAACAACTCCTTTATTGTTGTGATGTCCCAAAAGGTCCCTGCAAACTTCCAAAATGTCCTCAAGGGTGCAATACTCTCCCCTTGAGAATTAAAAAAAAAAAAAAAAAAAAAAAAAAAAAAAAAAAAAAAAAAAAAGCCAACAGGAATTTCCCACAATAAGTCCCAAAATGTCCTCTAGGGGGCAACATCATCTCCTTGAGAACTAGGTGGAACCACGATCTAGCCTGGAGTTCATTACCCTCCATTTCCCAATAAAAACAGGGTTGGATTAGCAAGGAAGGTAGAGAAAATAGCTATTGGTTGGCAGTCAGCAAGATACCATAATGCCTCCCTTTGGCCAATGGTCTCCTCCTTTCTTCCCTAGTTACTTCCACGGGCCGGAGCCAGCTTCTGGCATTTCTTCCACACCGTGTAGTGACTTCTCTGTAGAGCCATCCCTGTGACTAGAAAAACAAAATCTTTTGCCAGAATAATGATGTTCCCAGAGTAGAAAGAAATAGGTGCCAGGGAAGCATTGGTCACTTATGGGCATCACAGAAGTTTCCATCTCAGAGAAATACAAGGATCTGCCAAGCTTGGAGACATTTTGGAGGTCCAGATGAACTTTGGAAACGATGGGCAAGTTGGTAAAACATGCAACCTTCCTCCACAACCTCCCCACACCACACCCCCCACACACCTGGCACACATGGGCACGTGCGTGGGCACACACACAGATACACACACGTGCACACACACAAAGCCACGTTTGGTAGCTCTGTTGGAATCTTAGAGGCAATTTGTATCATGACCGGGAGACTTGCTCTCACTGATCAGCAAAGAAAGCTCTAAGGTATACAAAAGAAGGTTCTTTAGATATATCGCCCAAGATGTATTGCAAAAGACTGCCAGCTGGGTCTTCCAACCCAGCCATCCAGGGGGTCCTCAAAAGTGGCAAATATACTACAATTTACTTGTCTGTTCTCCAATCGATGGGTATTTAAGGTGTTCCCAGTTAGGGACTATTTTGACTAGCGCTGCTGTGAACATTCTTTTCATGCCTTTTGGTACACATTTGTTGGATATATACATTCGGGTGGAATTCTTGAATCATAGAGTAAGCTTCCTTTCAGCGGGAGTTGATATCGCCAAGCCATTTTCCAAAGGGATTCTAAGGGAGATCCTGTGTTTCTCCTCTACTCTAACATTCTATACTTCTCTACTCTGGTCGCCAAATGCCTGGAGGCTTTCCCACACCAAGCGGTTCTGCAACTGGGGGGATACCAGCTGAAGTTCAATTCCGTTCCGATACTATCTACCCGGAGTTAGCATGAGACCCCGTTGGTTTAAGAGCTCATTCCCACAAGATTGCCCACCCCCAGCTTCAGCCTCAAATTGGAAGCACTTCTGATTGACTGGGTATAAATCAGATGTTGCCACAACCCCTTTCTCTGTTTTCATTAATTTGCTACAGTGGCTCACAGAAGTCAGGAAAATAGTCTACCTACTAGACTACTGGTTTGTTACAAAGGATATTAAAGAATATGAATGAACAAGGGGCGTCTGGGTCGCTCGTCGCTCTGTCCATTGAGCATCCGACTTCAGCTCAGGTCACGATCTCATGGTTTGTGAGTTCAAGCCTCATATCAACTCACTGCTGTCAGCATGGAGCCCACTTCCTATCCTCTCTCTCTGCCCCTCCCCCATTCAAGCGCACATGCGCGCACTCCCTCTCAAAACTAAAACATAAAAAAAAAAAAAAAAAAAAAAAAAAAGAACAGGAATGAATTTAACTCATTAATGAGCGAACCAGCAGAAAAATTGAGCTGGTTCAAGTTGGAGATGAGAAATGTGTATGCATAAAAACAAATGCAGGAATTAGGTTGGAAAGTTTGCTACAAAATTGATTAATACCATTCAAGGTCGTCTTTCCTACCAGACCAAAAATCCTTTGAAACTTGAGAATCTTCCATAACTTCTCAGAGTCTAGACCCCAATCAACAATTACATAGTAAGTCAAAGTGACATTTAGAATGTTAGGGCGGGGGCGCCTGGGTGGCTCAGTCAGTTAAGCATCGGACTCTTGATTTCGGCTCAGGTCATGATCTCACGGTTTCATGAGCTGGAGTCCTGCATGGGCTCTGTGATGACAGTGTGGAGCCTGCTTGGGTTTCTCCCTCTTTCTTTGCCCCTCCCCTGCTTGCGCTCTCTCAAATAAACTTAAAAAAAAAAAAAAAAAGTCAGAAGGGCTTGGTAGGCAATGTTAGTGGTCTAGTAAGACTCTGAAAAGGCATGGAGAAACCTTCCTGCCTCATGAGACTTGTTGATCTTTTCATTTTTCTCATTACCTAAAAGCAGACAGCCCTCTAGAATTCTGGAATGGCCTGCTGAAGCTTCAGAGATGGCCAGCTGGAGACCACAGCTTGAAAGGACAGACCACCGTGTGGTCTAGTCTTAACCAGTGTGGTTTCATCCATCGCTAGAATACATGGGGTTCAGAAAACAAGGCACAGAAGGGGAAAGACAATTCGCAGTATTTTTCTTTCCATTCTCATAATCCTGCTCTACCAGTCTTGTGTTAAAGAAACCTTTCGGACAATTTTGTTAAAAGCGCGTGCCAACATTTTATTGCAATGATGCATGCAAAGAAAAAAAAAGTCTCTTGTAGGTGAATTAGAAATGTATTCTTGGTATGGACATTTTAGGGGAGAAGTGAATGGTTAAATAACTATCATTAAACTAGAGGCTAGATCCAGAAAGTAAATAAAACTAGATCCAGAACATAAGAAAGGAAAGATGAAGATTAGGAGTCTTGATTGGCAGGCAGTAGTTCCTCAGAACAAATTTCATAACCATCAAAATTCACTCGAAATGGCTTAAATCTTTTTTATCAAGAAAGCTAATTACTTCACTGAAGGAGATTGTTATAAATTACTCACAAAGAGCGTATGTCCCAGACTAGTTTGCGGGCATTTTTTTTTTCTTCTTTCATGGTAGGATTAATAGACCAAGAAGTAATTTGGCGCCTTTACCTCCAGATTTATCTTTCATGCTGCACTGGTTTTCTTTCTGTTCCCGGAACCTAAATGGTCCATACCTCGTCAGGCTCTGAAATAAGCTTTTCCTTGGCTTGGAACTTTCTCTTCTCCTTCCCATCTCCACTTAAACAACCCTGTCCTGGGCGCCCCCTTTAACACCTCATTTAATAGAGGCTCTCTTCTAACTTCCAGTTCCTTTCCCCTGGGGCATTATCGGTTTTTAAGCTCCAGGAAGCTAGAAACTGTTCCCATCGACCATCACAGAGCTTGACACTGTACAAGGAGCTCATAAAAGCACAGAACAAAGATCCTTGGATATAAACCGGCCTCAACGAATTTTTGCAGTAGGCAACGGAATGCCCCACACGGACTAAAATTCTTGAGGCGCTCTTTACGGCTGATATTACGTTCCTGAGACAACTATTTAGACGCCAGGATTGTCTGCATCCGTTAAATGAGAATAGTAGTTCCTCCCAGCGGAGTTTTGAGGATCAAAAGATTGTAGGTCGTTTGCACACCGTTTGAACCCGGTCAGTCGCTCCCACGTGTAACATTTATCTTGAGCCTTCCCGATAACCTACGCTCCAAGCTCTTAAACTTCCCGGAGGCAGTACCAAGGCCCGCCCCTCTCGCACCGCCCCAGGGAGACGTCACTGACCGAGGTTTCTAATGACGTCAGCTCCGGACCTGTTCGGCTCCATCCTCCCCTTCTCCGGAAACCTACAACTCACGGCACCCGGCCTCCAGCTTTCGGTTATTTTTTTTTTTTCTTTCTTTCCGTAGCTCGAATTCTTTCCCTCCCATTCTTCCACCTAAAACTTTAGTCTCTTCCCGCCTTCCCTCAAGCTGGTAATTTTCGGTTCTTGCCGCTTGCGCTCGGGTGCATTTCCCAGCCTTTTGCTCTGTTAATCGCCTCCCGAGCCCCGCCCTTCAGCCTTTCCCGTCTAAATTCCTCTTTCGGCTAGTTCCGCCTCCTGCCACCCGCCTCCGACACCGCCTTCGGCTCCTTCCGGATCATCGCAGTTCCTTGCCTTCCCCCCCCCCCCCCCCTCCCCCCCGTCCTGGTCCCGCTTCGGCTATCTCCGGCTCCCGCGACTTTCCATCCATTCTCTAGCCACACCCCCATCACCAACCTCGGCTTTTTCCGTCTCTCGCTCCTCTGCCTTCGGCTTTTTCCGCCTTGCCTCGACCTCACTCCCTCCCTTCGGCTCTTTCCGCCGGCCTTCGGGAGAAGGCCTGTGCCCCTCTCCTCCACGTGACGCGGCCTCCGCCTCCGCCTCCCAGTTCCCCCTCCCACCTCGCCCTTCCTCCCGCCTCAGCCTCTCGGCTCCTCCAGGCCGGGCCGCCATTTTGTGTGAATTTCTGACTGCGGCGGGGGCCGAGCAGCCGGGGCACCTAGGGCGGGCAGACAGACAAGACAGTCGGCCCGTCTCCGCGGCCCGTTTCCTCCCTCCCTAAAATCCTTTTTTTTAACCCCCCTCGCTCGCTCTCCTCTTCTCCCCTCCCCCCTCGCTTGCTCCATCGCGCGCGGCCCGCGCTAATTACACCCAACCACCCACCAGTGTCCGTGTCTCCCGGGTCCCCCACCTCCGGGCCCGCGGGGGAGGTGTGTGTGGGGGCTCTCGCCCCGATGAGGGCCCCGTGCCCGTGAGCGAGTGACCCCAGGGGCGGGCTGCGGAGAAAGGCGGCGAGCGGCCCGCCGAGGCCTAGGCCGCGCGGCCTACGCGGAGGTCGGCGCAGAGGTGATTCCGAAACCGAAAAACTATATACCCATTCCTATCAGGAGCCCTCAGAGCTGAAGTGTGCCCCTCCCGCCACGCCCAAGCAGTCCTTTTTCGTGCATTAACATCCCCTCCCCCCCCAAAGGAACTATGGAGGCCGCGCCCGGGACCCCCCCGCCGCCACCATCAGAGTCGCCGCAGCCGCCATCGCCGCCGCCGCCATCAACGCCTTCGCCTCCTCCGTGTTCCCCCGACGCCTGCCCGGCCACCCCGCACCTCCTCCACCACCGCCTCCCGCTCCCTGACGACAGGTCAGGCCCCCGGCCCGGCCGGGGCAGCGTCCCCGGGGGGAGGAAGAGGAGGAGGAGGAGGAAGGGGGGCGGCCGCCATGTTGGGCCGGGCCGCGGAGGAGGAGGAGGAGGAGGAAGGGCGGGGTCGGTGGGTGTCTCTCGCTCGCTCGCTCTTTCTCGCTTGCTTTCTCTCCTGGCCTCATGCGTTTCCCCCCCCTCGCGGCGCTCGCCCGCTCTCCCTCGCTCTCGCTCTGTCTTTTTTGGGCGCCATGCTGAGGGGAAGGTGAGGAGGCGCCCCCCGGACCCCCGCGCCCGCCCGCCCGCCCTGGGGAGGGGGCGCTGTGGGGGGGGCTGCGGAGGCCCACGGGGGTCCTGGCTGCCCCAGCGCCCGGAGCTGGCAGCCATGGGCCCGCCTGCCCGTCGCCTGGCTTCGGGGAAGGGGATGGGGGAGGGGCTCCCGGACCCTTTTTGGGGGGGGGGGGATCTCGAGTAGTAACCCCGCTCTTAGGGATTTGGGAGTTGGGGGTTTCCAGCCCCTGGCAGTATCCTTTCTCCTGGGGGAGGTGTGCCCTGCCCTACTTGGAGAGGTACCCTAGTTTAGGCAGAAAGTGGGGGTTCGTTCAGTTCTAGCTCCATCCTTTTAGTGGGGGGGGGTCCTTTGGGTGGGGGCTCTCGCACTTTTTTTTGGCGGGAGGGATTTCCTAGCTATTACCTAGAGGGCAAATTTGGTTGGGGGGGGGGGAATCTCTAATTCCTTCGATGGAAGCCCCTTTCTCTTTTGCGGGGAGAAGCCCCCTCCCCGTGTTTTTCCTTGAAGGCAGGGGTCCTCTCGTTTTTCGTAGGTAGGTGATGCGTTTTTGGCGAGGGGGGTGGGGGGGTGAGGTTTGCTTTACCCTGCCTTGGAGGGGAGAGGAAGTTGGTCTCTTCTTTCTCATGGGGTTCCCTCCTCTTTCGGGCTAAAATGGGGCGCCATCCCTTCCGGGGGAGAAAACGAGATTTGTTTTTTTTTTGTTTTTTTTGTTTTTTTAATTTTGTGCTTTTGCAGGGGGTGAAAGGGAGTGCCCCCCTTCCCCTTTTATGAAGTGCGAAATGGGTTTGCCCCACGCCCTTCTCTGGAGGGTGATAAAGGGGCCAGCCAGCCTGGCGCGTTTTAGAGCGAGGTTGGGGCCCCTGTTTCCCCTGCTCCAGCAGAGGGTTGGGGTGCAGGGTTTGCCCTCCCTTTCCTGGCGGGGCAGGGGAAGAGGTGTCTAGAGAGTGGATTGGGAAATGGAAGGAGGTTTTCAAGCGGCAGGAAAGGCAGCCTGAGAAGGAGTGGGGGTGGGGAGGGGAAAAGATCGAGCTGGACAGATGGCTGCCCCATAGCAGCCCGGGCTGGGGAGTCGCGGGAGGACCCTCCCCTAGATTGGGGTCTTAGCGAGGGCTTCCTTGCCAGGCACCACGGCCCCTTCTCCCCACTGCCACCTCCCCTTTTCCCTTTCTCCTTCACAGACCATACTTTGCCTTTTAAAAGAAATGCCACCCACATTCAGAGACACAAGTGCAGCAGTTTGGTGAGCTTTTAAAAAAAAATTTTTTTTTTTGTTTTTTTTTTTTTGTTTTTGTTTTTGTTTTCTGTTTTGTTCTAATTAAATGTATCGTCCTGGGAATCGCAGCCCATCGCAGCCTGACTCCAGTTCAAGGAAATAAACAGATTAGCAAAGGTCTGTGCGCTAAGCCCACGTTGGGCTTCCGGGCCCCCTCTGGGGGGCAGGTGCATTACTCAAAGGTGCTTACACGCTTTATTCGACCTCTAAGGAGTTCTCTTATGTCAGAAGTGTATGTCTTACAATGGGTTGGGATGGTAAGTAGCCTCTTTTATTGAGTAATTCAATTATCTCCCTCTTTTTGTCCCTTTCCTGCCTGCCTTCCTCCTGCCTTTAGACCAAAGTGATGCTTGAGTGAATTGATATGTTCGAATCAGGATTCTAACCCAGTTTTGAGCCCTTTTAGACTTGCACATCCTTTCGATCTTTAATTTTTTTTAATTTGTCGTACACAGTTTTGTCAAAAAAAAAAAAAAAAGAGCGTTACTGTAACATGACAAAAACTTATGTAAAAGGCCCATATGTTTTCAAGCCCTTGGTATCCCTCTCTCCCTATCGGTCCATTGCTTTGTCTCCAGCATTCATCTTTGAAGAAAGTGGACACTTCAGAGGTCCATTTCTAGGAGACGAGGTTAAAACTGAATTTGGTTTATGATCCCTGTATTTGAGTTAATGTGCTCCCTCCCTCCCCCCCGCCCCTCCCCCCTCCCCCAAAGATTGTGGTTCAAGTAGATCCAATTTTCTCATTTTACTCCAATGTCTCTTATGGTGATGGACGTTTAAATTAAGCAAGTCATTTGTAAAGTACTGTTTAAGCACCAAATCTGTAAAGTGTCAACCCCCAGTCTCCTCTCCCCGTCTCCACTGTTGTTCCCTTTGTTCGAAAGCACATGCCTGACCGTGAAAAGTTGATGCAAACGTGTTACATGCCCAGTCATGGTGGAGAGAACACTTCCTCCGGCCCCCAGTCCTCCCTCTCCTACACATACAAGGAAAAAAACGGCAACAGAAATGACTTGCAGAACCAAACACTTGTACTTCCGATGTGTTTTACAAGCATAAGTTCCGTTAAAAGACAAAACACGTTGAAGTTCCATTTTCCCTCTTGGCCCCAGTTTTGGTCCCTGATGTACTTTGGTCGAGAAAACTTTTTAACACACGGCCCTTTTCCCCTCTGAAAGGTCCTGTTTACCTTTTTTTTTTTGTTTGTTTTTTTCCATTCTTAGGGGGAAAAAAACGTTCACTTACGTTGGGATAAGGAAAAGGTAACTGCAGTTCAGTGGGCCATTTGTCTTAGTCTTCCTCTCAAAATACTCACAACGTAACTGCTGTGAAGTGGTGATGTTAGGTATGTAAAATCAGTTGTGGGAGGAAGAAGTGTCCACACTGTACAATATCCTGCAAAAAAAAAAAAAAAAAGTCTCAAGCACGAACTGAACACACTCTCTCCAGTGCGCAGGGTCAGCTGAAAATGAACTGCCTTTATTTGAAGTTTTCCATCCTTGGTGAAATTCCTTCTCCAGGAGCCAGATTCAGCAACTGGCTGCTCACAGACGAAAACTTTCCAAGTTTCGAGGGCAACTGAGTTGTAGAAGGATGCTTGTTTAACTTGACTTGAAATGTTAAGGAAATGGGATTTCTTTTGTAAGTGAACATTGTAGCAGTCATTCAGTGAATTCAAAAGTATCTCCCCAAACACTTAAAAAGGACTCAGGCGTAGCAACACAAGGGTTCGGTTTTGTTTTGGTTTGGTTTTTTTCCCCCGTTCTCGAAGGAATCTCATCCATGAAAACCAAGAAGCCCCAGTAATTATGTCAAACTGTATTTCCATAGTCTTTGTTTTTGAAATGTCACAGTACTGCCTTTTTTTTTTTAACTCCCCCCAAACTGATGTACCAATACTAGTTAAAATTCAAATTAATGGATGTTGCAAAAAAAGAAAAAGGGTGTCACTCAGAATCCCTGATTTAACAGCAACTCTTAGACGCTTGCAATCTTTAAAATTGTTATATTCTCTGGGGAGAGGTTTAATCTGAAACCAAATACAAATCTCCCAGTAGAAGTACAACCAATTGTAGCCATGAAAATACGGGTATTCTGCTCATGAAACCCCTTTATTTTTTATTCTTAAATATGTTCTGCAGAAGAAAAAGACGATTCCCCAAAAGGGCTTTTCTCATTCCCGGTCTGTCCTGTCTCCCAGATAGGGTTTCGATTTGCTCAAGTTTTTGAGTTGTTGACAAGCCAGGATTTGTCAGTACAGCAAAGACACTCCTATGGCTTTTGCTTAGCCAGGAAGGCTCATCCCAAGTGGAAACTGCTTTGCGCCTGTGGAACTGAAGGCTTTCCCAGCTGTTGACTCCCTGGCAAGCTAGAGATGAATGGTCGACTCTGAGTTTGTTTCCGGCCAGTTGAATGCAGACAGTTTCATATTAAGCTGGTTTAGTAATTTGTCCTTTATTATTTATTTATTCATTTATTTATTTATTTATTTTAACGTTCTATTTATTTTTGAGAGAGAGAGAGTGTGCGAGCAGGGCAGGTACAGAGAGAGTGGAGGACAGAGGATCCGAAGCAGGCTCTGTGCCGACAGCAGAGAGCCCAATACGGGCTCCAACCCGTGAGCCGTGAGATCATGACCATGAGCCAGAGTCAGATGCTCAACGGACTGAGCCACCCAGGTGCCCTGTAATTTATCCGTTAATAATTCCTCCACCTCCGCTCTTTTCAGTCTTTTCCCTTCCCCGATAGGGGAGGAATGGATGTCTCCCTGTTGCCTTACCCATTGTTCCCTTCTGTTAACGTCATCGTGGCTATTGAGGCCCGAGGACCATCTCGTAGAAGCCAGATCCAGTTACAGCAAATACCTGGATGGTGAAAGTCGCTAATTATTCCCAAGCCTCCGGGGATAGCTTTAGGTCAAACCATATTCCGGAGAACCCAGTTTTGGTCCCTGTGGACAGAATGTGCTGGAACCAGAGTGACTGGTGCTGACCCAGGGTGGGAAGTTGAGTGACAATAATTCGGAGCAAATAGTAAGTGAAATGGCTGAGTTTCTAAGCAGGCAAGGTGCTTGCCTTTACCTTGGCAACATAGCCCCTAACACAATAGGAGAAAAGAGGCCGGTCTCTGAGGTTCCTGGTAGTTGGTATTTAATAGGTCGATTCAGGCATCGGAGGCAGGAATCAGAATAAATGATTCGAGGCCGGTTTCATAATTAACACCTAATGGAAAGAGAGGAGCAAGCTGCCTGTTCGGGTGGCTTATGATGTGCTTTCGGTTAAGGTAAAACCGGGGCTGTGTGTTTGGAGCCAGGTTTCGTTCATGGATTTGGCTCTCCAAATGTATCGGCCTCGTCTTTGCCGCGGAACTGTTCTAGTTTTGATAGTTAATGAAGATGGCAGCCTGGAAAGGCTGCACAGGGTTTTTTTCTTTTTCTTTTTTTTTTTTTTTGGGGGGGGGTGCTTTGTAACGAAAGGAGATTACACAGGCAGTTTTAAAATTTCTGACTTGATCAGTTGATGGCAGTTTGAAGACGTGGCCCCCTCGGTTGGTGTGGACTTAGTTGCATCCCACAATCGTCATTCCGATAGAATGCTTTTTTGTTCCCATACTGGATATCTACCGGGAGCATAGTTTGCTTCTCTTGGCCAAATTGCTCAGGATGGAGAATCTCTCTCTTTTTTTTTTTTTTCCCCCCCCCTTTTTTTTTTTTTTTTTTTTTTTTTTTTTTTTGGTGAATTTGTATCTGTGTGAATTGGTGACTCAGCTCCCTGTGTGTAAGGCAAGTGTTGACATCTTTTGAACATTGGAGGTGGCTACGGGATAGGAAGGAACAGTGTGGGCTCTGGAAGCAGATAAGATTGTGTCCAGGCTTGGCCATCCCTGCAGTGGGCACTGAGGCTAATGCTCTTTTCTCAGGGTCATTGCGGTCAAGCGGGCATGTACCAGACACCCACACGATGCCTAGCATTTGGCAAATCTTGGTTTCTTTATCTTCTTGCTGTCTCTGCTGCAGAAAAATTCTAAATCGAATGTATAGCCTGGTATGTAAGCGGAAGAACGAACATCTGTGTTTTTTTTGTTTCTTTTAAATGTTTTTATTTATTTTTGGAGGAGAGAGAGAGAGAGAGAGAGCGAGCATGAGCGGGGGAGGAACAGAGAGAGGGGGAGACACAGAATCCGAAGCAGGCTCCAGGCTCTAAGCTGTCAGCACAGAGCCCGATGCGGGGTTCGAACTCCCAAACTGTGAGATCATGACCCGAGCTGGAGTCAGACGCTTAACCGACTGAGCCACCCAAGCGCCCCAGAGCAACTGTGTTTTTGAGGCAAGTCCGTTTCTCTTCGCCCCTTAGGTTCCTGGCCAGCTTATTTAATTTTGAGCAGCAGATTGGGGTTGAAGCTAAGTGGAAGCCATCTTAAGGCCTTTCTGGCTTGCTCAAGGTCCTTGTTATAGATGCTGGGACGGTCTCGGCGGCTTGAGCTTATGCTGACGTCCTGCCTGCGTTCATCTTTGGCGATTAGGGTTTGAGCCTTCCTGCCACCTCAGTGGGCCTCCTGAGAACTGAGAAAGTGGGGCCGGAGCACCCCAACCCGCTGCTGACTGGTCTCGTCACCTCAGGCAAGTCCTTTACCCCCTCTAGAATCTCTGACAGACGAGCAAGGCCCGTCCCAGCTCCCAAGATTCTCCTCGCCCCTTGGGAGTTTGGCTGAGTCAGTAAAGGTTTTTGTTCATTCAGCAGTCAGGCCCGTACCGTGCTTTGCTTGGAGCAGAAAAGTTTTCAGGGTGTGCAAGGAGCTCTTCTCTCTGGAGGACTTTATTTAGATTTGAGCTAAGCTTGTTCCTACCTTTGCCCGGCCTCAAATTTCCTTCCCATGTCTGACACCTGCGGCTTCTGGCCACCATAGGGGTTGCTGCTGCTGTGGCAGCTCTGGAGACCCAACTGCAAAGGGGGTGCCTTAAAAATGAATTGCGAGGTTAGGCTGAGTGGTTAGATCCCAGGTGGATCTGTCAGTCAGCTGAGCATCTGGTTCCTTTGTCCCTGTTGTCTCTGTCCGATGGTCCCCAGAAACCATAAACTCCTGGAAGTTTAAAGCTTAGTACTGCGTGGATTCCGTTTGTTCCCTTTAAACGTGTCTTGATCCTCTTCTGGTAGAGGGATGGTGGGGAGTGGTGGACCGCGTGGACGTGGGGTCAGGCCGACTGTATGTGACCTGTGAGTCATTGACTGCTAGTCTCCCCAAATGTGTGACAGTGCCTCGTGTGAAGGTCAAAGATTACCTCCCTGGTTCCTGCTGAGTGCTTCCCATGTGCTAGCTCGCCCCAGGCCTGTGCTGAGAATTTGAAACAAATGAAGTCACTTGTCCAAGGTCACAGAGCTGGGTGTGGAGGCAGAGGTAGAATCCCGGGCCCAAATCCCGTACCTATATGCTGTCGTGGGGCCTATACGATGTTTTCAAACTGCAGTGTGCAGCCATTAGCAGGATATGAAGTCCCATTTATTGATTTGTCTCCTGCATTTGAAAAACAAAGGAATGAAACAGGGTAGAAAAGGCAGAGTACAGTGGAGTTTAAGAGCCACTTTGTAAAACTTCAGAGAAACACATAAAGGAGATGTGGGTCAAGGTCAAAGCTGAAAAGCTACTGCTGGGAGGACGGGTGGACAGTCTGTGGCTCTACAAGATCCAAGCCTGCCCACTTGGCTTATTTTTTTTCTCCCCCCTAAGTAAAGTTTTATTGGAACATAGCCACGGCCATTAATTTATAAGGTCAGTGCTGCTTTTGCACTAAACCTCAGAGTTGCCATAAAGGTACAGAGAACTGTACGGCCTGCAAAGCCTACGGTATTTATTCTTGGGCCCTTTAAAAAAAAATTTTTTTTTTTATTTAGGTAATCTCTACCTCGGACGTGGGGCTTGAACTCAGTGACCCCAAGATCAAGAGTTGTATGCTCTTCTGGCTGAGCCAGCCAGGCAACCCCACATTTTGGGCCTTTAAAGAAGAAGGTGGCTGGTCCCTACCTGCACAGGAGCCATCGTTGTCTTTGTTGTGGCAGAGGTGGTGGGAGAGAGTGGAAGGGAAGTGTAGGTATTCCCTTAAAAGTTGGCCCCAAAGACGCCTGGCTGGCTGTCAGTAGAGCGTGCAGCTCTTGATCTCAGGGTGATGAATTCTATCCCTACTTTGAATGTAGAGAATACTTTAAAAAAAAAAGGGGGGGGGCGCCTGGGTGGCTCCGTCGGTTAAGCGTCCGGCTTCGGCTCAGGTCACGATCTCGCGGTCCGTGAGTTCGAGCCCCGCGTCGGGCTCTGTGCTGACGGCTCAGAGCCCGGAGCCCGTTTCCGATTCTGTGTCTCCCTCTCTCTCTGCCCCTCCCCCGTTCATGCTCTGTCTCTCTCTCTCTCAAAAATAAATAAACGTTAAAAAAAAAAAATTAAAAAAAAAAGTTGGCCTCAGAGAGTGGGGACCCTCCATGACCTGGCCCGTTGTTTCACTCCTTCCAGTGCATGTAGAGGCCCCAGCTTGGGCTTTTGAACCTTTAAGTCAAAGAGATTTTCATTCATCGGAAGTAACGGGAGACTTCTTGAAGCCAGCGGGGAAGTGGATTGCAGCTAACACGTCCCTGTTAGGGCCCAACCCAAGGGAGCTGGGCCCAGACATGAGTGTCACTTGGCTAAATGTCCATTGCAGGTGGCTTGGGTTGTTGCCCTCCTCATTTTCCTAACAGACACCAGGGCTTAGGTTTCCTTGGGATTTCAGGCCCTGCCATTGCATGGAAAGCCAGAGCAGTCCCGGGAACCATAGCTTCTTGCCAGGGGAGGTGGGCCGCATCCCTGGGGGGTGCTGACTGGTGGCCCCTTTCACGTCGGTCGATGCATCACGTACGGGCTTTTGTCGCTCTCTGGCCTATCAGGAAGCCCTTGATAGACGCTCGGTGAATGAGTTTTTGATTAAAGACAACCCCTCGATTACCTCATTGGAGTTTTAGGTAACCCACGTTATTGCCTGTGAAAATAGTCCCGTGTCTGTGTTGACGAAACTGAGCAAGAGGGTATGGAGAGCTGAGGCCGATGCTGGGTTTGTGTAGAACATGTCGCAAGTGCTGCCCCCAGTCTGAACCTGACCCTGTGCTGGACCCTTGGAAACTCAGGTGACCGCCAGCCTCTTCTCTGTCCTCCAGGAGCCCACAGTTGACTGGAAGTTAGCAAAGAGTTGAATACAGATAATTGCAGTTGTTTTTTTTCTTCTTTTTTTAAAGTTTATTCATTTATTTTGAGAGAGAATCTCAAGCAGGCACAGAGCCCCATGTGGGGCTCAGACTCACAAACCGTGAGATCATGACTCGGGCCGAAACCAAAAGTCAGACGCTTGCCTGACTGCGCCACCCAGGCACCCCCAGATAAGTGCAGTTCTTAAGGAAATTCTTTGGTGGTGTATGAACAAGAAATCCTAGTAATCCTAGGCTAGGTTTTCTTTTAAGACGAAAATGTTAATATATTCTTTGTCTTAGTTGAATGTATGTTGAATGGAACCAAACCTATTTCCTCTGAAAAGATTCCAGACGAGCAAGAGGCTTGGTTCACAAGTTGAGTGATTTGATTTTCCTTTCTGGAATAATAGAAATTGGTCCTCCTTGGATGAGAACCAGCATCCTTCCAGCTGTCTGAAGCCTTGGTTGGCATGAGAAGGTGGTTAAGAAACTCTGTTGCTGAGAAACAGACTTCAGAGGTTCATCTGACAGGAGGAACTGGGGTCAGATGGATGCCTTTACCAAGAACAGGAGCTGTGAGGTGCCCGGTGGCTCAGTCGGCTAAGCATCTAGCTCTCGATTTCGGCTCAGGTTGCGATGTAGAGGTTCGTGGGTTCGAGCCTGGGCTGTGCACTGATAGCACGGAACCTGCTTGGGGGTGTCTGTCTGTCTGTCTGTCTCTCCCCCTTCCCTCCACACCCCCCCCACCCCCCACTCTCGAGTGCTGGCTTTCTCGCTCTCTAAATAAATAAATAAACACTAAAAAAAACCAGGAGCAGCGTTCAGAGTGAGTGGGACTGAAAAAGTAGCTGTTCAGGCGAAGGAAATGACACCGGACTCCGTGAGACTCTAGTAAGTAGGCCAGGTTTTTTCTCGATCAGCTTGTTTGAAGCTCTGCAGAAACGCTCTGCCTGAGGGGTTTGTGTGCTTGGACAAACCCTGGCGTGGATGCCGCACACCCCGGGATGAAGTGTTCCTGCTGGTGTTGCACGGCTTTGGAATTTCCTTCCCTTGGAATGATTCCCGTTGCTCTCTGTCCATCTGGGGAGAAGACCCTTTCCTTGGGGTTTTTCCAGGATTCTTTGGGCCTTTCTGTGCAAAAGTCTTTGGTGAGACTTTTGAACGTCTCATTTCCCTTTATTTGATCTTGGAAGGACTGTATTTGCCTCGTGTCTTTGCTTAAGAATGGTTTTTCCTCCTAGGCATTTGTTCTGGGCCGGGGTAGTGCTAAGCACGTGATTGACCATGGTCTCAGGAAATTCTTCCCAAGAGGATTCGGTCCTTCTCACAGGTTCTGCTTCTGTCTTCACCTCACAGTTGAAACCTGGACACAGACCTCGCCCAATACCTTAATACCTCGCTTTGGTGTTTCTTGGAATGCTGTTTCCTTTGGTCGGTTTTCTGTACATCTGTCTTCTTTTTGCCAGCGCCGTTATAAATTTCGGGGAGGGGTTTTGGCGGTTGGCCTGTTGAGTTAATTATTCTCTTCCAGATGATTTCTAATTCTCCAGGCTCGAGGTTGAGAGTTGGGCCCGGAGTCAGAGAATCCAGGACTTGTTCCAGTTTTGCTCTGTGCTGTGACCTTGTAGGCAAATATCTTCTCCTCCCTGAGCCTCTGTGAAATGGGGGTGCCGATGACTCACGACCAACGTGGGTCTGCTACCGCGTTTCAGTGAGAGATGAGTGGATGTGAACTCAGCAGTCTGGTGCCTGGCATGGAAGTCGGCTGCTGCAGGATGTTTGTCACGAATACTTCTCGCTGCTTTCGGTGTATAAGACGCTGGGGTATCCTGGCAGGTTTTGTCGTTGAGGAAATCAGGGCCCTCCTCCCCAACCCCAGACTCCAGCTCTCTGCCTTCCTCGATAACCTCTCCTCAACTTGTTGAGGCGGTCCCCACTCAGGGCATCTTTTTTTCTTAACTTACAGAAATTTTCTAGCATTTTCGTTAGAAGAGAAAAGCCATCATCTGCACATCACCTGGTTTCACAGTTATCTACATTTTGCCAATTTTGGTTCATCTCACTACATCCCCCATCTGCCTTGCGTATTTTTTTTAATGTTTGTTTATTTTTGAGAGAGAGAGAGAGCACGTGTGCGTGCAGGTGGGGGAGGGGCAGAGAGAGAGGGAGACACAGAATCCAAAGCAGACTCTAGGCTCTGAGCTGTCAGCACAGATCCTGACGTGGGGCTTGAACCCATGAACCACAAGATATGACCTGAGCTGAAGTCAGATGCGTAACTGACTGAGCCACCCAGGCGCCCCTGCCTTGTGTATTTTAAAGCAGATCCCAGATTTCACGTCATTTGACCTGCAGATTCTTTAGTGTGTATCTGTAACTTGAAGATTTTTAAAAATTATTACATTTATTTACTTATTTCCTTATTTATTGTAAAGTAGGCTTCACGCTCAGTGCGGAGTGCAACACAGGGCTTGAACTCAAGACCCTGGAGTCAAGACCTGAGCTGAGATCAAGAGTCCGGTGCTTAGCTGACTGAGCCACCGAGGTGCCCCAACGATTTTTTTTTTTTTTTAACGTAACCGCAAAGCTATAATCCTATGTAACAAAATTGACAATAACTACTTAATATTTCAAATACCCATTCCAAGTGCAGATTTCTCCATTTCCATTGGAGAAATTGACTTCTGGCTGTAGGTGCGTTCCCATCCGGGTCTCAGCACCGGACCGGCTCTTCTGCTCACGTTGAAGTGAGGGGTTCAGGGTGCTGGCGATCGGGCTTCTCGTGTCCCATGGTTGGTTTGCGCTTGGCTGCTCGGGTGGGGTGTTGTCTGTCACGTGGGCACGTTACCGTGGAGGTGGCGCGATGTCACAGTCTGTTGTGACACCACGTGAGAATGTTGAGGGGAAGGGAGACATAGAGCCCATTTGCTCTTGAGTTCTGGTCGATAAACCTAGGTAGTAAGGACACTGAAAACCATGTGCGAGGCCCAGAGGTTTATTTCAAGAATTTCCTGCCTCTGAAAATCCCTCAGTGAGGTGCCCCCCACCCCCCCGAGGCTCCTTCACCTCGTCGGAAAGCGAGGGAAAGCCTCTGTGCCTTCGCTCCCAGTAAACAACTGTCCCACACGGTCGGATTTGGGGACTTCGGCAGTTAGGCCTGTCGTTAACCATTTGAAGAGGCAGAGCCTCCCCGTAATTTTTGTAGTTTTGTCCCTAGTTAATGGGTCATTCCGAGCCTACCCAGGCAATTTGTTGAGCGTTTGGGCAGTTAATGGTCATAACCCTGACCTTCACATTAACCTAGCCGCCTCTTGTCAAGGGCTCTCATGATCTTCAGGTAACAGCCACTGCTCCCGTGAGTGTCCACCTTTTGTTTTTTTCGCCCCCACCCCATTCTCTTTTTTTGCAAACCAGATCGATCCACAAACCCGGGCCCCTTTCAGTTTCATTCCAGCTCTCTTGTCCAGAGAATTTCCATGTCGGGAAGCTTTGTTGTTTTTAAGGGGCCTTTGTCCCTTCTTCCTGGGGCTCAGCTCTCCCTGTGCCTTTCCCTCCTGGTCACCCACTCGGTTACTTCCTCTTACCAGCTGGATTAGAGCAGAGGAAGGGGACGTGTTGATTTGTCAGTTTTGTCAGCAGGGTTTGTCGGGAGAGGATAGCGCGCACTCGGTCCGGCCAAGTGTAGCGGGAACTTGTTGGCCAGCGGTCAGCAGCGACCCCCGAGGGGAGTTGGCTGAAGCTTCTCCGTACAGAAAGTGCTTCCTGATGAGCACCCCGGCCAGTTTAGGGGTTATCCTTAAATCTGGTAGCTGCTTTTTGTCTGGTACTTTGTGCCTTTCTCACGTCAAGGGCTTTATCCACATTAATCTCATTTAACCTTAACCACCCTGGTAGGTACTACAGTCACCCCATTCCACAGGTGAGAAAACCAAGGCGCTAAGTTACGCGTACCAAGAGCGTGAGAAGCGGAGCTGGTGGTTGGTCACTTGGCCTGCAGAAAGCGGCCCCGTGCCCCACCCCGCCAGCCTACTTTGAAGCCATGGGATTGCTTGACTGAGTGCTGTTTTTGCCAAGCCCGTGGTGTGTGTTGAATTCGGCACGCTCCTGTGCCCTGTGGAGTGGCCAAATAGGCATTCCTTAGAATGGGCACCCAGATCTAGTCTTTGACCCGAGAGGGAGGAGCTGGCTGTCACCAGCTCTGTGAGTGGGAATTTAAATGCCCTGGAAGCTTAGTGCGGGAGGCACGAGACAGATCTGACCCTCGGCAAGCCGGTGGCTTCTTCCCGTTCCCTCCTGGACACCCGTTCCAAGTCAGTCCCCCAGCTTGGTCGGTTGCCTGTCCCCGATGGCCCCGGCGGGCCGACCCTGGCGCGGCCATCCTGGGACATTGCCAGTCCGGGCTCTGGGAATAAGGTCGTCCCTGCTCAGACTGACGCCTCAGGCTTTCTCCTGCTTACTGGTCTCAAGAGGGCTTGGCAGGTCTAGATTGAAATGATTAGCGCAGTGGGGCTTCCCCCACTTTTCTCGAGGGATTATGTCACAGTCTATTAGGCAAGCTCCCTCGGTATTTAATCCCACTCTGACATGGGCTTTGCTGGCAGTCTGTGAGGTGGCACCACTGAAGCCTGGCTGCCGTTCCTGGAGCCTGCTTTTGTGCCGGCGTCCGTGGTCCCCGGGGATTTCTGCCCCTGTCCCGGCTGGTTCGCTTTTCTTGGTTTTTGTTCTTTCCCCTTATAAGGAAGACAGACCCCGTGTTCATACAGCAGTTAAGCTGGGAATTTCCTGTGTTATCAGAGGGCACCCCCTCAGGTGACCAGAGGTTAGCCCAGGGCTCCGAGAAGTTTGAGAGCACAGCATGGCCAGATGGCACTGAGGACGCACAGTGGGCACTGGAGGGTCACCGGCCTGGTGTCCCTTCCAGTCTCCCATTTTCCCTTCGTAAGTCGCCAGCAGGTTTTTTGTTTCTGTTTTTTAAATACTGTTTGTCAGTTTTCCCCAAGTCCGTGTAAAGAAACAAAGTTCTAAGTATTCGTGACCCATTTAGTAAAAAGTTGCGGGGTAGATTCTCACTGAGCCCAGATACCCCGGAGGTGTTCATACAGGTAATGCAGAGCCCCGCTTTGGCTGAAAGTCTTTGGAGGGTGGATTTGAACACTGTGCTTCCTTGCTTTGGGAAGTCCTTCGGCATGAAAGGGCTTTCTTCAGGAATCATTCCTTTTTTTTTTTTTTTTTTTTTTTAAGTTTATTTATTTTGAGAGAGTATGTGTACGAGTGGGGGAAGGGCAGAGAGAGGGAGAGAGAGAATCCCAAGCAGTCTCTGTGCTGTCAGCACAGAGCCCGATGCTGGGCTTGAACTCCCAAACCATGAGATGAAGTTGGACACTTAACCGAAGGAGCCACCCAAGTGCCCCCTAGGAATCTTTCTTGATGGTGGTGAGGACTTTGGAGTCGCGCGGGTGGTCTTTGTAGCCAGCCCCCAGGTGTTAGGTGTAGACCCGGCCCACGTATTCAAGCAAGCTGGCTTGTGGGTGCGGGACGGGGATGGAGCCTGACCCTGACCCTGGGCAAGACCTTGGCCTGCCCTGTCATGCTGTGGGCGGAGGTAAGGGAGTGTCTGGAATGTCTGCCCTTGACAAGTCCCATCGCCTGTCCTCCCTTTGAGATCCACCTGCCTGGGAGGAGAGCGTTCAGAGCGTCTTGCCATCCCTTCCACTCTGATAGGCTTCTTCTGGCTCCATGAGGGTCTTTGGCTCTGGGAGCCTTATTTTCTTTCATCAGGGCTTCTGGGAGCCCGGGCACTTCTTGTCTTCCTGTGTCCCCTCCGTCCCCACCTGCCCTGAGATTCTGGCCCCTTTTCCAACATGTCCCTCTGAGCTTTTTCCTTTCCAGACTGTTGGTTAAGAGTGATGCGCTTTTTAGCTTTTCTTCATGGAGTACGGGCCTCCGTCCCCGCCATTCTCGGTTTGTCTCTGGGCCTTCCTCAGCTCCATTTTGTCTGTCTGTCTGTCTGTCTCCCTGTGTTTCTCCTGAGGTGTGGCGAGCTGGTCTGCCCACGGTGTTCCCAGCAGGGAGGGACATGCTGGGAGGGACATGCGTCCTGTTTGCTGCGGGAACCACACCCTGGCGTGGGCCGTCGTTCCAGGCAGCAGGGAGCCCGCCGAAACCAGTTTCCCCAGTCGGGTGGCACTTTTACTGTGGGCAAGGCCACTCCAGCCGAGGCAGCTTCGTCCCACACCCCGTTCTGTGGGCCGCACCCAAGCCCAAGCCGGAAGGTGCCTCACTTGTCAGGAATGCCGGCTCCTCCCCGCTTTACTCTGCATCTTTCTGCGGGGCTTCCCCCCACCCCCCACCCCCCACCCTGGCGATTTGCAAGGAGACAACCCGAGACGCACGTCGTCGTCGGTCACCTCCCTGACTTGTTTCCTTTGAAACATCTGAACAAATTTTTTGTGTCCCGCGTTGTGTGTGAGAGAGCTGCCCTTGACCTCCGCCGGGCTGTCCGTGGGGTTGGGGCCGCTTGGGTTTTAAGCTGACCTGACCACTTTGAATGGGGAATGAGAGTTAAGAGAGGCTCCTTGACATTTGGGGAGCAGCGCCACCCGGGGCGGACAAAGGGGGTTGCGTGAGTGAAAGGACGTGAAGGACTCTGGGAGCATCACCAGTGTGGTGTTTGTCTACAAAGCCCCGTAGAACCTGCGGGGGCTCTGGGGGCAGGCTTGTTCCCACTCTGACCCCGGGCCCGTCTGGGCAGCAAGGTCTTTTCTGCCTGGATTAGATCCTTTCACGGTTAGCCTTTCGGATCCTGGGTTCATTACGCCCCTGTTTATGTTCTCTTCGTTCTCTTCTGGGGTCCTAGTTTTAATGGAGAAGAAAGGAATTTTTTCTCTTCTCACACACGCTCTTCCATGGTCATGCATGAGGAACGGTGGGAGCTTTTAAAAAAGATTTGCGGAATTTATTTTATTTTTATTTTTATTTATTTATTTTAATGAAATAGTTTTGTGGGGTTTTTTTTAATTTTTTTTTAACGTTTATTTATTTTTGAGACAGAGAGAGACAAAGCATGAACGGGGGAGGGTCAGAGAGAGGGAGACACAGAATCTGAAACAGGCTCCAGGCTCTGAGCCGTCAGCACAGAGCCTGATGCGGGGCTCGAACTCACGGACTGCGAGATCATGACCTGAGCCGAAGTCGGCCGCTTAACCGACTGAGCCACCCGGGCGCCCCTATTTTTATTTTTTAAACCAACTCCTGTACTTGTGAGAACTGTCTCTGTGGGTTTGGCCAAAAACTAGATTCTTTTTCCAGTTGCTTTCCTTCTTAACCCTATTTATCCCCTTCCCTCCTCCCCACCCTGTAGATATTTAGAATGTTCTGTGGGCGGCAACTGTCATGTTGGGAGAGTGCTTTTATTTTTGAAAGCACTAGGGATGGGGGTGATGTGGGGGCAGTGACAAAACCAGGAAATCTGTAGGAAGGGGAGCCAGAAGGGATACCGGGGGTCGGCAGCAGTGGAGTGCGGGGGACCCCACCCCGACAGTTGTTAGGAGGGGACATCAGGAGGGGTTTGGGGCCTGGGACCCTTCGCTCACCCCTTCCCCTTTCTTCACCTGCTCGGTTGCCCCCCGGCTCCCCAGCCCAGAGCTGTGCAGCCCAGGCTGTGGGTCAGACCTCTGGAGACCAGAGCTTGTCGCTGGTAGTTCTTACGGGGCTTTGGTGAAATACATTGTGTCCTCGGGCACAGCCCGAGCCTGCTTGTGGGTCGGGTCCAGGAGACCGGGGGCCGCCTCTGGTTTAGAACCACGGCCCTGTCCCCACTGTGCACAGCCACCACCCTCAGCTCACAGGACACATCCATAGGACTAGGACCAAGCCCGTGACCTCAGGCCGCTGTGCACCACTGCACTCTGGGACGGATGCTAATCCGTGTTCCCTGAGAGACAGCAGCCTCTCTGGTCAAGTAAGTCCTGGAAATGCTCTTAAAGCAGGGCTGCGCAGGCTTCTGGACGGTAAGACCTCTGGGAACTTCCATTAGAGCATTAAGCACTGTGATGCCCCAAGGTGGGGATTTCCTCCCCTCATTTGACCACAGAACCTTGTCGCTTTTCTTCTTTAGAATTCGAGGTCCTTGGAGCACTCTGAGAAATACTGACTTAGGGTGGTCCCCGTATCAGTGGCTGCACCTTGAAAACCCAGCGGTGTCGGGCCCCCACCCGCTGTCCCCCAGCCAGGTTACACGAGAGTGGGCGCAGTCCTTGGGGAGGGGGGCCGAGAGGCAGCGGCCCCCAGTCCTCCCGAGGAAGGCCTCGCTCTCTTCCTGTCCACCGGGGCCACCCCGCAGCCCTTGGACGTCCCGTCTCACACCCCGGCTTCATATTGGCTTTGGGATTGGTTTATAGGGAAGATGGTGAGTTGGAAGAAGGTGAACTGGAGGATGATGGGGCCGAGGAGACCCAGGACACCTCCGGAGGGCCCGAGAGGAGCCGGAAGGAAAAGGGGGAGAAGCACCATAGCGATTCGGACGAGGAGAAGTCTCACCGGAGACTGAAGCGGAAGCGGAAGAAAGAGAGGGAGAAGGAGAAGAGGAGGTCGAAGAAGAGGAGGAAATCCAAGCACAAAGTAGGTCTGGGAGGGTGCCCCGGGGCCGGGCTGCGTGCACCGGGCCGGAGCGGAGCCCTGGGGGCCGAGCTCGCCTCGGAGGCCAGAGGGCACGCGTAATAGCACGCGTAATAGTGGTGCTTATTCTTTCCCCAAATTGGATAAACAGTTTTATTTTTCTTTAAAGAGTCAGTGGCTCATGCTCCGTTGCCACTAAATGCCCTTAGGTGAGGTGTTTGGCAGGGAGCGCTGGGCCCTTCCGGCACATTCCGGCAGCGTCTGTCCCTGAGCTGACACTGCCCGCAGCGGAATCACTAAGTCCGTTTCTTCTGCCACTGCAGCGCCACGCTTCTTCCAGTGATGACTTCTCGGACTTTTCAGATGACTCGGATTTCAGCCCCAGCGAGAAGGGGCACCGCAAGTACAGAGAGTACAGCCCCCCGTATGCACCGGTGAGTATCTGCCTCGCAGGGGCCCCCGCGGAGCCGGGTAAACCGCCCTTGTTTGCTAAGCACTTGCTGCCTGCTGGGCATTCTTGCACCGCGTGTTACGTGGGTTTTAAGCCTGCAAGATGAGATACTGTTTTTATCCCCGTTTTACAGGTGAGGAAAACAGAGCTGGGAAACCAGCTAGGTGGCAGCCGTGTAGTGTAGGAGCTGGGGTTCGAGCCCGGTCAGTGGCTGATCTCCATTAGCCATCCTAAGACAGGACTCAGGATGTCCCCGTCCCCCAGAAATCTGCTGATTTACCCTTGGTGTAGCTGACCGTTGTCCACCATTGAGAAATGACCTGTTGTGGAAAATTGGAGCAAATTATCTCAAGGGCCGTAGAGTCAGAAGTCAGATGTTTATCCTGTTATAACACGGAGCTTAAACGGGCATTTAAATTATTTGTTTGGTTTCTGTACTGTTTTTTCTCCCCAGCAGAATCGGTAAGAAAAATTGATGTAGATTTTCAAGTTTTGATGAAAAATGCTTTTAAAGTTAGTAGCTTTAAAATACATCCCTGTGTCCCATGACTCAGCATCATCTGTCCTAACGAATAATTCAATCATATAATGTTATACTTGACGTTGATATGCTAGCAGAGATTCAGACTTTCAACCTGAGGCAAGAAATGGAGGGCACACCACAGCTTCGATTAGGAACTAGAGTTTGAGGCTTTTTTTTTTTTTTTTTAAGATTTTATATTTAAGTAATCTCTACCCCCCCATGGGGATCGAATTCAACAACCCCGAGATCGAGAGTCACACGTGCCACTCACTGAGCCAGCCGGGCATCTGGGATTGAGGGATTTTAAGGTCTGCTAATGTAGTCCTATGTGTCTATATACTTACGTTCTGTATTTTCTCATAACGAGTGTGGATTTTTTATTTTTTTAAATTACTTGTTTACGTAGGCTTCACACCCAGCACGGAGCCCAACGTGGGGCTTGAACTCATGACCCTGAGATCAAGACCTGAGTTTGAGCTCAAGAATTGGATACTTAACCGACTGAGCCACTCAGGCGCCCCACGAGTGTGGGTCTTTTAAATTAATATAGATTGTTTCTTAGAATAGTTTTAGGTTTGTAGAAAATTGAGCAGATGCCTTAAATGTTTATTTACTTTTTTTTTTTAATTTTTTTTTTTAACGTTTATTTATTTTTGAGACAGAGACAGAGCATGAACGGGGGAGGGGCAGAGAGAGAGGGAGACACAGAATCGGAAGCAAGCTCCAGGCTCTGAGCCATCAGCCCAGAGCCCGACGCGGGGCTCAAACTCACGGACTGCGAGATCGTGACCTGAGTCGAAGTCGGACGCCCAACCAGGCGCCCCAATGTTTATTTACTTTTGAGAGAGAGAGAGACAGAGCATGAATGGGGGGGGGGTGGTGGAGAGGGAGGGAGACACAGAATCTGAAGCAGGCTTCAGGCCCTGAGCTGCCAGCACAGAGCTCGATCGATGCGGGACTTGAACTCACGAGTTGTGAGATCATGACCTGAGCTGAAGTCGGAAGCTTAACCTGAGCCACCCACGTGTCCCTCTCCTGTTAACGCTTTACGTTATTATGGTACATTTGTTGTAATTGATGAGCCAGTATTGATGCATGGCTATTAATCAAAGCTTATGGTTATACTAAGGTTCCCTCCTCTGTGTTTTACAGTTCTTTTGCTTTCGACAAATGCTCATGTTATGTATTCACCATACACTATCATATAAAATAGTTTCAGTTCCCTAAAAATCCCCTGTGCCTTACCCCCTCCCTCCTCCCTGAGCCTCTGGCAACCCATAGTCTTTTTCTGTCTCTGTTGTGTTGCCTTTTCCAGAATGTCAGAGAGCTGGACTCCTACAGCGTATAATTTTTTCGGATCAGTTTCTTTTACTTAACAGTATGTGTTTGTGGTTTTCCCATGTCTTTCCGTAGCCCCGTGGTTCATCTCTTTTAACCAATGAATAATACTCCATTGTCTGGATGGACCCCAGTTTGTTTATTTGTTTACTAAAGGCCGTCTTGGTGCTTTCCATTTGTGTGTGTGTGTGTGTGTGTGTGTGTGTGTGTGTGTCTGTCTGTCTGTGTGTGTCTGTCTCTAACTTCATCCGGTATCTCTTTGCACTAACACAGTTTGGAAAACATCATTTAATAGCTTTCTAGTTTGGTTGCCAAGTAGATTATTAATTGAATTCCAAGGCCCCAAGAAAATGTTGACCAAGGAGCACCCCTCTTGGGGGTGCCTGGCTGGCCCTGTGGGTGGAGCGTGCGACTCTTGATCTCCAGGTTAAGTTCGAGCCCCGTGTTGGGTGTAGAGATTACTTTTATTTATTTATTTACTTATTTACTTACTTATTATTATTTTTTAAATATTCATTTTTGAGAGAGCAGGGGGAGGGGGGCAGAGAAAAAGGGAGACAGAGGACCTGAAGTGGGCCCTGTGTCGACAGCAGAGCCTGATGTGGGGCTGGAACTCACAAGCCGAAGTCTGCCGTTGAACCGACTGAGCCACCCCGGCGTCCCTAGACGGCATCCCCTAGACGGCGTCCCCTATAAATAAATAGATGGATAGATAGGTAGATAGATGCGGGCATCTTGGTGGCTCAGTCGGTTCAGCGGCAGACTCTTGATTTCAGCTCAGGTCATGATTTCAGTTTTGTGAGTTTGAGCCTCATGTCGGGCTCTGTGCTGACAGCACAGAGCCTGCCTTGGGATTTTCTCTCTCTGCTCCTCCCCTACTTGCTCTGGCTCTCAAAGTAAATACATAAAAAGGCGCACCCCTGTTGCCTACCAGGCCTCCTCCCCAAATGAGATTGCATATCCCTGGGCAATAGCCCTTTCTCTCCCCTCCCCAGTTCTTCAGGGATCGTGGGGTCCGTGTTTCTAAATTTTCTTTCAAGCCGTGGCTCTTTCTGAAGAACAGAAACGTCTGAGCCCACCGCCCAGCTCTCGCTCGTCTGGGAACCAGTGCCCCAAGTGCTGGGGGCTGGTGTGTCACCGCCGGGGTGGCAGAGGCCCCCAGACAGTGCATCAGTTAAGGGAACAGCGGGGATCTTGGCAGTCCGGGCCCAGGGCCCCGGGGCCGCCTCACGCCCTCTCTCCATCAGTCCCACCAGCAGTACCCCCCGTCGCACACCACGTCCCTGCCCAAGAAGGCCTACTCCAAGATGGACAGCAAAGGCTACGGCATGTACGAAGACTACGAGAACGAGCAGTACGGGGAGTACGAGGGCGACGAGGAGGAGGATATGGGCAAGGAGGACTATGACGACTTCACCAAAGAGCTGAACCAGTACCGGCGCGCGAAGGAGGGCAGCGGCCGGGGCCGAGGTGAGGCCCTGCCGCCTCTGGGGGGGCGGGGGGGAGGGGGTCTGAACAGATCCGCGGCGGGGGCTCGGGGTGCAGTGTGGGGCCCAGTGCTGCCGAGCCTCCGGTGCGGGAGGAGAGACCGGCAGTGGTTTCGGTGCAGGGGTGAGTACAGGGGAAGGGCGGGGGCTGCACACACAGGGCCCTGAGAAGAAGCCCCAGTGCTAGGCCTGTGCTTGGGACGCAGCCAGGCTGGCGGGAGGCGGGGAGACGCCCTCGCGGCTGAGGGTTGTTTTCTTCATTCACTTCCTGCTCAGCTGTGAGGAGCGAGAGAAGGGACAGCTTGTCAGATACAGGCCAGGGTAACGGACGGCTGGCTGCCCCGGCCTCCTCCTCACTCCTCCCAGCTCCTATCATCCAACAAGGTGTGCAGCCTCTGAACCTTGAACTGTGGCAGTTAGGAGGTGAGGGAGGGCGGAGCACCGGAGACCTTCTAGAACTGGCTCCTGCCTGCGAGGTTTTGCAACCCACAAGGGTTCCTGGGACCTTATAGCTCAGCAGTACTTAGCCCTAAGGCCCAGCTTATTGTTAGAGTGGCTGCTCATTCGTTTTCTTGGCAAGTCTTCCCTGGACACCTCCCTGGACAAGCCCTGCTCTTTGGGGAGATTCTAGACCAGTGCCGTCCAATAGAAATACAGTGTGGGACACCTGGGTGGCTCAGTCAGTTAAGTGTCCAAGTTTGGCTCAGGTCACGATTTCATGGTCCATGAATCCGAGCCCTGCATTGGGATCTGTGCTCACAGCTCGCAGCCTGGAGCCTGCTTCACATTCTATGTCTCCCTCTCTCTCTACCCCACCCCACTCGTGTGTGCGTGCTGTCTCTCTCAAAAGATGATTAAAGCATTTAAAAAGAAAAAATATATAACACAAGTCACCGTAGAATTTAGAATTTTCTAGCAGTCCCATTAAAAAAATAAAAGGAAACAGATGAGATTAATTAAAATTTTTTTTTTATGTTCATCCATTTTTGAAAGAGCACAAGCAGGGATGGGGTGGAGAGGGGGCGGCGGGGGATACAATCTGAAGCAGGCTTCAGGCTGTGAGCTGTCAGTATAGAGCCCGATGCGGGGCTTGAACTCATGAACCGCGAGATCATGACCTGAGCCGAAGTTGGATGCTCAGCCGACGTTGGATGCTCAGCCGACTCAGCCACCTAGGCGCCCCAGATGAGATTAATTTTAATGGTTTGTCTTATCTACCTCATATACTCCAAATCTTACTTTAACACATTATCCAAACAGATAGATGTGGTATTTTATGTTATGCCTTTCTCTCTCTCTGTTTTCTGTCTCTTTTTTTAATGTTTACTGCAATTGTATTTTTTTGTTAATGTTTACTTATTTAAAAAAATTTTTTTTTTGACATTTATTTATTTTTGAGAGACAGAGCGTGAGCAGGGGAGGGACAAAGAGAGAGGGAGACACAGAATCTGAAGCAGGCTCTAGGCTCCTAGTTGTCAGCACAGAGCCCGACGCAGGGCTTGAACTCACGAACCGTGAGGTCATGAGATCATGACCTGAGCCGAAGTCCAGTGCTTAACCGGCTGAGCCACCCACGTGCCCTAGTGTTTACTTATTTTGAAAGAAAGAGAAATTGTGTGTGTGAGCAGGGGAGGGGCGGGGGCGGGGGCGGGTGTGGGAGAGAGAATCCCAAGCAGGCTCCACACTGACAGCTTGAAGCCATGAATCTCAAAATCATGACCTGAGCCAAAACCAAGAGTCAGGTCCTCAACCGACTAAGCCACCCAGGCACGCCCGCTCTTTTTCTTTTCCTTTTTTTTTTTTTTTTTTTTTAAATGATGTTCTGTAAATCCAGTGTGTTTCACCCTTGCGGCATCTCTTAGTTTGGTCGTGTCACAGGGGCTCTGTAGCCACAAGTAGCTGGACAGTGAGTGCAGCTTTCAACGCACAGATGCCCTGTGGCTGTGCAGTGAGGGCCATAGCAGGTGCACATCCAGAATGCTGAGGGGACCTGGGAACCATGGGACCTTCTGCCTGGAGCTGCTAGGAAGGCTTGGGGAGGAGGAGGAAATGACCGACCTCGGGGGTGGAAAACAGGCTGACTTCTCTCTTGCTGGGGGCATCTGCTCACCATCTGAATCGCCCTGCAGGCAGCCGAGGCCGTGGCAGGGGCTACCGGGGCCGAGGCAGCCGCGGAGGATCTCGAGGCCGAGGCATGGGCAGGGGCAGCCGTGGAAGGGGCAGGGGCTCCGTGGGAGACCACCCGGAGGACGAAGAAGACTTCTACGAGGAAGAGATGGAAGTAAGCTCTCCTCCAGTCCCGCGGGAAAGTGGGGGGCTGGTGGGCGCTTTTGGGGGAAACCTTGGAAACAGTGGAAGGAAAGCATCGGGTGGCGGTTCTCCGTGTTTCCACATTCGTTTCTTATCTCGGAATAGAGGAAACCTTCACGTGGTTCAAAATTGGAAAGGTACCAAAGCTGTGAAAACCTCTCCCCACTACTGCTGCCCCCCGGCAGCTTAGTTCCCATCCCTGGAGACAAGTTTCCTGAGTGCCTTCTGGAAATGTTTGATGCCTTTGCAGTCAGGTGCTTGTTTATTCACGCCCCCCTACACACACACGCACACAGTTTCCACATTCACTGTTCTATCCCTGCCCCGAGACCTTTCCCTGGCGGTCCGTTGTTACAGCCACAGCTGTCTTGTGTAGGAGGAGCCCTGTGGGATTTACCTGGGGGGAGGGGAGAGGAGTTGTAGGGGTGAAGACCGTACCAGAGGTTAGACACCCCCCTCTGCCTTAGGCTGTCGCACGTAAGGGGGCATGAGCAGGTGGCCTTGGGTGGGTCATCTGCCCTTCTGAATCCGGCGTTCAGCCAAATAAAAAGGTGTAAGGGGACAGAGAGCACGGTTAGGGACAGTGCTCATTGTTCCCCGCACGCCACCTGCTTCTCTCCTCCTTTCTGGAACCCTAGTATGGAGAAAGTGAGGAGCCGATGGGAGATGAGGACTATGACGAGTACTCCAAGGAACTGAGCCAGTACCGCCGGTCCAAAGATGGCCGAGGACGAGGTGGGCAGGGGGCCCAGGAGGTGACGGGTCGGCGGGGCTCCTTCCGGCAGCTGCTGCCGGACCGGGATCCTGGGGAGAGGCAGCAGGTGAACGCCATCTCTCTCCCCTGCAGGGTTAAATCGAGGCCGTGGCCGGGGTTCCCGAGGTCGAGGGAAAGGGATGGGCCGGGGTCGCGGCCGAGGTGGCAGCCGAGGAGGGATGAACAAGGGCGGAATGAATGACGACGAAGACTTCTATGACGAGGACATGGGCGTGAGTTGACCCTTCATTCGGATCTGAGATACTTAGCGAGGCCCCCTTCTCGGACTTTTCCTTTTCTTGAACAAGTTGGCCTCTGAGGCCTGTTCATCCTCCTGCTCCCGTCCGCTCTTCTTCTCCGTGGGACGGATGAGCTCTCGTCAACTCTCGTGGTGGGTGTGCTGCTGGTGAGACCCTCTGTTCTTAAAACCACATCTCTGTAGCACCTGCATCTCTGAGGTGTGGAAGGTTCTAGGTGACCCGTCCAGGCAGCCTGGAGAGTTTGCCCTCTGGGAGGTGGATGCGTTCCTGCACAGCTGTGGGGTGCCCTTCGGTCGCCCGCAGCTCCGAGTGGCAGAACTTCTCCTGTCCGCGCCAGCGCGCCCCCTGCCTTGGGGCTCGCGCCCCGCACGGCCATGACACTGCTCTCGTTGCGAGAAGACGCTTCTGTCGAGGGAATGCTCGTGCCCGCCAGCCGACTTCTGTCACTCCCTCGGAACCCGCCTCCCCCGGCCTGCGTTGTCCCCCCCAACCCTTCCTTTTCACTCCCCTTTATGCTCACGCTCTGTGTTCCTGACAGGACGGTGGCGGGAGCTACCGGAGGAGCGACCACGACAAGCCCCACCAGCAGTCCGACAAGAAGGGCAAAGTCATCTGCAAATACTTCGTGGAGGGGCGCTGTACGTGGGTAAGGGGCCAGTTACAGTGCCTGGCTGCCGGAGCAAGGCAGCTACCTCACGGAGGATGCTCAGGCCTCCGGGAATGTTCTAGAAGCCACGCTAATTGGGGGCGGTGGCCGGGTGAGGGTGGAAGTGATCGCCTACAAGAGATGCTGGGGAAGACGCTCTTGCAAAGATGTCACGTGCTCTGGTGAAGTTACTGGACTTTGGCGTTGGAAAGGGAATTTGTTACGACCTCTGGACAAAAAGGCAGGGGGGGTGAAGCAGGCCAGCCTTGAATTTCACAGCAGAGTTCAATACCAGAAGGTGGGCCGATGACCGCAGAGCTCTGAGGGTGTCACCCGGTGTGAATGCCGCCAGCCTTGTATTCAAGTGCGATGGCAGTGGACAGACAACGGCACACGCGTGCCCAGGAAATGGCGCGCCGCATGATAAGTCTTAGGAAAAACTGTGCGTTTTGAACAAATACGAACAAATGCGTACACGTGTGAAAAACGCTCTGCGTTACGGTTTCGATTCATGTTATTTTTAGAAGCTTGTAATACATTTAACGAAAAATGAGTAGCCACTCCTGAGAGTAAGGGGAAACAGCCATAGGACAGTTTCTGTATTTTGTTCACCGGGGTGTTGTGTTCTGAGTGTGTCTGTGGATAATGGAAAATCAAGCCCCACTAGCTTGAACGCTCAGACGTTGTTCCTCTGAGGTGAGGGACGTTGGTGCCCTGGTCAGTGGCACCCTGGGGAACTCAAGCTCCTTCCTCCTTTTAAGAACATCCGCCATCTTTGCCGGTCCCACAACGGCTGCTGTGGCTCCGGGCGTCCCATCTAAGGGCTGAGAGGAAAGATGGGTGAAGGGGTTTGATTTTTCTTTTAATTGAAGCAGTATTGTCCTCCCTCGGGGACGTTGGCTTATTATTTCATCGGCCACACGATGTCTCCACACGAGCCTGGAGAATGTGTAGCCGGGCACGTTCTTCCCAAACAAAGTGGAGGTTGCGTTAGGAAGGAAGAAGCGTGGCCGTCATGCAGCAAATGGTGAAAAATAGTGGCTGCAGGGAGGGAGAGGGAGAGTAAGAACGAAGCGGTGCGGGGCAGCGGAGCAGAGCCTGGATGAACAGGGACATGGGACGGGGAGGCAGGGCCCAAGCCAACTTTCAAGGTGGTGAGAAGCCACGTCGTGAGCCCTCCCTGCCCTGTTGGGGATTGGGGGGGGGGGGGGGGGATGCGTCCCTGCCATTGGTCCCTCCATGCTTCAGCGGTGACAGAGGAGGACTTCCCGTTGCAGGTGGGCGTCGGCGAGGGCTTAGCGTGGCACCCCCTTACCTTTTCCCGCCTCTCTTCCAGGGAGACCACTGTAATTTTAGCCACGACATCGAGCTACCAAAGAAGCGCGAGCTGTGCAAATTTTACATCACCGGCTTTTGTGCCAGAGCCGAGAACTGCCCCTACATGCACGATATCCTTTGGCGCTCACGCGTGACCTGCCGCAGCGTGCAGGACCTCCCCCGTCCTCCCCGGTGACGGTGGCTGGCCCGCGCCACCCGCGCTGGCCCTCCGCGCCTGCCCTGCGTCCGCCTCTCCGGGCGACCCCTCGCGGTCTGTCGCGTGGCAGAGCTGCCGTCCCTGTCCTGCAGATGAGTGAACTAACCACTCACGCGTCCGCTCTCTGCGGGTACCCTCAAGGCCGTTTGTAGCGCCCTTGTCTGTTCCCTTCCTGAGACTTCCCCAGTTGGCCGTGTGGCCTTGGGCAAATCCTCGACCTGAATCATTCCTGGGGAGTCAGGACCTGCGGACGCGGCCCCGAGGCCAGCGTGGTGCGGGCAGGAAGCCCTCTGGAGGGAGGGTCCTGAGAAAACGGGCTCTTGTTGGGTCTGCCGCGAGCACGTCATGCAGCGCCCCGAGCGGGTCACTTCACCTCTCTGGGTGTCTGTTTCCCCATCTCCAAAACAGAAGGGGCTGGATTCCGCGCTCGGGTGGGTTCTGTGACACGACACGTTTGCCTTAACGTGCCCGTGAACGTGATTTCCCATGTAAGTTGTACCACACGACGGGGAACTGCATCAACGGGGACGACTGCATGTTCTCCCACGACCCCCTGACCGAGGAGACGAGAGAGCTCTTGGATAAGGTAACGTTTGGGGGTAACGTGGGGCCACAGCTGCCTCCAGGGGAACCAGGAGGTGCGCCTCCCCTTGACCTGGCGCGTCCATCTGGCTTCTGTGCGGGACCAGAATTCCCACTTGCCTTGATCTGGAGCTGGGCCGTCTGAGGGAGGGAACGGGGGCTGTTTTCTCTGCGGGGAGAACTGAGGTGCTCTCGCGTGTATCTTCTCTCCAGCCAGGGCGGGTTTTCGTGGCGGGGCAGCAAAGGGGGGGGGGGGCCAGCGGTGTGAAAGGAACGTTGCTTGCAAACACACTTTGCGTTGCTTAGCCATCTTTTAGAGACAGCCCATGATGCACAAGGAGGAGAGTGAAACTTGGGTGGGTTGTATTTTGATGGAAACGTCAGATGCTTCCTCCTAAGGCTTAAGGATTCCGTTACGCAGCCGACAAAGTGCAGGGTAATTGGAGGTTCTCGGGAGAGAGCGGCTTCTCCCATGCTGTGCCAGGCCTTCCTCCCCAGCCAGGCGATGTTTGAGACTCATCCTAGTATCTGTTGTTCTGCCCGATGAGTCATGAGGACTCTGGGGGGCCCAGGTTCCTGTCTTGGGCTTCCTAACGCACCAAGGAAACGGGTGAGGGAGAACACAGGTCCTTTCAGATGAAGGCTCTCGTGCCTTCTAGTTCACAGCCGGTTTGAGAGCTTTGGCCGGTTTTTTGAGGATGGAAAGGATCGAGTCTGAGTAGCACATGAGGCAGCTTCTGGAGTTCATCAGTACCGCCCTGTGTCTGGTGGGATCCAGGTCTGCCTGAGGGGTCAAGGGTGAGCACTGCACGAGCAGAGCAGGGAAGCACCCCAGTGCTCACGGGCAGTGCCGTGGGAAAAACTCTCCCCTGACCAGGCCCTCTGGGAAATCTAGTATCCTAGGAATAGGGTTTCGTAATGAGCAGCTTGTCTAGAGTCTGTTTCTCTGACAGGGTAGGGAGCGGGGTAAGCAGTGGCTTCCTCTCACAAGAAGAACTGAACAGTGACTTGCCGAGGCCTGCCCCCTGCTGGAGGTTCAGAGCTGGTGCTCTAAACCAGTGCGGTCCAAGTAGGAACGCAGCCGAGCCACCGGTGTCCTTTCGCGTTTTCTGGAAGCTACGTTAAAGTAGAAGGAAACCTAGAAAAGCTAATTTCAGGCAGTTTGTCTTATTTAACTTGGTATGTCTGTGTTCAGAATACCGTTTCAGCAAGTGATAGCGAAAAACGTAAGACGTTTTGCATTATCGTTCTTGTTGCTATCGTGTCTTTGGAATCTGGCGCTTATCTTCTACTTAGAGCCCCTCTCCGTTTGCACCAGCTGCATTTCAAGCCTCAGTAGCCACATGTGGCCAGTGACCATCGCCTTGCACAGCCCAGCTCTAAACGCCCTAGTAAAAACCCAAAGCAAACCAAGATGGTACATTTCAGCTCCCCGTTACAAACGTTTTGAAAGCGTCAGTATCCTCCCCAATCTAAAAACTAAGTCTCAGTGGGTTAAAAATGAGTGTTGACGGACACTTGGGTGGCTCTGTCGGTGGAGCTTCCAACGCTTGATTTCAGCCTCGGGCCACGATCTCAACGGGTTGTGGGATCGAGCCCCACTTTGAGCTCTGTGCTGACACTGCAGAGTCTGCTTGGGATTCACTCTCTCCCTCTCTCCCCCATTCGTTCTTTCTCCTTCTCTCTCTCTCTCTCTCTCTCTCAAAATAAATAAACTTTAAAAAAAAAAGATGGTGGAAAAACCATACCAGAGTCAAATTTGGGTAGCCAGAAAGTAAAACTCAAGATGAATTTTCAGGACCCGGTTAACCCAGATGAAGGCATCGGCCATTCCTTCTTGCCCAGACAGCTGCAGCTTGTTGGCCAGGGCTGGGGCCTGGAGCTTCTGGGCGGCCCCTGGGTCCACACCGTGGTGCCAGTTATGCCTGGGCCTTGGCCGGCCTCCCCTGAAATGCCTGCGCTCTTTTTCTTTCCTTCCCTCCTTCAGCTCTGTTTTCCCACGTCGCGGACACCTTTCTGTCCGTCTAGACACATGTGTTCCCAGCCATCCGTCCCACGTTTGGAAGCATGCTCGCTCCTCCGCCCAGATCGTCTGTTAGCAACATTCTGCCCCATTTGCTCCTGTCTTATTTTATACATGTGTGTGCACGTTTGTTTGTTTTTTTTCCTCCTTGAACCATTCGGGAGTAAGTTGCTCACGTTTTGGTCCTTTACCCTGAAGTCCTTCCTCACGCTCTGTTTTTTTATAGTCAGGTTTGGCAAGCTATGGTTTGTATCCAGTAAAATTCCTCCCGTTTAGTGTAAAGTTCTATGAGTTCTGACAAACACAGAGTCATGTAGCCATCCCAAAATGTAGATTGAGGAAATTCAGTCTTCCATTGCCCCCAAAACCCTGCCCCTGTAGACTCAGTGCTTCTCCATTTTCCAGCCTTTGGCATCACTGCTCTGTTTTCTGTCCCTATAGTTTGTGTTTTCGAGAATGTTCTCTGAATAGGCGTATCCAGTGTAGAGCTTTTAAACACACGTACGTGTGTGCATAACCTCTTGAATCTGCTTTTTTCCACCAGGCGTAGTGCATCTGTTGAGAATAGTTGTTGAGGGTAGTTCATTGCTGTTTGTTGGTGAGTACGAGTCCGTTGTAATGGATGGTCTTAAATTTGTCTAGTTATCGACCGAAGAAGATTTGGATTGTTTCTAGCATGGGGCAGAAACTTAAGAATTTTCTAGCCAACCAACCGACACAAGCTGATTTCTTTGCCTTGATGAGCCTTGGCTCACATACCTTTGCGTGTCTGTGGGTGTGCGTGCCCTTTGCCACTAAGAGGCTGCTCTGAACTTTCGGAAACTCTTGGCCTCGGTCAGGATCCATCCTGGTAGGGGAGGGCCCTCGTGTGTCTCGTCTGATGGCAAGGTCCTGGGAGTGCTGGTCTTTGCAGGCGGAGAGGCCCAGAGGGGAAGTGCAGGAGGTCTGGAACAGACGTGTCCCTCTCGGCGTCTCTGAGCAAGGACTGTATGGTTTGGGTTCGGCTTTCCTGGTGGGAACGTGGTTTTAATGTGTTTTACGTGTCACCGTCCTGCCCTCTGATGCGGTTCGGCGCCTGCTTTCGCAGCGACGTGCATGGCTCAGGGTGGGAGACGGAGGGTAGAGAGACGAGCGCAGGGAGCTGGTCTAGGCGTGGAGCTGGGGTCTGGCGAGGGGTGAGGGGAGCTGAGTCCTGCAGCGGGGGGGCCGCGTCCTCCAGCTGGCCAGTAGGCTGGGACGGGAGACTCCCGCCTGGCGTGGGGCAGGAGACGGAGGCCCTGGTGGCCGAGACGCTGCTGGTCCCGAGTGGCGCCCGGCGCATGCGGGGTGCTGGGCCGGCGCCGGCAGACGCCAGTGAAGATGCCACACAGGCTCGGTCTCCAGAGCCCGTGGTCTAATGGAGGAAGGGACGCTGGCCGGGTGTTCCCGACTGTTAAGTGGTACAGAGAAGCGCACGCGACAGGCATGGCTGGTCTCCAGAGGCCATCGGAGGCTGGTGGCAGGAGGCGACCCAAAGGAAGAGCAGCCGTGGGGCAGAGGAGGCAGCGCTTGCAAGGAGGGAACGATGGGGCGTCTGGGTGTGAGCTCGGGAGGCCAAGGGAGCGTGACCCCTCCGGTGGCCAGAGCTTGCCACCCCCTCCACGGGAGGGGAGGAAGCTGAGGTCAAGGTTGTTCCTGGTTAATGAGGTATAACCTTGTTAGGTTCTGCCTTCTGCCTGAGGGCATCGAGTTGCCGCTGACGGAAGGACCTAGCTTCGTGATTGATGCGTGCTGGGTCAGTGTGCAGGGGATGGTGGGAGGGAGACCAGAGACCAGGTAGGAGGCTGGGGCAGAGTCCTGGCCAGAGGCAGCGGGGCCCAGGACAGAGGGCGGGCGGGCCGCTTGGGAGGTCCGGGCAGTAGCTTGGGAACAGCGTGGAGGAGAGAGACCCCGGATCGTGGCTCGGGGCTCAGGAAGTAGAGGGGGGTCCCTCACTCAGAGAGCCACGCTTGTGGCCAGTGGAGAAGGCACGTGGGATGAAGTGTGCCCGGGTGGAGCTGAACACCTGCCCTCAGCTCTCCAGATGGAGGAGTCTCCCCAGCCCCGCGCTGGCACTGACTGAAGGCTTCGGGGCGGGCAGGGCCTTGGAGCCAGGGAGGGGGGGTGGAGGCAGGGTGCCGGGGAGACCCACTGGAGAGGGACGTCAAAGAGCGGGGTCAGGGTGGCCAAGGCCTTCACTCTCTCATCCCCCCACGTGCCCCCCCACCCCTCCCCCCTCCCATCCTCCGTGGTCCTGATGTTAACCGGCTGTTCTCTGGAGCCCAGGGAATGCAGGGGGAGGTGCCTTTGTCTGTTTTCCTTGCTCATTTATCCAACAAATGTGCGTCCGTGCCTAGCTTCTGCCGGGCACCGTCCCGGGCCCTGGGGGACACGGTGGCGAGGAGACGGGATCCGGTCATTGGGCAGATCCTGATGATGCGCCGGGATCGCGGAAGTGGAGGGAACGTACAAGGAGCCCAGAGGCTCTGCAGACAGGCTGCCATTCACGGGAGCCTGGGTGAGGCGACCCTGTGCTGGTCCCGAGGTGAGTGGTAGGAAGAAAAGAGTGAGAGGCACATGCTGAGCAGGGGACACAGCACAGGCAGCAGCCTCGTGCTCGGTCGAGAAGCAGAGGGGGCCCAGGGGCCAGTACGCCGGGCGGGAAGTGGACCGAGCGTCAGGGCGGTGAAGCATGCAGGGCCGGGGCCTGCCTCGCCGCCGAAAGGCACTGCTGGTTCGGGGCAGGGTCGCCCACACCGTCCCAGGCACCTGTTAAGATGGGGTTCCGGTTCAGCAGGTCGCCCTGTGCTGCTCGTTCACGCTCAGACCACGCCTCGAGTACTGGGGCTCTAAGGGACAGATGTTTTCTGTAGATTGGTTGTTCGAGTATTCCGGCACCCTTGAAGCCACGTTCCTCCTAGACCCTGCTGTCCCCGGGTGCAGGTACCATTCCTGACAGGAGAGAGAAGAGCCGAGACCGGCCTGACACGCACCTGGAGACCCTGCTCCCACCACCCATGCTCCCGCCATCGCTGCGGGGAGGGAGGAGCGGGGGTGGGGTGGGGGGGCGGTCTTGAGCGGTGCTGGGGCTGGGATGCTAGCTGCTAGCTGCTGAAGCATCTCTGAGCCCCATGTTAGGATCCACGAAGGCATCTGTGCTGAGGTCCGTAAGGTGGCCCGGGCCCAGGTTCAGTCGTTTCCTGGTGGGGGGCGGGGGCGGTCCCAGGACCAAACACGTAGCCACAGTGGGCCAAGGCTGGAGAAACCAGGCATGAGCGTCCAAGAGTCCTTGCCCCGTGGAGTCACAAGGGCCGTGCTTAATCCTCAGGTTGTGACGGCACTTGTGCAATGTTCTATACCAGGGATGCCCAAGAGACTCAGTGCTCAGGGTGGCGCCTCTGCCTGGCGTGTACCAAAATTCCAGAATCCCAGAAGGAAAGGGTGTGTTTCGGCAGAAAGCACATCGTTTGTATACACAGTTTGGGCACGGGACAGTAGGGTATTAGGTATAAAGTAGGTGACACGTGCTACAATGTGGGTAAACCTGACATTTTTTTTAAATGTTTTATTTATCTTTGAGAGAGCGCAAACGGGGGAGGGGTGGGGGAGGCGGGGACAGAGGATCCGAAGCAGGCTCTGCGCCGACAGCAGTGAGTCTGACGTGGGGCTCGAACTCCTGAACCCTGAGATCATGACCTGAGCTGAAGTCTGACCATCAACCGACAGCCACCCAGGCGCCCTGAACCTGGCAAACGTGTTGAGCGAGAGAAGCCAATCGCAAAAGGCCGTGCGGTGTATGCTTTAATGAACTCTCCAGAATAGGCAGGTCATAGACATGGCAAGCAGAGTAGTGGTTGCTGGGGCCCGGACGAGGGGGAAGGGGAGTGGCTGCCAATAGTTATGGGCCCTCCTTTTGGGATGATGGGGAAGTTCCGGAACCAGATAGAGGTGGTGGTTGTACATCCTCATGACTACTTAATGCCATTGAATTGTACAGTTTAAGGGGAGAAAAACAGGTGTCTTGGTGCAAACAGGAGTGTCTGCCCCCTTCCCTGCCCCCAGCTGGTCACAGAGCAGAGGCGGCAGTGGTGTGGGATGATGGCTTCCGTGCCTCATGGCATGATGGCCGCGGGGTCCTTGTGTTTTAGGGTTCTCAGAGAGTTCAGCTTCCCGCGCGGGAGGCCTGGTCCCTACCTCATCCCGGTCTATCCCCCCCCCCGCCCCCGCTTTGTTCTCACCGGCAGATGTTGGCTGATGACGCAGAGGCGGGCGCCGAGGACGAGAAGGAAGTGGAGGAACTGAAGAAGCAGGGCATCAACCCCCTGCCCAAACCGCCCCCTGGTGTGGGCCTCCTGCCCACCCCTCCTCGGCCCCCCGGCCCCCCGGCCCCGACCTCTCCCAACGGCAGGCCCATGCAGGGCGGCCCCCCGCCCCCGCCCCCGCCTCCCCCTCCGCCTCCCGGGCCCCCCCAGATGCCCATGCCCGTGCACGAGCCGCTGTCCCCACAGCAGCTGCAGCAGCAGCAGGACACGTACAACAAGAAGATCCCCTCCTTGTTTGAGATCGTGGTGCGGCCCACGGGACAGTTGGCCGAGAAGCTGGGTGTGAGGTGAGTGCCCCAGGGCCCCAGATTCCGTCTGGTGGGGCTGGTCTGGCCTCAGCCAGGCTCCTCTGTGCCGGGGGTCTCACTGCGAGCCTGGTCTGGAGCCCTCCGTGACCAGCCTCACAGATGCCACCGTGTCTCCTCAAGGGCACGGCTACCATGCATGCTTTGCAGCCCCTCACAGGTGCATTTCTTCCTCCTAGGTTCCCTGGACCCGGAGGACCCCCGGGGCCAATGGGCCCCGGGCCCAACATGGGCCCCCCGGGGCCAATGGGGGGCCCAATGCATCCCGACATGCATCCCGACATGCACCCGGACATGCACCCTGATATGCACCCCGACATGCACCCCGACATGCCGATGGGTCCTGGCATGAACCCTGGCCCGCCCATGGGCCCCGGTGGCCCCCCAATGATGCCCTATGGTCCTGGAGACTCCCCACACTCTGGAATGATGCCCCCCATCCCGCCATCTCAGAACTTCTATGAGAACTTTTACCAGCAGCAGGAGGGCATGGAGACGGAGCCCGGACTCATCGGGGACGCAGGTGCGCGGGGGGCCGGGCGGGGGCTGGGAGGGGCCGCTGCGGCTCGCACAGGGGAGTGTCATCGGGGACTTGGCTTTCCTCCTTGGTCCGAGTCTTTGGAAGCATGAATCCGACTCCATCTCTGTCCCGTGAGTGGTTGAACGTTTTCAGTGACGGGATTCACCACCCCGTTGAGGTTGAAGGGAGTCCTGTGACGTGATGAGTCTGGTTCACTTGATTGTCGCTTGCTCTGCCTGGAAGCCCGAGGGGCGGGTGCGGGGTGGCACTGGGCTTTGAGGCCAAAGCGCCTTCTCCAGTGTGGGCTCCTTCCGGACGGTCCTTGGCTTGGAGCTGCTGGTGTCCTATCGACTGACCGTCTTCCTTCCGTCTTTCCTTCCCTCCTGGCTGAAACAAGAACGCGTCCTGGTAACAGCTTCAGTGTCTGACAGGGTGCTGGCCGGCCCATGGCGCTGCATCCCTAGGAGGTCACATGCCGCCTTCGGGAAGGCTGGGATGTGCCCACTGCTGCCAGGCCTGGGGTCAGAGCAAGCAGGGCAGCCGTAGGCCTTGCCTCAGCTGCATTTTAGTTCAGGGAAGCAGACAGGAGACGTGTAAATAAACACATACTCTCATTTCAGCAGAGATCGTTTCTCGAAAAAGTAAAACGGAGAGCTTGTGGCAGACGGTCGGGGCAGAGGCAGGTTGGGAGTGGCTGTGCCTCGTGGGGATGGCCAGCAGAGGCCTCTCTGAGAAGGGAGTGTGAGTTGGGATGTGAAGGGGAAGAGGCCAAGGGGCAGAGACCCCGGTCCGTCGGCTCGGTTGAGAAAAGTAAGGGCAGCCGTGTAACTTGGGAAAGGGAAGGGACAGAAGTCCCAGCGTGGGGATTCCCGACGGCCCCGGTGAGGTGGCCTCATTGGAAGAATGGTAGGGTGTAGGCAGAGGCATTCGAGGGGGTGGATAGTAGGGGTTGGAGCGGAATCAGGGAAGTTTCTGGAATGCTACGGAGTTGTCCTGGGCAGAGCTGGCCGTGACAGGGCAGGAAGTAGCGAGTTTGGAGAAAACGCCGTGGGGCCTCCATTCCTCCTCGTGCACGTGTTATAAGACAGGAAGGAGCAAATGGGGACGCCGGCCTCGAGGCAGGGTCACCTGGGCGGATGCTCACGCCGTCCCTGATGCCGGAACGTCCTGCTGGAGAGAGCCGAGTTGTGGGCGCTGAGCACCCACAAGAGATCACTTCAGCCGCCCTGTTAAGCAAGAGATGCCCATTTGACAGCCGTGGGGAAACTTCGCGGGGCATCAGGGAGACCACCAGGCTGGGGGTCGTGTCAGCCTCCGGCGTCTCGGTGGTGCTCGGAGCCACGGAGCAGTGTTTGCGGCGAGGAGCGGGAGCTTAGGAAGCGGGAGTGAGAAAGGCAGGCTGTGTGAGGGAGGTGCCGTGGTTCCCACGGGCCCCTCCTCCTTTCGTAAACGTGTAGAACGTGCATGGAAAAAGGCCTGGGCGCGGAGGAAAACCGAGTCTGGCGAGCTGTTCACAGGAGGTGCCTCTAAAGTAATTCGCCCCTATTTCCATATCTGGAAATCTGTGCGTTTGAATTGTGCCCGCCCAGTGGTGGTTACTATATTCAGTCGTACGGCCGACGAGTAGTTTGTTCTGTGCAGGGGCGACTGGGACTGTTGTTCACGGCGTGTGCCCGGCACCGTGCTAGGCTCCGGCCCCATAGCGCAGGTTTGCCCACGAAGTTCAGGGGCTAGAAGAGGGTGGCCTTTCGCTTTTTCCTTCATGTGCTTTGTGTATGAAATACTTACAAATCGTGTTAAGCCTTTTAGTTTCTATTAAGTTACAGATTACCCTCTTGGTAGCACTGGCCACATTTCAGATGCTCAGTAGCCCCGTGGAGGATAGTGGTAGCCAGGTCGCACTGTGCAGATACGGAATATTTCGTCATTGCAGAACGTTCTACGTGTGGGGCAGCGCTGACTAGACGTTCTCTGTCTGCACACACGCACGCATGCACACACAGTCCCCACGTGCAGCAGGCCCCTGCCTGCCCTTCAGGAGTGAAGGCAGACCCCGACCCTCCAGCCCTGTGCCTCCTAGATGCCATGTGAGAGAGACACCCCCCCGCCCCCCGCCCTTAAATGCAGCCGCGCGCTCGTGAGCATTTGTAGAGTTCAGGACCCCGTAAAGGAGGGAGGGAGAAGGAGGAATCACCCGTGAGCCTCTGGATTGACATGTGGCCATAGCAACATTTCAGTTATTTCCTTTTATTTCCAAGTCTTTGGTCACCGTGGCCGAGCTCATATTACGAGCTCTCTACGGGATGCAGTGTTTCTCTTTTCTGATTATCACAAAGAAATCATAAAAAGAGGGCGCACGGCTGGTGTAGTCGCAAGAGCGCGTGACTCTTGATCTTGGAGTTGTGAGTTCAAGCCTCGCGTCGGGGGTGGAGCTTACCTAAATAAATAAAACTTAAAAAAAGAGGAAAAAAGAAACCATAAACCGAATGCCCCTCACCGGTCATTAGAACAGATCAGAAGCACGTGGGGGCCCCTCTCTCCCGAGTCTCGCTCCCAGAGGACTGTTTTCTGTCTGTCTGCAAAGCCTTTTCGTTGCATTTTGTGAACATCTGTACGACGTTGCGTCTTGTTTTCACTTCATGAGCATTTGCCCGCCCACATCACTAAATCGTGCTGTGAACCCCATTTTTCGGTGGCTGCATCCTGGGTGGGGAGACCCCCGTTGGCTGCTCTGTCCCCTGCTGTTGGGCCTTCTGTGGGGACCCTCCTGGGGAGGGTAGGAAGGGACGGGCTGTACGTCGTCACCCATTGCCATCAGGGGGTGGGGGTTCTCCAGTTAAGGGCGCGCAGGTGGGTTGGAGCTGGTGCCGCAAGGCCCTTCCCGACACGAGCCCTCGGTTCTTCCCTGCCACAGAGGACTACGGGCACTACGAAGAGCTGCCGGGGGAGCCTGGGGAGCACCTCTTCCCCGAGCACCCTCTGGAGCCCGACAGCTTCTCTGAGGGAGGGCCCCCAGGCCGGCCGAAGCCGGGCGCCGGTGTCCCCGACTTCCTGCCCTCAGCCCAGAGGGCCCTGTACCTGAGGATCCAGCAGAAGCAGCAGGAGGAGGAGGAGAGAGCGAGGAGGCTGGCTGAGAGCAGCAAGCAGGACCGGGAGAATGAGGAAGGCATGTGTCCTCCCCAGGGGCAGGGGCTTCCCCTGACAGGCACAGGCCCCCCCCCAGGCCACTGTGCCGTGGAGAGGTGGGGAAGGCCTAGCTGGGTTTTGCGTCGGAAAGGAGCTTGTGGCCAGAGAGGACCCCTGCCCAGGGCCGTGGAGCCGGGCTGGAGCTGCTGCGTTGCATGTCCCTGAGGAAACTGGAAGTCAGGGCTGCCTTTCTGTATCTCGGGGGTCGAGAGAGACCCTGATCCCATTGAGGAGGGAGGTGGGCTGGTCCCTGGAGGAGACAGCACCCAACAGGATTTCCCTTCTGAGCCCTCAGAGAGGAGGCTCACCGCTCTCCTTTCCCTAGACCGTGCTCTCAAGAAGTCAGCAGATGACAGCCAGTTGCTGACATAAACCAGTAATAAGCACAGTCCCAGCTGCCAGGTCACTTGGTGCCACACAGCGGATCTGATGGCATCCAGCCCAGGAGGAAATGGGGCGGACAAATGGTGTCTAGAACCAGGAGCTGGAGCCTGGGAGCAGGTGGGGACAGTGGGAAGAGGGGGCCACACCCTCCCTCGGTGGCTCCGGTTTCACCTGCCTAGAAGGTTGGACTTGGGCCAATTTCTGAGTCCGCCCACCTGGCCCCGTCTCTTATCAGCCGGTGACTGCCCTTCGCCGGGATATGGTAACGCTTCGAGGGGCCTGGGGGCCGGTGTCTGTGAGCCCCGAGCGCAGAAAGAGCGGAGTCAGTGCTAGGTGCTCCCAGGCGCCCAGAGCAGGGCCTGCCATGCTGGGACCTGAGCCCATGGCAGGTGAGGACGAGGTGTCGGAGCCCCGGGCTGGGATCCTGAGCTCAGTCCTTGCTCTGCCCTCGATCTCAAGGTACCGTCCATGCCTCCGCTTTCTCGTCTGTCAAATGGGCGTGATAGTAACACTGCCTTCTGGGTGGTCATGAGAATTAATAAGATAGAGCACATGGGGAAGGATCCAGAAACAGTAGCCAGTGATCTCCCGGGCTTGGTGCTCGGCCCACCTGAGTTTCGTGGCTGTTCGTAGCAGCCCGCAGAGGGAAGGGTTTTTAGGAAAGGAGAAACTGAGGTTCTGAGAGGTCAGAGGCAGAGGAGCCATTCACCCAGTGGGCCGCTGTGGGTCTGCGGACTGGTGGCAGTGGCGGTGGCCGCTCATCTTCCTGTACCTCTGTTCTTGCTCAGGTGACACCGGAAACTGGTACTCAAGTGATGAGGATGAGGGCGGGAGCAGCGTCACCTCCATTCTTAAGACCCTGAGACAGCAGACGTCCAGCAGACCCCAGGCTTCCGTCGGGGACCTGAGCAACAGCGGGCTGGGGGATCCCCGCCTCCAGAAAGGACACCCCACGGGAGGCCGGCTGGCCGACCCTCGCCTCAGCCGGGACCCCAGACTCACCCGCCATGCCGAGGCTTCCAGCGGGTCTGGCCCAGGAGACGTGGGGCCCTCCGACCCTCGGCTGGCTCGCTCCCTGCCCAACCCAAAGCCCGAAGGCGGCCTTCATTCCAGCCCTGCAGGCCCCAGCGGCTCCAAAGGGTCTGGACCACCCGCCGCAGAAGAGGAGGAAGGGGAGCGGGCCCTGCGGGAGAAGGCCATGACCATTCCCCTGGACCCTCTCCCCGGGCCCCCGTTGCGGGACCCACGGTCACAGCTGCAGCAGTTCAGCCACATCAAGAAGGACGTGACCCTGAGCAAGCCGAGCTTCGCCCGCACTGTGCTCTGGAATCCTGAGGACCTGATCCCCCTGCCCATCCCCAAGCAGGACGCGGTGCCCCCCGTCCCCGCAGCCCTGCAGTCCATGCCCACCCTGGATCCCAGGCTGCACCGTGGCGCCGCCACGGGACCTCCCAACCCCCGACAGCGCCTGGGCACCTCCACAGACCCCGGCGCGTCCGGCTCCAACCTGCCCGACTTCGAGCTCCTCTCTCGCATCCTTAAGACTGTTAATGCCACCGGCCCCTCGGCGGCCCCTGGCTCCAGCGACAAGCCCAGTGACCCCCGGGTGCGGAAGGCACCTACCGACCCTCGGCTCCAGAAACCAGCGGACTCTGCTGCCTCCTCCCGGGCTGCCAAGCCCGGCCCCGCCGAAGCACCCTCTCCAGCCGCCAGCCCCAGCGGGGAGTCCTCCCCACCAGCCACCGCCCCCTATGACCCCCGAGTGCTGGCTGCCGGTGGGCTGGGCCAGGGCAGCGGGAGTGGGCAGAGCAGCGTGCTGAGTGGCATCAGCCTCTACGACCCCAGGACTCCCAACGCAGGTGGCAAAACTGCGGAGCCAGCCGCCGACGCGGGCACCCAGCCCAAAGGCCCTGAGGGCAATGGCAAGAGCTCGGCCGCCAAGGCCAAGGAGCCCCCGTTCGTCCGCAAGTCCGCCCTGGAACAGCCTGAGTCCGGGAAGCCCGGTGCAGACGGGGGCACTGCCACAGCCACAGACCGATACAACAGTTACAACCGCCCCCGGCCCAAGGCCTCCGCGGCCCCCACCGCCACACCGGGTGCCCCGCCACCAGAGGGCGCCCCGCCCCAGCCTGGCGTGCACAACCTGCCCGTGCCCACCCTCTTTGGGACTGTGAAACAGACGCCCAAGACGGGCTCTGGAAGCCCATTTGCTGGCAACAGCCCAGCCCGCGAGGGCGAGCAGGACGCGGGGTCCCTGAAAGATGTTTTTAAAGGCTTTGACCCCACTGCCTCCCCCTTTTGCCAGTAGTGTTAAGCTGGAGTCAAGCGCTCCCCGCACCCCACCCTTCCCAGGGCAATATTTAAGGGTAGCAACCAGAGTTGGGAACTTGGGGGGAGGGGGGCTCTGGGTGGTTCCCCCCCTTTTTTTTCTCTCCCTCCCCGTTTCTCTCTTTCTTTTTTAATAGTACTTTCTTTGCAACATATAAATTGTATATAACCATTTTCAGTCAGTTCTGGTCAGTGCTGCGGGGCTCCCAGGCTCCCGCCAAGGAAACCTACTTGTGCACGTGAACAGTTGGAAGTCCCCGGGGCCTCAGCCCCAGCGGGCCCTTCGTCTGGCCAGGCTCAGTTATCAGGGACTCTCTGAAGGCTGGAGCCCCAGTCTGGTGGCTGGAGGTCCAGTGGGTTTTCTGGGCAAAGCTGGGCCCCTCCTCCTCCCCCCCCCCCCCCCCCCCCCCGCCAGCCCACACCCGAGGACAAAGGGAACAGTAGGTGTGAGAAGGCGCTGAACGCTGCTCACCCCGTGTGAGCGAGGAGAGATGAAGCCGAGACCGTGGGCAGACCCTGCGTCGAAGCAGGTCCAGGCATTTCTAGAACCCCATCCCCTCTGCAGCGGGCCGGCCCCGACGACCCGCTTCAGGGGCCCGAGGAAGGAAAGAATTTGAAAGAAAGGCAGAGAGCCCTTGGAAGCTGTCTGAGCTGGGAGAGGCACAGCCGTCTCTGCTCCCGTCTCCTGTGGATTCGCACACCGGCTTCCCTGCTGCCCTCCGTCCAGAGTTCGTCCTCAGACCTGTGCCCTCCGCCCACATCAGAAGACTCCAGGGTGAGACACGAACCCGGAGACGGCAGGGCTGGTGTGGGGCGGCATCCCCCAAAAGCCGCCTCCAGGAGGCAGCCTCCGCAGACCGCGTGTTTTCTGTCAGTATTAGCTCTCGTTTTGTCCCGTCGCGGCCACGCCGTCCTCCCCTCAGGCCGGGGTCTTTCCTGGTCCCCCGGAGCCAGAGCACCCAGTGTGCCGGCCCCCGCCCCTCTGGGGACAGCTCAAGGATCCGTGGCGTGGCCGCTCCGCCAGGCTCCCGACAGGAGCCCCGGGGGGTGCTTGCAAAGTGTTTCTGTTCTCCGCTTGCTTTGAACCTCCTCCCACCGCGTCTGATGTAGGGCCTGTGGTTTTAGTGTGTTTCTCTTCCCAGCTGACAGGTGCACGGGTTCAGAGGTGTGTCACAGTGTTGGATTTGGGGGGCTTGAGGAGAGGGCAGGAGGCTAGCCAGGGCAGGGTGGGGGGCCGCTGGGCCTTCTCTAGGACCCCCGCTTGCAGGTGGAGGGCGTGGAACCAGAAGCCTGAGCCGGGATACCTGCCCCAGGCCCCTGGCTGAGGTCAGCCTCATCCACAGAGCTCCAGAAAAGGCTCACCCCGTGGATGGGACCTGGGGAGGCCGGCCCATGGCTCCGGGGTCCTTCCTACCTGTGCATAAGCAGGTGCCGGCCATCTCTTGCCTTGCTCTTGTCCCATCACCCCGACGGCCTTGCTAAAGGCCCCCATCTCTTTCTTGCTAATAATGAAGAAAACCGGCGATCCAGCCGGAGGGTCCCCCTCCCACCTCCTTGGGGTGGGAGGTGAATGAGGCTCCTGTACCAAACCCCTCTCCCCCGGAAGAAAAACTGTCCAGTTTGGGGCCAGAAGCACGGGCGGGAAGAGGCAGCCCGCAGGGTCAGTGCGCCGTGATCGGGTTGGTTTGGTTCGTCTCTGTCTATTTCGTTTTGTGGTTTTTAAACAATCATTAGCGAGATTTTTCTTCAGCCACCGGTGTTGGCCTTGAAGCAAAGGGCTGCAGCCCTTGATGTTTGTAAAAATAAGTAAAGATACACAGTGTGGCCGTGGGTTTTTTGTTTTTTGTTTTCCTTCTCTCTCTCCCTCCTTTGAGAATTTTCGTCTGTAAAAGCAAAATTAAATACTTTTTTAAAACCGAAATCTGTGGATGAAATAGAAGCTGGAACCCTCCTCTCGGAATATTCAGCCTAAGAACCTCACGGGACTATGAATTCCCCCCAAAATTTTCATTTGCCATCAGGCCAAGCTTTTAAAAACAAAATGTTCTCTAACCAGGATTGTAACAAAAGTGTAAATATTACTTCAGAGTTGAAAGTTGATGGTGCAAATATGTATATAACGTACTGTATTTTTACAATGATCATCGCATGACTGTCCCAGCTCCCTTTTTGTACTCCTTCTCTGTCTTCCAGAAATGTCACCTGCCCTTTCTCCTGTGGTCTCTTAATCCAATAATTGTATTACTGCCATTAAAGGATGCAGTTATTTTAAAAATCCTGCGGTCTCGCCTCTCTGTGCCGCTCCCACCATCCCCCACCCCGGGAATGAGAAAACCTGGATCGGTTCTCGTGGCGGCCGGCCCCCAGGGTGACATTCGTGACGACCTCATGGCATCGGGGCCTCCGAACCGCCTCTGCTTTCCTTAGTGGTTGGCACCTGCCTCCCACGGTTCCCGAACCCCCGCTTTGGGCCAGTCCCTGCATTCAGAGATACAGCGATGAGCTGCACGGCCCTGCCCCCGTCCAGCCCACGGAAGGGGCCAGTGTGAACTTGGCAAGACCCCCGGGCTGGCTCCTGGGGCTGCGGCAAAACGGGAGCCCTGACCGGCACAGACTAAATGCGTGCGTCTCCTCACAATTCATATGTTGACACCTGTTTTCCCACCCCCACCCCCACCCGATGCCATGGTATTAGGAGGTGAGGCCTTTGGGAGGTGATGAGGTCAGGAGGGTGGAGCCCTTCCACTGCTTGCGGGTCTAGGCTGCTAAGCTCTTAAGTTCATGTCACAACCTCAGGATGCGATCTTTGAATTTCTTCCAATTCATCCGTTATTGAGTAAGGTTGATTTCACCTGCAACTCAAAAGTTCCCAACTCCCCTTGGCTTCCAACAGCCAGGAGTCCAGCGTTTCTGGAAGGTCAACAGGGCAGTTCAGGGTTGGTCAGCTTGGAGTGAGTTGTGAATTCACACAGGTCCTGACCGGTTTTCAGACTGTTGGTCACCCCCTTGTGATCGCAAGATGGCTAGAGCGCCCGACAGCCTTCGCCTCAGCCAAGTGTGGAAGCAGGGAAGGAATTCTTCTGTACCTTCTCAGGAGCAAGGGAAGAGTTCTGGAAGTCCCTCAGGACCCTTCCTGTCCGGTCTTGTCAGCCAGGATCAGATTGTGCGCCCCGTCCTGTGTTGGTCCCAGGGAAGAGGAGAACAGAAGTCTCGTGTTTAGTCGTTAACAACGACAAAGATCCAGCATCCTGAGGCTGAGCCCGCAAGGCTCTGTAAGGTGGGGGGGAGGCACAGGGGTTGACAGTTACAGTGACAATACAGCCAGCAGTCAGGCATGGGCACGCACCCGTGGTGCATCAGATCCTGTCGGCGACCCTGGGCTCCTGCTGAGGCGACCCACCGGCCTGGGGCAGGGCCCTGCAAGGGGAAGGGAGCTGGTGCCTGGGTCACGTTGGCAGGTCCTGGAGACCCTCAAAGGCGGTGTGCAGACACAGGGAGAGAATCTGGAGAGTCTGTGTTCAAGTAAGGTAGTGACTGGGTCATGCAGACCGGAACCTAGAACCTTCTTTCTCGCGGGCGTAGGAAAGGGATTGGCTAGGGCGAGCCTGCCGGGATGACAAAGCAACGGGAGCAGGCAGCTGGGGAGCCAATAGACTTGAGACTTGGAGGGGGGGAGATAGGGGTCGGTCACAGTCACACGTGGTGGGTGACCGCGAGGGATCAGAGAAGATGTCTGGTCAGCCCAGTGGAAGGCAGAGATGGCACCTCAGAGGAGGACGTGGTCTGGGAACTGGGCGAAAGCAGCTGTGGTCGCAGGCTGGGGGGCTCCTGCACAGAGCTGGTCAGGAGAGCTGCAGGAACGGGTGGCATCTCCAGACGTGCACGAAGCCCTGAGTATCACTGTTGGAGGAAGAAATGGAGCCTGAGGACAGAAGTGGCCATTGGGCACCGGCTGGTGACTGAGGCCAAGAGCTGTGTCAAGAGCCTTCCACTTTCACCCAATTCCTGGGGCATTAGGACCGGCAACCATGCGAGGTTGTCCTCAGGCACCTGACCCCGCCCACGGCCTAGATTCCACAGGTGTGAACATGGTACCATACACGCTTTATCCCAGTTCAGCCATCTGCCCATCCCCCTCTCCACCCATCCATCATATTTGGATGCATTTCAAAACAACTTGCAGACATCAGAACACAGAGTTCAATATTCACAGTCCTTTTTTTTTTTTTTTTTAATGTTTATTTTTGAGAGTGAGAGAGAGACAGCGAGAGCAGGGTAGGGACAGAGAGAGAGGGAGACACAGAATCCGAAGCAGGCTCCAGGCCCTGAGCTGTCAGCACAGAGCCCGACGCGGGGCTCGAACTCACAGACTGCGAGATCATGACCTGAGCCGAAGCCGGATGCTTAACCGACTGAGCCACCCAGGTGCCCCTAGGATTACTTTTTTTTTTAATGTTTATTTATATTGAGAGGAAGAGTGTGCTTGAGCGAGGGAGGGGCAAAGAGAGAGGTAGAACGAGAAAGAGAGAGAGAGAATCCCAAACGCAGAGCCTGACAGGGGAGGGACTTGAACTCACAAACTGTTAGGTCAGGACCTGAGCTGAAATCAAGGACCAGATGCTTCACCGGCTGAGCCACCCAGGTTCCCCGGTGAGGATCTGTTAAGACTAGTATAGAAACAACTGTTTAAGATGGGGAGTGTATCAGTTGTGTAAGTAAGGATGGGCAAGGTTATGCTGCAGAAACACAAACTCCCAAATCGCAGTGGCTCATTCATGGGTCGGGCCGGAAGCTCTGCTCATCACAGCCACTGAGGAAGGGACCCGCGCTGAGGCTCCGCCCCTGAGACCACTTGGTGAGGAAAGGCGGAGGATAGCACCCCCCCCCCCCACCAGCCCTTAACTGCTTCTTTCCCAAAGCCATGGACTTCACATCTGTTGTGTTTCATTGGCTAAAGCGGGTTCCAGCCAAACTTCCAGGGGTATCGGGAGGTGCTATTCTGCTGTGGGGCCGGAAGACGGACAACTGGAGCTGCTTGGAGACCAGCGCTAATGCCTCCACACCAGCCCTCCCAGGTTCTCCCAGGCATCCCCCTTGCCTGCAGGGGTCCTGCCACGGGCTACAGTAGCCAGCTGGGGAAGTATGGTGGCCTGGAGAAGGTGTCTTCCACTGCCCAGGAGCGTCGCTCACCCAAAGAAAGCCCCAGCACCTGAAATTCGCCGCGACATTTGCATGGAGGCCACGCCCCGACAGGCCGCTCCAGCCAATGAGTGAGTGGGGTGGGGCTGGGGATGGCGTTCTCCGGGGGATCCGGGTGGAGAGAGCCAGAAAGCACTCAGGAGCTAGTCCTCCGGGATCAGGGCCCCACCCTATCCCCTCATTTAAACGTAATTAATTACCTCCTTAAAGGTCCCCTCTCCAAATGCAGCCACACTAAAGGTTAGGGCTTCAACAAATGAACTTTTGAGAGGACACAATTCAATCCGTCGCACCCACCCTGCCCCATTCCACCATATCCCTCCAAAAGATGATTTGAAAGGCAAAATCTTTTAAGCATTCCTTCTTATTTCTTCTGGTGGTTACTCTGTTTCTCTTTAACTGTGTCAGCTTTAGGTGTTTTTTTTTATCGACTTCCTGCTCCCTCCCCTCTTCCTTACTTTCAGGTTTGTCTTGTAACTTTACACACTATGACACATTCGCTGTGCCCTATTCTCTCAACCCGCACTGCCCATTAATTAGAATGTTCTGCAGGGATGGAAATGGACTCTCTACTTGCTGTCCAGGAAGGCAGCCGCTGGGCCCATGTAGAGACACTGAGCACTTAAGCCCAGGTACTGGATTTTAATTTTTGGTTAATGTGAATTTATACGTAAATAGGCCATGTAGGGGTGCCTGGGTGGCTCCGTTGGTTAAGTGACTGACTCTAGATCTCAAGATTGTGAGTTCAAGGGTGCCTGGGTGGCTCGGTCATTTAAGATCTGACTTTAGCTCAGGATATGATCTCACGGTTCGTGAGTTTGAGCCCCGGATCAGGCTCTGTGCTGACAGCTTGGATCCTGGAGGCTGCCAAGGGCTCTGTGTCTCCCTCTCTCTCTGCCCCTCCCTTGCTCATGCTCTGTCTCAAAAATAAACATCAAAAAAATTTTTTTAATAAGAAAAAAAAAAAAAAAAGATTGTGAGTTCAAGCCCCATGCATTGGGCTCTGCGCTGTGAAGTTAAAAAAATAAATAAGGGGCACCTGGATGGCTCACTTGAGTGTCCAACTGTTGATTTCAGCTCAGGTCATGATCCCAGAGTCCTGGGGATCAAGCCCTGTATGGGGCTCCAGGCTCAGCATGGAGTCTGCTTAAGATTCTCTCTCTCTTCCTCTGCCCCCCGACCCCACCACCGTTCACGGACTCTCTCTAAATAAATAAATAGGCCCATGTGCCCAGTGGCTGCCATGTGGGACAGCACAGCCCTAAATCCTACATACAGCACTGGACTTCCCAGCTCTTAAAGTGATCACAATTACCAATTTGCTTTCCTCTCCAGACTTCCCACCTCCTGGCAACTTGTATTCATGGTCAGGCTTGGTAACTGTGTTTGCTACTGTAACAAATTATCACAAACTTAAGGGGCTTAAAAATAATGCAAATGTATCCTGTTATAGTCCTGAAAATCAGAAGTCTAAAATCAATGTGTTAAGCAGGGTCCTGTTCTTCCTGGAGGGTTCAGGGGAGAATTCATTTCTTTGCCTTCTCCAGCTTCTAGAATCCTCCTGCAGTGCTTGGCTCCTGGCCCCTTCCTTATGTCCCTCTGACCTCTTGCTCCTGTTGTCACATCTCCCACTATTAACTGGTCCTCCGGCCTCCCTCTTGTAAAAGCCTTTAATGCGCCCCTAATTCCTGGAACCCGAGAACGCTACGTTATATGGCAAAAGGAAATTTGCTGGTGGGATTAAGTAAGGGTCATGAGATGGGGAGACAATCCTGCATTATCTGGGTGGGCCTGATGTCATCACAGGGACCCTCAATGAATACGAGGCAGGAGGGGGGCACCTGGGTGGCTTAGCTGGTTAAGTATCTGACTGAGGCTCAGGTCATGATCTTGTGGTTTGTGAGTTCAAGTCCCCCAAAGGGCTTTCTGCTGTCAGCACGGAGGCTGCTCCGGATCCCTGCCTTTCTCTGTCCTTCCCCTGCTTGCACTCTCTCCTCTCTCTCTCTCTCTCTCTCTCTCTCTCTCTCTCTCTCTCTCTGCCCCTCCCCAGCTATTTCTCTCTCTCAAAATAAATAGATTTACTTAAAAAAAAAAAAAAAAAAAAAAAGGAGGCAGGAGATCAGAGAGGTTAACTAGGAAGCAAAGTTTGGAGTGGTTCAAGGAAGAGGCCCCAAGCCAAATATTGAAAACAGGTGCATTTGGGGCACGTGGGTGGCTCAGTCAGTTGAGCGGCCGACTTCGGCTCAGGTCACGATCTTGCAGTTTGTGAATTCGAGCCCCATGTTGGGCTCTGTGCTGACAGCTCAGAGCTTGGAGCCTGATTCGGATTCTGGGTGTGTGTGTCTCTCTCTCTGCCCCTCCCCCACTCACACTCTGTCTCCTTCAGAAAGAAAGAAAGAAAGAGGAAGGAAGGAAGGAAGGAAAGGAAGGAAAGGAAGGAAGGAAGGAAGGAAGGAAGGAAGGAAGGAAGAAAGAAAGAAAGAAAGAAAGAAAGAAAGAAAGAAAGAAAGAAAG
>NW_026057588.1:9391549-9417935 GCF_023721935.1 Panthera uncia
AAGAAAGAAAGAAAGAAAGAAAGAAAGAAAGAAAGAAAGAAAGAAAGAAAGAAAGAAAGAAAGAAAGAAAGAAAGAAAACACATGCATTGGGGCGCCTGGGAGCTCAGTTGGTTAACCATCTGACTTCGGCTCAGCGCATGATCTCACGGTTCGTTGGTTCGAGTCCCGCATTGGGCTCACTGCTATCAGCACGAAGTCGGCTTGGGATCCTCTGTCCCCCTCTCTCCCTCCCTCTACCCTGCTCACGCTCTCTCTCTCTCAAAAATAAATAAACATTAAAAATTTTGGGGGGCGCCTGGGTGGCTTCGTCGGTTGAGCGTCCAAACTCAGCTCAGGTCATGATCTCGGGTCTGTGAGTTCGAGCCCTGCGTTGGGCTCTGTGTTGACAGCTCGGAGCCTGGAGCCTGCTTCTGATTCTGTCTCCCTCTCTCTCTGCCCCTCCCCTGCTCACGCTCTGTCTCTGTCTCTCAAAAATAATGAATAAACACTAAAAAATTTTTTTAAAATAATAATAGCCAGTAAGAAATATGAAGGTAAAGCATGACTTCACATAGAATGGGGGTAAAGTGGGGTGAGAGAAAAACATTTTAATAGAGTTGAGTTACCCAACGGCTTATGAACTACGGAATGGTATAATAAGCTTTTCTTGCAAGATTATCACAGATCAGTGAATAAAGAAAATTCATCTCCTACAAAAAGACAAAAAAAGTGAAAACATTAAGTTAACTGAAAGAAGCCAGACAGGGGCTCGTGGGTGGTTCAGTCAGTTAAACGTCCGACTTCGGCTCGGGTCATGATCTCGCGGTTCGTGGGTTCGAGCCCCGCGTCGGGCTCTGTGCTGACAGCTCAGAGCCTGGAACCTCCTTCAGATTCTGTGTCTCCCTCTGTCTGCCCCTTCGCCACTTGCACTCTGTCTCTTACATTGTCTCAAAAATAAATAAACATTAAAAACGAATTTAATAAAAGAAGTTTATTTATATTAATTTAAAAAAAAAGAGGAAGCCAGACACACATGGTCCCCCCCCCGCCCAACATGTCCAGAACAGGGGCTCTGTCGGAAGAGCCGGTGACTGTCGATCTCAGGGTCGTGAGTTCGAGCCCCACGATGGGTGTAGAGATTACTTAAAAATAAAATCTTCAAAAAAAAAAAAAAAAAGACCATTACTGTGAGGAGGCTGTTCTGACCTCAAGAGGTCTCTGCAAGTGTCTCCAGTTCAAAGAGGAAAGGGCATTGCTTCTCTATGGTGAGCTGGGTTGGCAGTTGGGGAAGTTGGGTCGGAGAGAGGAAATAAGTCACCAGTGTGGTTTGACAGGAAACGTGTCCTTCTGTGGTCAGCGGGTCTCGGGAGATGCTGGCAAAGGGACATGTCCCACATTTCCGAGCTCAGTTAGCACTTGGAGAACTGAGGTTCGAGGCCAGCGGGGGCCCGGGGGAGAGTAGCCTAAGGGTTGGTCGAAGGGGAGACAGAGGGTAACGGTGAGCACCTGGTCAGAGGAAATGTTACAGTTGTGTCGCAGGACTTAGAGAGCAACCTGAATAAAATGCTTGGTTTGTGGGTCACATGACCTGCCTTGTGATCCCTCAACACACGCTCAAAAGTCCTGCCACAAAAGCCGATCCTTTGTCTCTGGTTCATTGTTGTGGCCACAGTGGTTGGAATGGGGCCTGACATCAGGTCAGCTCTTTTTTCTTTTTAAAGCTTATTTATTATTATTATTATTATTATTATTTTAAATGTGCATTTACTTTTTTTTTTTTCAACGTTTTTTATTTATTTTTGGGACAGAGAGAGACAGAGCATGAACGGGGGAGGGGCAGAGAGAGAGGGAGACACAGAATCGGAAACAGGCTCCAGGCTCCGAGCCATCAGCCCAGAGCCTGACGCGGGGCTCGAACTCACGGACCGCGAGATCATGACCTGGCTGAAGTCGGACGCTTAACCGACTGCGCCACCCAGGCGCCCCAATGTGCATTTACTTTTGAGAAAGAGAGAGAGAGCGTGCGCGAGAGATAGGGAGGGGCAGAGAGAGAGAGGGAACGGAGGATCCGAAGCAGGCTCCAGGCTCTGTGCTGTCAGCAGAAAACCCGATGCAGAGCTCGAACTCACAAACCGTGAGATCACGACCTGAGCTGAAGTCAGACGCTCAGGCAACTGAGCCCCCGGGGAACCAAAGTTTATTCATTTTGAGAGAGAGTGCACTTGTGAGTGGGATGGGGAGGGGAGGGGAGGTGGGGGGTGGGCAGAGAGCTAGGGAGAGACAGAAACCATGGGATCACGATTCGATCCGATCCCATGAACCGTGAGATCATGACCTGAGTTGAGATCAAGAGTTGGACACAAAACCAACTGAGCCACCCAAGCACCCCCAGGTCAGCTGTTGATAAAAATATATTAAAAAATTGGGAGGGGGGCGCGGGGGGCGCCTGGGTGACTCAGTCAGTTGAGCGTCCGACTCTGGATTTTGGCTCAGGTCATGATCTCATAGTTCGTGAGATTGAGCCCCACATCAGGTTCCATGCTGATGGTGCAGAGCCTGCTTGGGATTCTCTCTCTCCTTCTCTCTCTGCCCCTCCCCTGCTTGCTCTTTCTGTCTCTCTCTCTCTCTCTCTGCCTCTCTCTCTCAAAAGAAGTAAACTTTAAAAAATGTTTTTTAATTTATTGAGATGTAATTGACATAAAACATTGTGTAAGTTTAAGACACAACATGTTGCTTTGATGCTCACTGATTACATATATACATGTGTATATGTATACACACACACACACACACACTTATATATAGTATTTCAATAGGATTACCACTGTACCGTTAGCTAACACCTCCATCATGTCACATAATTTTCATTTCCTTTTCGTGGTGAGTAGGTATATATCCTGTAAAAGAATACCAATGCCCGCTTCCTGCCTCCCATCCGCAGATAGGGCTGCGTTGGTCTGGGATAAGGCTGGAGCGTTAACTTGTCTTTAAAGCTCCCGGACAGTTCGTGTATTAGAACCACTGATCAAATTACAAGTGCAGAGGCAGCTGGCCAACATCACGATCTGTCTCTTTAAGGAGGATTTGTTTTCTCTGCCCTGACCCTTTCTGGCATTCATTTCTCTTTCCCTTCTCATCAGCCTAAACCATTTCACCAGCCAAGAATGTGAAAAATGTGTCTCCAATATTTTCAGTTCCACTTAATCCCATTTAATGCTTAGCATTCATTGCCAGCAGGCAGGCTGTTACAGCCCAGTTGAACTCCCTCCCAAGTTCAACCCCCTCCGCAGCTCCCAACTCGCCTCCCCCTCCATAAAATCTAAGCTCTTCTCACTGGGAGATAAAGATCAGGTCTCGTAGACAAGGTTCCAGAGGGTGATGGAGAGCTACGTACGGATGGGTTTCAGCTAGAGACACATCACTAGCTGCTCATTTAAAACATCCTCTCTGGGATGCCTGGGTGGCTCAGTCAGTTAAATGTCGGACTCTTGATCTCGGCTCAGGCCATGATCTCATGGTCTGTGAGTTCAAGCCCTGCGTTGGGCTCTGCGTTGACAGAGCAGAGCCTGCTTGGGATTCTCTCTCTCTCTCTCTCTCTCTCTCTCTCTCTCTCTGCCCCTCCCCTGCTCAGTCCTTTCTCTCTTTCAAAATAAATACTTAAACATACGCTAAAGACATATATGTCAGTTCATGCTACCCCTCAGCTCAAAATCTCCCCAACTCTCATCACACTTAAAATTAAAGAGGAAGCCTTCACTGTGGCCCATGAGACACCAACAACCTGACTCTCCATCTGGCTTTGACTTCCTCTCCTCTCCTCTCCTCTCCCCTTGTTCATTTTGCTCCAACCACGCAGGGCGCCCTGGCCATTCTTCCAGCACATCAAGCACACTCCAGCCTCAGGGCCTTTGCACTTGCTATCTATCCCCTGTGCTTGGAGTACTCCTCCTCCTCATCACCTCATCGATAACTCGTATTGCACTCATATGTCACATCCTCAACACTCAGAAGCTTAAAATAATAAACACGTATTATTGCGTTTAGTTTCTGTATATCAGGAAGTACCCACAGGAGCAGCTTAGCTGCTAGGTTCTGGCTTGGGATTTCTCATGAGGTTCTGGTCAGGGCTGTGGTCCCCCAAGGGCTTGACGGGGACTGGAGAACCTTCCAAGGAAATTCGCTCATGTGGCCGGCAAGCTGGTGCTGGCTACTGGCCTCTTCACCAGGCTGTTTGTATGTCCTCACGATGCGGCAGCTGGCTTCCCACAGAGAAAGGTGGAAGTGACAATGTCTTTTATGACCCAGCCTTGGAAGTCACACTCTGTCACTTCCACAGTATTCCACTGGCCACACAGAGCACTCCTGAGCTGGGGCGGGGGTGGGGGTAGCGTGATCTGATGTATGTCTTTAGAATATGGGATGAGACAACACAAACTGTGATGGCTGAGGTCATCTTAGAAGCTCGCTGCCATATGCTCTTGTCATTCTCTACCTCACCACCTAGATTTATATTCTGGATGGATTTACCTTCCTGAAAATATATTAATCCTTCCTCGGTCTCCCTTTCCCAGTGCTGCCATGTCCATAGGGGCTGGGACACATCATTTTTCTGTCTTGTTCACTGCTATATCCTCAGGGTCTTAAGCAGAACTTGGTACATCGTAGACACTCAATAAATATTTGGTGAACTACTAAGTGGAGAATGTACCCTGAGGGCGTTCTGGAGACCAGTAAGTGGGCTGGTTTCAGCTGTCCAGGTGAAAGATAGCAAGGGTTTGAAGTAGGAAAGAAATGGAGAGAAATTGCTAGCTATTGGCAGGGTCTCCTGTCCTCTTGCAAGTTTCTTATCTCTCCCTGCTACAACCCAGCCTTCGCAGGGAGGTGGAAGTGTTAACAGATCAGTTAAACGTCATATGTCCCCTGCATAAATGCTCTATGGCTTTCTACTGCACAGTGTCAGGAGTTACAGGTGACCCAGGAACTGAAGGGGGTAACCTCGGAAGGTCCTCTTGCTCTGGTTGGGGTTAAGGTGGTCAGAGAGCTGCTTTTGTGGATTCAAACGATCTCTACACATTGTAGGGCATCTTAGAAAATATAATTGTGACGGCTGCCCAAGGAAGGAAAGGAAACCATCTCGTGATGGTAAATGATTGTTTATGTTCAGTGTCCTACACTCAGTGTAATTTTTCTGGGCCCCAGATTCTTTCTGCAAGGCTCTGATCATGGTTTATCTGGTCCATGCCTAGTCAGAGTTCAGGTTTCAACTAGGCTGGGTTAGGTGCCCTCTCTGGGCTCCTCTAGTCTCCTGGGCTTTCCCTAGAATGTACTTACTTAGCATGTTTATTGCTTATTTTCTGCCTATATCTCTAGAACGGAAGCTCCATGAGAGCGAGGAGCTTTTCAATCCATGAACATGGTATATATCTCCATTTATTTAGATCTTTAATGTACCTCAACAGTATTTTGTAGTTTCAGTGTAGAAATCTCGCATGTGTTTTGTTAAAATACTTCCGAAGGTATTTTGGGGTTTGATACTATTGTAAACGAACTTTCAAAAAAAAAACATTAAAAAAAATTTTTTTTTAAGTAGGCTCCGCACCCAACGTCGGGCTTGAACTCACGACCCCGAGATTAAGAGTTGCAGGCTCTACCAACTAAGCCATCCAGGCAGGGGGCCCCAGGCACTTATTTTTAGTATCATTTTGCAACTGTTTCCTGCTAGTATATAAACATAAAATTGATTTTTGTATATTGATCCTGTACCCTGAAATCTTGCTAAATTCACTTATTAGTTTTAGTAGTTATTTTGATTTTTTGGAATTTTCCACATAAGCAATCACATGTGCAAATATCAACAGCTTCAATTCTTCTATCTTATGTCGATGCCCTTCTATCTATTTATTTTGCCTATTGCACTAGTGAGGACCTCCCATACAATGTTGATTAGAAATGGGGAGAATGAAAGTCCTGGCTTCGTTTCCAATTTTAGGGGAAAAGCAGTCAATATTTCACCACTAACAATGGTGCTGGTTGTGAGTTTTTTGTAGATGTCTTTGATCAGATTGAGAAAGTTCAGGGCAGAGAATGTTGTCTGTTTTTGTTTTTGTTTTTTAAGGTTATTTGTTTTTTGAGAGAGAGAGCACGAGTTGGATAGAGGGAGAGGGAGAGATCATTTCAAGCACGCTCTGCACGGTCAATGCAGAGAGACAGATGCGGGCCTCAAACCCGTCAACTGTGAGATCATGACCTGAGCCAAAATCAAGAGTTGGACAGTCCACTGACTGAGCCACCCCGGTGACCACCCCCCCTTTTTCCCCCTTTTTGACAGATTTTAAGTAATCTTTCCACTCGAGGTGGGGCTCAAATTCGCAATGATGAGATCAAGAGTTACGTGCTCCCCTGATTGAGCCAGCCAGGTGCCCCGAATTTTGTCTGTTTTGTTTACTGATTTGTACCAAATGTGTAGCATAACTGTCAGGGAGTGAGTGCTGAGTAAATAATTGATGAATGAATGAAAGATCAAATGAGTATAAGCTGCATGGCACTGGGGCTAGTAATGTAGCATTGGACTTATCTAATTAGCTATGTGATTTAGGATAAGGTAACCGCTCTATCTCCCTTCTCTGTAAAATGCGTATAATAATGGTATATATCACAGAGGATTATGTTGAGGATTTAATCAGAGTATCCATGTAAAGCAAGAGCACTGAATCTCACACATGGTTAGTGCTCAGTAAACACCAGCTTTTATTACCTCAGTTTTCTGAGCCTCATTTTATTCCTTCTATAAAAGAGGGAATATTCCAATTCTTTTTTTTAAACTTTTAAAAATATTTATTTATTATTGAGAGACAGAGAGACACGTAATGTGAGCAGGGGAGGGGTAGAGAGAGGGGGAGACACAGAATCCGAAGCGGGCTCCAGGCTGTCAGCCCGACGCGGGGCTTGAACTCAGAAACTGCGAGATCATGACCTGAGCCAAAGTCGGTCGCTTAACCAACTGAGCCACCCAGGCGCCCCTCTGATTCTTTTTAAGATTTTAGTTTATGTATTTTTTAAAGTTTATTTTAAGAGAGAGAATCTCAAGCAGACTTCACAGCTCGATGTGGAGCTCGAACCCACGAACCATGAGATCATGACATGCTGGGGAGGATGCTTAAAACTGTCTCAGCCATCCAGGTACTCCTTAAGATATTATCTTTTAATGTATCTTTTAAAAAATATTTATTTACTTATTTTGAGAGAGAGAGAGAGAGAGAGAGAGAGAGATCATGGGAGGGGCAGAGAGAGAGGAAGAGAGAGAGAATCCCAAGGAGGCTCTGCACTGTCAGTGCAGAGCCCACCTCGGGGCTCGAACCCACAAACTGTGAGATCATGACCTGAGCCAAAATGAAGAGTCCACGGCTTATCCGACTGAACTCCCAGGCGCCCCGAGATTTTATTTTTAAGTAATCTCTACACCTAACATGGGGCTCGAACCCACAGCCCCGAGATCAAGAGTCCTACACTCCACTGACTGAGTCAGCCAGGTGCCCCTATTCTAATTCTTAACTCCTAGGGTTACAATGAGAATTAAATAACATTACGCACAGGCTATGCCTAGCACAATTCTTGGCACAGGCAAAGTCATTGATAAATGTTTGCTATTATTATTTACCAAGTTCCCTACTTATACTGGGTTGAGGGCATAGGAGATACATCAATCAAGGACCCAGTCCACTGAAAGCTGTGAAGCCTGTTGGCAGACACAGATCAGTATAGAGATCATTACCACACAGTGTAGTAAGGGGGGGCATAAAGCCATGTGTGGACCCAGAGGCAGAAGCTGGCTGCTGAGATTTGCCAGTGGGATCATGTCTGTCCGGACTCAGACCTAAGTTTAGACCTAAAAGGAAACCACAATGGTTTATATCAAGGAAAATTGGAAACACCCTACAGATGGGGATCACCTGTGGTACCAACCTGTAATGCATCAGTACGAACCATTAAACTCCATGCTGTGGAACAGAAGAGGGGGATGGTTGCCTGGGGCATGGGGTTACTTTCCATTAGATCCTTCTGTATGTTTTGTTTCTTGTACCATGTCCAAAATAAATTAATTTTTATTTATTTATATTTTTAAGATTTTTTTTAATGTTTATTTATTTTTGAGAGAGAGAGAGATAGAGAGAGAGAGAGCGCAAGCGGAGGAGAGGCAGAGAAAGAGGAGACACAGAACTCAAAGCAAGCTCCAGGCTCTGAGCTGCCAGCACAGAGCCCGTTGGGGCTCAAACTCACTAACGGGGAGATCATGACCTGAGCCCAAGTCGGAAGCCCAACTGACTGAGCCACCCAGGCACCCCTATTTTTGTTTCTAAAGTTTATTTTAAGAGAGACAGAGACAGCAGGAGCAGGGGAGCACAGAGCCTGATGTGGGGCTCGAACTCACAAAACAGATCATGACCTGAGCCTAATCGGGGAGTCGGTCGCTCAACCGACTGAGCCACCCAGGTACCCAATTATTTATTTAGTTTTAATTTGAGAGAGATTGCAAAAGTGGGGGAGACGGGCGGAGGGAGGGAGGGAGGCGGGGGTGGTGGGGCGAGAGAAAAAGAACCCTAAGCAGGCTCCACGCTCATGTGGAGCCGGTGGCGGGTCTCGATCAAACCACCCTGGGATCACCACCTGAGTGGAAATCAAGAATCGGCGGCTTAACCAGGCACCCCAGTCATATTTTTAATATAAAAATTATGAAAAGTATTCAATGCCATCAGTCCATGTTCACGACTTCTATGAAAAAAGTTAATGTGTCAAAGGGCATCTCACTTGACATTTGCCTAGAAAAAAGACAGGGCAAGAGTACAACCGATAGCAGTAACTGCTCTTCAGTGGGATTAATAGGTTGAGGTTTACTTTCTCCTCCGGGCTATTCCAGATGTTGCAAAGGTTCTGCATGAAGTACCCCAGCTTTGTTTTGTTTTTGTTGATCGGCTATTAGAATTAAAGTTATTAACATAAACTACAAGTCCCGGCAGACATCGGGCCTCCGCCTTCTGAAGACCGGCCTTCTATGGGCGCAATGATCGCTGGGATTCGTAGTCCAGCAGCAGAAGCGAGGTGGGACGCGCAGTACCGGCACAGATGACAGAGGAGGAATCACCGCTATTTCGACCAATGGACCGTGGGCGCCAGCCCTGAGTGGCGCTCTCGAAGCCAATGGGTGAGCCGCCACGCCTGAATGACGTGGGCTTCAGCCTACGGGAGCCCGTGGGGGCGGGGCGGTGAGCGGCGGCCGTAGTGGGAACCATGGGAGGCGGCTGGTGGTGGGCTCGGGCCGCCCGACTGGCCCGGCTCCGCTTCCGGGGGGGCGCTGCTGCCGCCTCCGCGGCCCCGGAGCGGGGGCGCCCGAGGGTCCTTCGCCCCCGGCCACGGCCCCCGCGCCGGGGCTTCGCCGCCCCCCGTGTCCGAGCTGGACCGTGCGGACGCCTGGCTCCTCCGGAAGGCGCATGAAACAGGTCTGAGGCTGGGGCTGGGGTCGGCCCCGACGGGACAGGGGGTCCCGGATAGCCGAGCTGTCGGCGCGCGCGAGTGGGGGAAGGGGGTGGAGCTTCTGCTGGAAACAGGGCTGGGACTCCGGAGCGAGAAGGGCTTCCGTAAAAGCGCAGGGAAGCGCTTGCTGCAAGAGCGCAGTCTGTCCGCATAGAAGTGCTTGCGGATGGGACGGTGTCCGGCTAGTGGGACGCACTGGGGATTGGAAAGGTTGGTCGGGGTAGGACAGGCAGCCTCATAAAATTGCACTGCCTGGGCGAGAGAGGCATCCGAAGAGGGTGAAGGGCGGGGGTGTTGCCTACTGGAGGGGTCCGCCTTGGAGGACCCAGTTCAGATCCAAAAGGCGACCACTCTGCATTAGGCGGGAGCGTGGATCCCATCAGAAGAGGGGGCGAGTTCCGGATTGGAGGAAGGAACAACCAATAAAAGAAAAGCTCTGGGCTGATTGGAGGGCCAGGTGATCCAGGCTGCAGGGGGAGGGGCCTCACGTGTCGATAGTGGATGGGGAGTGGGTGTGGGGTTTGTAACCCGGACCAGCCGGTTAGCGCCACACAGGGGATTTGAATGGATGTGAATAACAGCAAGGAAGTTCACACGCGGTAGCAGATGATTGGCGTTTGAGGCTCCCTGAACGGGGAGGCTGGAGAGAGGCCTGAAGTGCAGAAGTTTGTCCCAGAGCGGGGAGGCGGGAGGGGGATACACACATGTATGGGGAGAGGAGGGGTGTTGACCAGGATGACCCCTCGGGATCTTCCTGTCCTCATATTTAAGGTCGGCAATTTTGGGGGCGCCTGGGTGGCTCAGTCGGTTAAGCGGCCGACTTCGGCTCAGGTCATGATCTCGCGGTCTGTGAGTTCGAGCCCCGCGTCCGGCTCTGTGCTGACAGCTCAGAGCCTGGAGCCTGCTTCGGATTCTGTGTCTCCCTCTCTCGCTGACCCTCCCCTGTTCATGCTCTGTCTCTCTCTGTCTCAAAAATAAATAAACGTTAAAAAAAAATAAAAAAATATATTAAATAAGTTCGGCAATTTTGGTTCCTAGATTCTCCTGCAGATTCTGCAGACTATGTTGAATCTTTGGTGCTGCAGAGTTTGGGGAGAGGGCTCAGATGGATGGAAGCTACAGTTTGGTGGGGGTTAAGGTTAAGTGGAGGGCCGTCAGGACCGGGTGGGGATTTGGGGTGCAATGGGATAACACTGTCTGGGCTGACAGGCTGATGCTGATTTCTTTCCCCTCCCCATTCACCCCTTCCTCCAGCCTTCCTCTCCTGGTTCCGCAATGGCCTCCTGGCATCAGGCATTGGGGTCATCTCCTTCATGCAGAGTGACATGGGTCGGGAAGCTGCCTACGGTGAGTGCAGACCCCCACTCTCGCCCCAACCAGGGAGTGAGGGCAGAACCCCTAACCTCCCCCGTGGGTGTAGATTCTTCCCTGCCCTGTCCCACAGCCACCCACTCTTTCCTCCCCCACCAGAAGCCACCTCATTTTCACGTGTGACTGTTGACCTTACATCCACCCGCCCCTACTTTGTGGCCACTGGATCACCCTAGTGGGTGGCCCACGGGGTGGCTGTGGGTCCTTGTCCCCTCCGATCTGACTGTCCCACAAAGATGACGGTCGCGTCTTAGCCCTTCACGCTGGCCCAGCCCCAGACTGGCCCTGCCACTCCATCCCTGTCTTTGCTCTCAGACCAGCTCCCCACTCCGCCTCTGGTCCTGAACCCCACCTCCCCATCCGGGACACCTCCTCGGATACCGATACCTCCTCATGTCCCTGACCTTGGCTCTCTACTACTCTTGACGCCTACCCTGCTTTTGAGTTTGCCTCATTCTCTAACTCCACCTTGGTCCCCTGACCCGCCTCGGTTCCCGGAGTCATCTGAATCCCAGAACCCCCGCCCCGCCCCCCCATCCCCCTCCCCTCCCCGGCTTCTCCATCCACCCCACTGCAGTGCCAGCCTGGGAGCTCAGGCCCTGCCTCTCCTTGACCGTGGCCTCCTGCCCTCTCGCACAGGCTTCTTCCTGCTGGGCGGCCTGTGCGTCGTGTGGGGCGGTGCCTCCTACGTGGTGGGCCTGGCTGCACTGCGGGGACCCATGCAACTGTCGCTGGGGGGCGCAGCGGCGGGCGTGGGGGCCGTGCTGGCCGTGGGCCTGCTCTGGGCTTGTGCCGTCGGTCTCTACATGGGTCAGCTGGAGCTGGATGTGGAACTGGTGCCCGAGGACGATGGGACCGCCACCGCCGAAGGCCCCGACGAAGCCGGCCGGCCGCCACCGGAGTGAACAGCTGGGCCACGGGGAATGGCCGGGCGCTGGACGGCCCGAGGACCGGGACATTAAAACCTGACCCTTGTCCACATTCTGAGTGGCGGTTCCTGCGACCGGGAAGGGCGGGCATGGGAATCCGTAAAAGCAGGTGGAGGTAACCAAGGAGAAAGAAAAGGAGCGAGGGGCCCCAAGGCCCCTGGAGACTGAGCCACGGAGGGGGAGAAGGTGTTTAATTCTCAGGGAGGGCCATCGGGGCCGTGAGCCCCGCCCCTGCGCCCTCAAGGCCCCGCCCCTCCTTCAGGGTCCGGCCCTGGAGGCCGCTCTCCAGTCCTCAGTCACCCTTCCGCTGCACCCTGGTGCCCGCGGGCCCCGGGTACGACAGGCCCAGGGTGGGATAGAAGGCCTCGGGGAGGCCGGGCCCCGGGCCCAGCCTCTGCAGGTGCGGGTACATGAGACCCAGCTCCGCAGGGCCGTAGCGGATGGTGCCGGGCGTGCACAGGCCCCGCACGACGGGGGGCAGGAAGCCCGCGTGGAGGAGGGACGGTGGGGGGTCTCCAGGAGGCCCCAGGCCCCAGGGCCGCACCAGGTCCTGCTTCAGGGCCCCTGCCCGGATGACAGAAGTAAACTCGGGCCTCGGCAGGGCCGGGTGGCTGGACGGCTCCTCCTCCGCGCTGTCCTCCGGGTCTTTGGTCTCCCCCGGGCCAGGCTCCACTTTGATGCGTTTGCCCCGGGTCCGAGGGGGCTCATCCTTGTCTAGGGGGGCAGCCTGCTTCCCTTCCACCGGAGGCTCTGGCTCTGGAAGAGGGAGATACAAAGGGCACTGCGGGTGCGCGTCCCCAGCCCTCAGTCTTCCCATCTGTGGTCTAGACCTGTGTTGTCCAACAGAACTTTCCCCGATGACGTTCCGTATCCTTATGGTCCAACGGCATTAGCCACTGGCCACGTGAGGCTACGGGGCCCTCGAAATGTGGCGGGTGTGACTGAGAAACTGAACCGTTCATTTTTAATTGAACGTAAGTCACCACTTGTGGCTGGTGGCTTCCGGACTGGAGAGCGCAGGTCCCAGAGGCCCCTGGGAGCTTCCCCCGGGGGCTGGGGGGGTGGGAGGTGGGGCTCACCTGTGGGTTCTGGCTCTGGGCTGGACACGTCCTCACAGGCCACGCTGGCTGGAAGCTGGAAGGCGTCCAGAGGGGTCTGGCCACCCTCGGCTTGGCTGGGGACAACACAGGTGGGGTAGAGCCCCCACCCCATGGTACTTAGGGCTCATCACTGGACCCCCCCCCCCCCCCAGGCTCCAAGCTGACTTCTAGCCCCACAGCCCTGTCATCCGAGGCCAGACCCAGGCAGCCTGTGCCCCCCTGCCCCCGATGCCACCAACTAAATGTCCCCAGCATCTTCCTTTCAGCCCCTGTTCCTCTTAGGGGCCCAAATCCAGGCCCAGCAAAGCCAGAGACGTGGGTGGCAGCAGACAGCTCTTCCCCTCCTCCACCAGCATTGCCTGGCATTTCCGGGACTTGCCCCCACCTCCTCCCTGGGCTCCCAGCCCCCGTGTGCGTCCCTCAGAACTCTCATTTCGAGGCAGCCAGAGGGGTCTTTCCACAAAGCAGATTTGACTGTGACCCTCTCCAGCCTTGAACCCTGCCGTGGCTCCCCAGTGCCCCAGAATCAAATCCAGACCCTCTGCCTGGGCTGAGGCCACTTCAAAGCCGCCCCCCTGCAGGTAAGGTCTCGCCACCTCCAAGCCTCTCCTCTCACTGTCCCCTTTCCCCTTCCTGTTTTCAGGCCCCTCTGGGTTCTTATCCTCTTCGAGAAGCCCTCCCTGAAGAGCCTCCACCCCAAGCCCCCTTCCCGGTGAGGCCGGCCGGGGACAGCCCTCACCTGAGCACGTAGCTGACCCACAGCACGTGGCGCTCCCCGGGGCTCTTCCCGCTCACGGCCACGGTGGCCACGGACTGCAGCCACACAAAGCCCCCGGCTCGCTGCAGCCAACGGTAGTAACCGGTCATCACCTGACCCTTGTCCAGCACTGGGCCCAGCGCAGGGACGGGGTGAGACAGTTGCAGAGAGACAGGTGGACAGGAAGGCGGGGGTGAGAGAGGGAGACAGGGGCAGAAAGGGTGGCGGCAGGGAGGAGATGGGGGGGGGGACGGAGAGAGACAGAGTCAGAAGGACTGAAGGCTAACCTGGCTGGGGGGCCTTCTGGATTTTTAAGGGTGGGCCCGAGAGACCCCACGGCCCCTTTCCTCCCACCCCACGTGTGAGCTGTTGTCCGGGGTGCAGGGCACAGCGGGGCGGGGGGGGTTGTGGACTCAGGCCTGGGGTGCCGGCAGACAGGGGTTCTCACGGTCCAGGTGGCTTTGGCGGATCCTGGCTGCGTCCTGGCCGTGGACAAACTGGTAGCAGCTGCGGCCCACAAGCTCTGAGGGCCCCAGGTCCATGTGGTCGCTGACTCTGAGCACAGGGGGCGACAGAGAGAGGCGGTGAGAAGGGCTCTGAGACAACAGGGTTGGGGGCAAAGAGGCAGGGTCGGTTCTGGAACCCCCAGCTCCGAAATCTTGCTCTGGAGCGCTCTGGGCCTCAGTTTAACCCTCGGTACAATGGTGGTGTCATAACAGCGTCCCGCCTGGAGTGGCTGTGGGCCTTGAGGGGTGGCCCCGGGCCCCCCGAAGGCACTCGGAGCGTGGGGGCTATTTCGCGATTTAATTTTCCCCACCGCGTGGTGCAGGGCGCAACCCGCCCCACCCCCAAAGGCCCCGCCCCGGCCCCCTCCTTCCAGGACCTCCTCCCTCGCTGCTCTTGTGTCCCCCTGGCTCCCCAGCCCCCCCCCCCCCCCGCCGCCTGCCCGCAGCCCTGGCTCCCCCGTGTGGCCCCATCCGCCCGCCTCGGCCCCCCGACCCCGGTACCTGCTCTCACAAGCAAGGATGGTGAGACCCAGGCTGAGGCGGAAGACGATCATGTGTCCGTGTAGTGGCAGCTCAGCCAGTGGGGCTGGGGGCAACGTGTGGCCCAGAGCCACCAGGCCCAGGGAGCGGGCCCGAAGGCGCCCGGTGACGTGGATGACCTGTGGGCGACAGGCGGGCTTGGAGGAGAGGCCTGGCGAGGCCACCACCCCGCCGGTGCCGGGGCACAAGGACAGAGCTGGGAGGAATGTGGGAGCCACCCCCCCACCGTCGCCCGCAGGAGAGGAGACCCAGGAGTTAGCAGCCGGGGCCAGAGAGCTGACCCTCACCTTGTACCCCGAGGCCTTGACGTGCAGCCCCCGCTTGGTGAGGGTAGATTTCATGCGGATGAAGAAGGAACGCTCCTGGGCCCGGGAGAAGTGAGGCACCTCGGCGGGGCTGGCCTCTGGGGTGGAGAGTGAAGGAAGGTTAGGAGGTCCTGAAGGAGAAACACACCCCCCCAGGCCGCCCCCGCACCGCCCCCCCCCCCCCCCCCGCCCCGTACATCTAGCCAGACAAGGTCAAGGCCACAGCCTGAGGGTTACACAACCTCACTGAAGTCGCAGACTAACCTCCCCTCTGAGCTACAGCTGCACGGGTCTCGGGTCTCGTCTAAAGCTCAGATATGACCCCGGCCCCTCCCTGCCCTGAAACTGCCATGGCTCCCTAGGACCCTTGGGAGAAAGCTCAGCTCCTCACCTTGGCCTAAAACTTCCGCAAGAACTGCCTCCCGCTGACACCATCTCTAGCCTCAGCCTCCAGGTCTCAGGGTAGACAGCTCCTCCTCCAGGAAGCCCTCCCTGACCCCCCCCCAGGCTGGGTCAGCCATCCCTCTGGGGTCTCCCACCCCAGCCCCGACCACTTTGGAGTATCATTCTTCTAGGGACTGGCCGGTCTGCCCACACCCGGACTGTGAGCACGGGGAGGGTAGGGCTGGGGATGCTGTCATCACTGTGTCCCCAGCCCTCCCCAGCCCGGAGCAGGGGCTCTGGGTATAAGAAACAAGTAAGACTCACAAATACAGATTAGTCTATAAATCCCGTGATACATTCTTGTAACTGCTCACCGCCAGACGACCCTGTTTCTCAATCTTTGATGCAAACCTAATCACCTTCCCCAGTGGACCCACAAACATCTCCCAAGCGTGCAGGCCCTGATGATAGCTCAGGTATTTTTGCTGTTAAGCGAACCCAACAGAAGAAAATCCTCCTGACGGGAAAGTTAACCTCCTAGTCCCCCCACATCTCAGAGCTAAAAGAAACTTCCAGGGTAATCTCCCAACACCCTCCTTCTCTAACATGGACTGGAATTTTCCACTGCAGGGAAGGACTAGAAACACAGATGCAGGAGCCAGACAAACCCGGGCTGCGGTCCAGATCAACCACGTACAGCTGTGTGACCCGGGCCAATTAACTTAACCTCTCTGCGCTGTGCCTCAGTTTCCACCTCTGCAAAATGAAGACAGCTTGATAGTTCCCCGCTTGTGGGGTGGTGATTAGGATTCCAATCACGCAGTTAAAGGCGCAGCATGGGGAAAGCCCGTGAAGCCGGGGCTTTATCATTTACCAAAGCCTGGTCCCATCTGTCACCCACAAGCAGTGGCAAGAGGGGTCTTTCTAAAGCTCGACTCTGGGGGAGCCAGGCAACCTTAGGCAACTTTCGGGAGCCAAGTCGCGTTGCCTTGGTTCAGACTCTGGTGCATTTTGCAAAACTCTGCGCAACTCGAAGGAGAGTGGGTTTTGTAACAACAAGCCCTACACCCTTGAGGCCGCGTGACTTTGGGGCCCCTGGAATTACCGATCTCAGGAGTATCTGCAAGCGAGGAAGAAGACGAGGAGGAGGAGGAGGAGGAGGGGACGGAGGGCGGCGTGGGGGGCCCGGGAGGCCGGGCCCGGAGCCCCAGTTGCTCTAGCACCTCCGAGTGGTCCCCGGGATGGATGTAGTCGAAGACGCTGCTGCCCGTCAGCTCCACCTGCCGGCGAAAGAGGGGACGGCAGAGGGCGGGTAAGATGCGCGCGCAGCCACTCGCCCGGCCTTCGGCCTCCGGCTCGCTCGCCTAGGTTGCAGACGCGCTTCACGCCAGTCTCGTGTTTTTATGAGAATTGCTTTTTAACCTTTTAAAAAGAAGAATACAAACTTTTAGGCTCTTCTTATGCCTTCCCACTTCAAACCCGGCGATCGTTGAGGATTTTCTGCACCTGCTTACCCTATTAAGAAGCTGTGTACTGGGTTGTCGTAGCCTCCATTTACCCAACTCCCACCCACTCACAGCAAAAAACCGTGCCCTGAAATGAATCACAGGATGTCCCCGCAGGAATGGCAATCAGGATGCAAGCAGTGGAATGTTTCTCGAACTCTTTAAAGAGTTAGAACTTTTTGAGGCGTCTGGGTGGCTCAGTTGGTTAAGGATTCCACTCGATTTCGGCTCAGGTCCTTATCTCACACGGGTTCCTGCGTTAGAGACCCACATCGGGTTCTTCACTGATAGCGAGGAGCCTGCTTGAGTTTCTCTCTCCCCTCCTCTCTGCCCCTCCCCTGCTCGCTCTTTTTCTCTCTCAAAATAAATAAACATTAAAAAAAAAAAACAATAACTTTTTAATCAGACTTTCACACTGAATTCACCCCAAACTCTCAGAGCAGTTCCCCTTCTCTCCTCACCTCCCCTAGTCCAGGCCCCCAACTTTTCTGTGCTGCCTTCCTGCCCCAGGGTCCTCCCTGGTGCTCTGGCCTTCAGTCCCCAAACACCCTTGCTAAATTCCTCACCTGACCATGGCCCGCCTCCTCTCAGAAACCTCTCAGAGCTCCCACTGCCCCTGGGCTTGGGGTCCCAGGCTCCCCTCTGTCCCTCATCCCTCTGAACTCCTCCTCATTAAACCCTTCCCTGCACCAGCTTCCAGCTTTTCCTCCACTTCTCCCTCCCTCCCTTCCCCTTGTCCACATGCACCTACCTCCAGGGTCTTCCTCCTCCACATATCTCCAACAACTCACTGCAAAGGTGCTCACAAAGGCCAAATACCTAGCATTGAACTTTCTAAATTTACCATTTGCCAAAACCTTTGTAATAGTGATAACAGAGGACAGTGATTTGTACTGAATGTATTGGTAGTAGGAAGGCCACAAGGAGCCAGGCCCCCCAGGATTGGGAGTCCGTTTCCGTTTCTGCTATATATATAATTTTTGAGAGGGAAGAGAGAGGGAGACACAGACTCCAAAGCAGGCCCCAGGCTCTGAGATGTCAGCACAGAGCCCCACGCGGGACTTGAACTCAGACTGTGAGATCATGACCTGAGCCGAAGTCGGACACTTACCCGACTGAGCCACCCAGGCGCCCCCTCCCCTGCCTTTTACCTTTCAGTGCCAGCTGCAGGAGCTGGGGCAGAAACAGCTGGCTGAGATAGAAAAAGCAAGCCAGTTCACGAAAACGCTACAGAAAATCTTCCAAAGTTGGCAAAACCCAAGCCCTTACGATGCAAATCGCTGTAATTCTTTACAATTGTGGAGGAAAAAAACAACAACAAAAAAAGCAAGTTTTGGTAAATATGGCGCATTTGGCAAACACTCATGGGGAAACTGACCTTTCTGCTAATTTGCCGTCTTCGAATTGACCTGTTACTTTAATAGCCCCCCCCCTTGCCTGTAAGGAGGAGCCACGTGGGGTTCCCGGGGGTGCACTTTGGGAACCACCGATGCAGCCCACTTTTCGGGCTGGGATGGTGAGGCCAGGAGAGAGGAAGGGCATGCAGGGGCCAGCAAGGGAGATGGTGGGCAGGCCAGTCCAGGCAGCCCGCTGCGGGCCCCTTACCTGTGAGAGACCCAGATAAATGGAGACGGTCTCTGAAATGTAGAGGAATTTCCCTTCCTGGTTCAAGGCAAACACGAAGCCATCCAGGGACTAGAGTGGGGAGAAATAGGGGGCGGAGAGAGGAGCGCTGGGCATCTGTCTGTCCAGCAGGCAAGTGGCAAGAGATTCTAAAAGCTGGATCTCCACCTAGGATGGATTAATCGGGGGGTGGGGAGGGGAAGGGGATCGGGTGGCCCTCGGAAAGGGGGCCCTCGCTGGGATGGATGCCGGAGAAAAGGGTGCTGCTCGCCAGAGGTGGCCGCCAGGTGGCAGCAATGAGCAGCAGGCAGGGAAGGGGCCTCACCTGCAAGATGTGTCCTCCCAGGTGCTGCTCGAAGACTTCGGAGACCAGCGCCACGGGGCCCCTGTGGCTGGGGGCTGGGGGCAAAGGGAGGGGTGAGGCCGGGGCCTGTTGGGCCCCATTCGAGCCAGGCTACAAATCTCGCTCTCTTCCCGGTCCCGCAGCCACCTTGGGGTACTGGGGACCCCGGGCCCTGTCGGGGAGAAACCTGGGCTGGGGGGAAGGGTGGAAGGGGCAGAAGTGGGCTGAGACACACAGAGACAGAGAGAGACACCAGAGGATGCAGACAGGCGTCCGTCCGTCCGTTTGTCCATCCATCCAATCCAGGCAGAAACTCCCTGAGCACCAACTATGCGGCAGGCCCTGTCCTAGGGCCACCGAGGAGACCTGGTTCTCCCCTCCCAGGCCAGAGGCAGATACACAACACGCAAGAAACTAAAAAATCCAGGGGCGCCTGGCTGGCTCAGTCGGAGGAGCAAGACATTTGATCTCGGGGTCGGGGGTTCAAGTCCCACGTGGGGTGTGGAACATACTTGAAAAAAAAAAAAAAGTGAAAACATTACTCAAGACCCAAGAGGCCACACACTGTGTGATTCCATTTCTACGAACTGTCCGGGGAACAGGCCAAATCTACGGAGACAGGAAGTAGATTAGTGGTTGCCCAGGGGCTGACGGGAGGGAGGGGGGATGGGAGTGTCTGCAGATGTGGGCAGGGCTTTTTCAGGAGGCAGTGAAAATGTTCTGGAACTAGGGGCACCTGGGTGGCTCAGTCGGTTAAGCATCTGACTTCGGCTCAGGGCTTCATCTCATGGGTTGGGGGTTCGAGCCCTACATCAAGCTCTGCGCTGACAGCTCAGAGCCTGCTTGGGATTCTCTCTCTCCTTCTCTCTCTGCCCTTCCCCCAGTCATGTGCACGCTCATTCTTTCTCTCAAAATAAATAAACTTTAAAAAATTAAACTCTTGGCGCGCCTGGGTGACTCAGTAGGTTAAGCATCTGACTTCTGACTTCGGCTCAGGTCATGATCTCACGGTTTATGGGTTCGAGCCCCGCATCGGGCTCTGTGCTGACAGCTCAGCTCGGAGCCTGGAGCCTGCTTCCGATTCTGTGTCTCCCTCTCTCTGCCCCTCCCCGGCTGGCTCTCTCTCTCTCTCAAAATAAAAAAAATTAAAAAAAAACATTAAAAAAAAAAAAAGAGGTGGAGAGAAAAGAAAGGAGATGTCCAGGAGAAATACAGGGAAAGACAGTGACAGGAGGTCATGTCAAATGGGACAAAGGGCAAAGAGCGCCCCAGCCCCCACAGTCTGGAGCAGAGAGGAGGGCAGAGGGTTGGGGGGCGGGGGTGGATGGAGGCTGTTCCCACGCAGGTCCCTCTCCCTGACCCTGCAGAGAAACACCTCCCAAGGGGCTCTATGTCCAGATCAGGGAGCCAGGGGACTCCGTGACCTTGAGGGTGGGCAAGTGGCTGGCTCCTGCAGGCCTAAGGGTCCTGGTCTGGTGCCCAGCCCCAGGGCAGGCCCTCCCTGGCTGTGTGCCCTGGGACCAGTCCCTTCACCTCTCTGTGCCTCAGTTTCCTCCTCTGTCAAGTGGATTTGCAAAGAGCGCGGACCTCACAGGCTGGTTGAGCACTCAGCATAAGGAACAGAAAGGGCCCCGCACCCGCCAGGCACACCTCAGGTGCTCCCAAACACAGAGCCAGGATTAGTATTAATAGTGTCATTGCTATTGTTATTTCCAGACCCTCAAAACACCAGGCGGCCAAGCCCCGCCCGGCGCCCCCATCAGGACTCAGCGCCCCCCACAAAACATCTAAGCCACGCCTCCTCCCGGGGAGCACCTCCCCACTGTTCGCACCCTTTTCCCACCCCTGGCTGGAGCACCAGGAACAATAAATGGAGGGGGGGTGCTGATGGGGACCCCTCCCCCGAGATGCAGCGCGAACCAGCCGGGTGACAGGCAGGAACAATGCTGCCTGCTAATTGTCGCAATTTTCCCCTGTCATTTTTGCTAATTCCTTCATTTTCCCGCTCACAGGATCAGCCCAGGTCAGACTGAACGGCTGCAATTAACAGCATTAATGGGCACGTCGGATGAGGGGGGTGCGCAGGGGGAGGGCTTGCTGTTCCCCCGTTGGGACGGGAGCTTTGGGGTCGGTCCCCTTCGCTGACTGATGCGTCCTATTACCCCCAGCCCCCCCTCCCTCCCCAAACCCAACTCCAGACTCCTTCCTCTGCGTTCCGGCCTCTCCAGGCAAATGCCTCAGCTCCTCTGTCCCCCAAATTCGGCAGGTGGCTCTTTACTGCTCCCAGATCTGCCCCCTGCTCGTGCCCAACCCCCAACCATCACTCACTCACTCAACAAACATTCGCTGCGCTTTTTATTGGAGCCTGACTGCCCGCTGGAGAAGAAAAACTGTCCTAGGTGTCATCACAGAGCTGGGACCGAGGGACCCAGGGGAGAAGGGGACTCCCAGGGGTCTGATCACCTCCTATTCTCAATTGCCCAGAGAGATTCCCAGACCAGGTGGTGGGGATGAAGTCCAGAGAGGGAAACCCTGCTCCCAGGAGGGGCAGGCCCCGCGGGCCAGACGGGGCACCTTCCTCAGCCTCAATTGTAAACTGGGTCCCATGCTAGAGCGTGAATGGGTTCGTGCGTGTGAACAACACACAGCCAGGCACACGGTAGGGACCAAATTCCCGAGTCCTGCCCTTATTCTTACCAGGTACGGTGGATAACTTGGGGGCACCTCTACCTTTCCAGGTAATTCCTTGCCGTTGGCCCTGACCTATCTCTTTCTCCCACCCACGGCTGTTTTCAGCACATCCCTCTCCTGATTCCCACCACCCCTCACCCCACGGCCCCCGCCCTGGTCTAGCTGCCCCACCAGGCAGGAGCCTGGACCATTGCACTCGCGTCCTCACTGGACTCCCTGCTTCCACCTCTGGCTCCCGTCCCACTTGGGCTAACAGCCAAAGGCCTCACCAAAGCCCACGAGGCCCTGCAGGACCTGGTTCCGGCTGTCTACTCTCTGCCTCAACTACTTACTTCTCTCTGACTACTTGGCCTCATTGTGCCCTGCAGCCAGTAAGCGGATTCCTGCCTGCCCCAGGGCCTTTGCACATATTCCCGCAGTCCAGACTGCTTTCCTTCCAGCTTCTCTCACGGCTTGCTTCCTCACCTCCTTCCAGTCTCAGCTCAAAGGTCACTTTCTCAGAGTGAGGCTGGGCCTGACCTGTGAATTAAGATGTCAACCCTCCTCCCCTCACTCTGTTCCATGGCCACCCAACAAATACTTAGGGAGCCCTTACTGTGCCCCAGGAGCTGTCCCAGGCTCGGGGAACACGGTGTCATGGGGGAGAGACACAATAGACAATGAGTGCTTTGGAAAGAAAGAAGGCAGGAAAGGAAGACAAGAGAGCGCTGGGGGACAAGGGTGTTGTCAGTTTTAACAGAGTGGTCAGGGCAGGCCTCCCTGAAGAGCTGACTTTTGGAAGGAAGGGAGCTCCTGAGGGAGGGCACAGCAAGTGCAAAGGCCCTGGGGTAGGAACATGTTTCTCTGAGGAATAGCGAGATAGTCACTGTGTGTGTGTGTGTGTGTGTGTGTGTGTGTGTGGTAGTCTGTGTGGGGGTTTGAAGAGGTGAGAGGGGCAGAAAAATGAGATCAGAGAGGTGAGGGACAGTGGGCACACCACGAAGGGCTGGTAGGCCCACCCTTGAGGTCAGGGACTTTGTCCTGTCCCTAGAACAGGGCCTGGCACCGAGAAGTGTTCGATGATGCTGAATGAATGACGACCACTGATCTAAGATCCAGGCTGTCCCCTCCCCGGACGTGGAGGTCCAGGGCTAGGCTTCCGCATCTGTTGTGCTGTTTTACAGGCACAGAGGGAGGCCCAGAGACAGGCCGAGACCCGCAAGATCCCCGGAGACCTATGACCATGCCAGGTCTGGAGGCTGAGGACGCGCACTCTGAAAACAGTTTGGATCTCAGCCGGGCCCAGGCTTGACCGATGGGTGAATGGCTTCCCCTCTCTGGGGCTCAGTTTTCCACTTCTATAAAATGGGAATCAACACCGCTCTCCTCCTAGTGTTTGTGAGAGGATTGAGTGTTGTTATTTTTTTATTAAAACACTTTTTTTTAAATGTTTCTTTACTTCTGAGAGAGAGAGACAGAGAGAGAGCGTGAGCAGGGAAGGGGCAGACACAGACAGAGACACAGAATTCGAAGCAGGCTCCAGGCTCTGAGCTGTCAGCCCAGAGCCCGACGTGGGGCTCGAACTCACACACTGTGAGATCATGACCTGGGCGGAAGTCGGCCGCTTAACTGACTGAGCCACCCAGGCGCCCCGGGGTTCAGTGAGTTAAAAAAAAAAAAAAAAAAAAATTGGCGAGTTATTTGTCTATAGTGCTCAACATGGTCTGACAGGCGTATGTTTTTATCATTATTATTGAGGAAGCCACAGAATGGGAGACACATGGCTTTGCTCTCTGACTAGCTAAGACCCTGTCCTCAGTTTCCCCGTGTGAACTACGGAAACAGGCGCTTGACCTCTTGTTGGGGCCCCTGGGAGGCAGGAGATGCCTCCAAATGCCTGCTTTAGGGGATCTGGGAGGGAGTCCACGCAGTACGTCCCATACGGGCCGGGGGGAGGGGGAGGGAGGTGCTCCCCAGGAGTACAGGAGGGGGGCCTCCACGGAGTCTGCGGTCTGCCCCCTCGGTGCTGTGTCCTCAGCGGGCTCCTGTCCCCTTCAAGTGCCCATCCGGGCAGCGGGAGGTGGTGGGGGGGGGGGGGGGGGGGGGGAGCTGGACGCCGGAGGGACTATCTCAACACCCCCTCCCTTCCTTTCTCTCCCGGCGTTCGGGACAATAGACAAGATGTTTATCCCCCCGCCGGCGCACATGTTGTTCGCGGTAATGACAGTAATCAGCCGCGCTAATGCCGCATTCTCTGGGCGCCAGTCAATTCGCCTAATTACCGCCTGGGAAGCCGGATTATTTAAATTTAAATGGTGATTTATTGCGAGCTTAATCAATGCTATTTTCTCTCCCCCCCCCACCTCCTCCCCTGGGACCGGGGGCAGGAGGGGAACTGGAGCCCCTCCAACCTCACCCTAAGGACACCCGTTCTTCTGGGGGGCCCCGTCGCTTGGGGTGCCCGGTCGCTGTCACCTGCCACCTCAGATTTACAGGATTCACTGTCTTGTAGTTGAGTGAAGCAGTAATACATAAAACAAGCAATAACAGTAACATAACACTGCTATGCATCCATCAGCAATAAAGTTGAATTCTAGAGGCGCCTGGGGGGCTCCGTCGGTTACGCGGCGCACTTCGGCTCAGGTCACCATCTCGCGGTCCGTGAGTTCGAGCCCCGCGTCGGGCTCTGTGCTGACCGCTCGGAGCCCGGAGCCTGCTTCGGATTCTGTGTCTCCCTCCCTCTCTGCTCCTCCCCCACTCACACTCTGTCTTCCTCTCTCTCAAAAATAAACATTAAAAAAATTGAGTTCTAATAAAAGTCGATATCTGTGTATCTGTATCTGTCCTTTACCTAATTCTGCATTTTTACAGATGATAGATTGCATTTCTTTGTTCATTTCATTATTGGGTCTTGGCTACTGGGATGTCAGCCTGGGCAGGACTTTTCTCAAGTTTGTTTCCTGCTGGCTCCTGAGGACTCAGCACAGTAGCGGGCACACAGTAGGTGCTTAAGAAACTGCAGGTTCCGCAACGTAACCAGTGGCACTAAGGGTCGCTACATACGCATTGCCCAGGCTGTGCCAAATATATCCAGGGTCTTGGCACACATCACCTGGCTTCCTTCTCGGCTCTCCGGGTGTCTGTGTGCGGACTTTCATCAGGATTCCCATTTCACAGACGAGGCACAGAGAGGTAAGGCGACCTGCCCAGGGTCACAACGCTGGGGAGTGGCCGGGATGGGGTGGGGGAGAGGGTGGGCAGGGACCCAGGAGAGTCTTTCTGAAGCTCTCTCCGTCTTACCTGCCACATTATACTGTCTCCCTCCCGCTTTCCCAAACTGGGAATTCTGACTCCAGAGTCCTTGTGCTCAAGTCTGAGTGAGGGGGTTTCTTGCCCATGAGTGGATAGGAGGCCCAGGCTGGGCCCCCTCTGTCCCGCCCCCGGAGCTGCGGGCCTCCTTTGTCAAAATGATTCATCTTCCCTAATAAAAATAATAGCATTTACTAGTGGTCTGATCCCTGGTGGCCAAAATTCATGAACTCATCCCTACCTCGTGTGCCCATTTAACAGATGAATAAACGGAGGCTCGGAGACTAGAGGCCACCTGATAGGGACACACAGAGGGTCTGGTTGATTCCAAACCTCGTGCTCCCTCTCGGCCAAAAAGGGACTGGGCAAAAGCTGGTGGGCCCTTCACGTTCCCACTTGCCGCCCCCCCCCCGCCCCCGTCCCCGTCCCCTGCGCCCGCGCACTCACCGAGGCCGGCCGGGGGCCCCGCGGCCCGCAGTCCCCAGGGCGGCGCCCCGAGGGCGGCGAAGCGGCGCAGGCGGAGGTAGGTGACGCTGAGGCGCACGATGGACGCCTTGTCCAGCTGGCTCGAGATGGCTCCGGGCAGCGGGAGCAGCTTGGCCAGCTCGAAGAACTCCAGGTTCTCCTTTCCGCGCCGCGAGCGCGCCGCGTTACGGGACTTCTCCTTGCGCTGCGCCTGCAGGCTGGGCGGGCGGCGCGGAGGGGGCGTCAGCGGGGCCCCCGGCGCTCAAGGGGTCCGCGGCCTGGGGGAGCCCTGCCCTCGGGGCCTCGGAACGGGGTCGGGGCGTGGGAAGTGGGTTCGACACTGGAGGTGGGGGCGGAACCCGCGTGTGGATGCTGCACCCGGCCGTGGGGACAGAACCCCGGGGTGTAAATCAATTCTGGGGCGGGGGGAGGGAGGAGGCAGAGGGGAGAAATGAGAACGTTGGGGATGAAGTCTGAGGAAGGGGGGGTAGGGACAGAACGTGGTGGGGGTTGTTTGTAGAACAAAGGTTGAGCTTCCCGGGGTAAGAAATTCTAGCTCCGGAGGGCGGGGCGGAAAGCCGAGTGTGAATTCTCCCAGGACGCCCTTGGGGGCGGGGCCACGGCCCGGGGGGCGGGGCTTTGCTCACCAGGGTCCGGGCGGGGCCTTGACCACTAGCCCAGGCAGAAAGTCCCACGGGACGCTGCGGCCACGACCTCCCCCGCACTTGACCTCGCCTCCGCCGCCACTGCTGGGGTAGGGGGTCGCCATCTCCGCGGGGGGGGGGGGGGGGCTCAGGGCAGCCTCGAGACCCGCGTCTCCTGCCGCGGGAAGGCAGCGCTCGGTGCCTTCGGGGGTACCCCGGGGACCTGCTGGGGAAACTGAGGTCCGTGAGGGGCTCGGGGTCCCAGCAAGGAGCTGGGGCCGGATGGTGCCTCAGTTTCTCCTCCCCGGAGGCCCCGGGACGGAGCCCGCCGCTCTCTCACCCTGCCCGGCCCCGGGCGAAGCTCGGGGCGAGGACGTGCCCCGCCGCCGCCGCCGCCGCCGCCGCCGCCGCCGCCGCCTCCCCCGCG
>NW_026057588.1:9418335-9428919 GCF_023721935.1 Panthera uncia
GGCCGCCTCACGCCCGCGCCGGGCCGGCTCCCGCATACCAATAGGCGCACGCGGCGCGCATACGGATCCGACCGGCCCGCGCGCTGCGTGCCAAGCATGCCCAAGCCGGGCGGGCGGGGGGCAGGCGCCTCGCCGGGGCCCAGGCGCGCCCGGCTCCTGCCCCCGGAGCCCTCTGTTCCTGGGATCCGCTCTCCTAGCCCATCCCACGAGTCCGAGCGCTCGCATCCGCGGGGCGCCCATTTCCCAGGCTGGGCTAAGGAGGTAAGGGGGGGAGGGAGAGGGCAAGGGACCCCACCCCATGCCCGGCCCAGGGACCCCCCCCCCAAGCCCCTTGGGGTGGGGCCATCTGTCCCGGCCGCCAGATCTCCGCAACCGCAACTTCCTTTCCGAAGACCCGGGCGTGCGAGCCACAGCCCCCGACGCAGTGGCCAGAGCATCAGCCAGAGGACGCCCGCAGGATGGACCCGACACTCGGGGCCCAGGTGTCCCGGGATCCAGATCCTCCAGAACCAGGAACGTGTTCACTCAGGTCTTCATTCCTCCAGGACTAGGCATGAAGGATTCCCTCCCCCACCCTGCCCCCAGGATCCAGGCCGCCCCCAAGCCTCTCCAACCAGGTGTCCAGATGCCCTAGACCTTGGTGTCCAGGTACCCAGCCCCCTATTTCTCCAGGACCCAAACATCCGTGTGCCCCTTCCCCCAACCTCAGGATACGGGCGTCCTGACACCCTAGCCCCCAGGACGCTGGAGTTCCGGCCCCCCTATTTCTGCAGGACCCAGGAGTTCCCTGTCCCCTCCTGCCAGCCTCCAGGCGTCCCCGACCCGCAGGACCCACAGCCCCCTTACCTGGCCGCAGGGCAGGCTCCGGGCGCGGCGTGGGGCCGGCCGGGCGGCGCAGAGGGGTGGCCCCATAGACCCCGGGGCAGGCCGGGCTCGGCGGGGCGCGCGTGCGGTGGCGCTCGGTTCTCCGCGCCCACCGCGGCCTCGCAGACTTGGAGACGCGCGGACCGCGCTGGCAGGCGGGGGCGGCGTCTGCGGAGCCCCGCCCACCTAGTCTCCGCCCCTTCGGTCCCGCCCAACGCCAGCCTCTCCGGCCTTTGCCAGGGTAGGGGGTTCCCAGCCAGGGACTCCCGAGCTGCCCTGGCGTCCGAGTCCTCTCCCCCCACGGCAGCTTCGGGGGTCCGGCCCCCCTCCCACCGGAATGAGAACCTCGGAGTCGGAGCTTCCCTGCCCCGACAGGGGAACCCCGGAGTCTCCAGACTCCACCGGGAGGAGCTGGCACCTTAGTCGTCCAAGAGAACCCCGGGCTCCAGCAGCCCCTCTGGGACACGGCGGGTACCGTGCACCCAAGCCCCCTGTAGACGGAAGACTTAACCTTCAGTATCCGCGCCAGGGACGCGAAGCCAGGTGTTCGAGACCCTCCTTTCCCAGGAGAGAATTTCAGGATGTTAGTATCCCTTCCCCATAAGAAGAGGACCCCGCCCTCCGAGGGCCCCCCATCTCATAAGGCCAGGCTTTGGCGTCTGGACCTAGGCTGTCTCACGCACTGGGACCCAGGTATCCGCAGAACTTCAGAAATCAGGATCCTGGGATCTGACATCCTCCCCCTATCACAGGGACGGGAACCCCAACATCCGAGCTTCCTATCAGATCATAAATAAGAACTCAGGGATTGTAGCGCCTCCCACGGAGAGCGGGGATCCAGGCGTCCAAGCCAGGCCTTGCCCACCTCTGTCCCTCCCAAGCCTCTTCAGCGGCCTGGCATGAGGGGCTCCTGGAGCTTAACCGCTCCTAGGAGACCCCAAGGCCACCAATGCAATGGAGTCTTAGGAGAGCCAGGCAGGCGGGGCCTCACAGAGAGCATGGGCCTGTCTCTGTTGGACAGATGGAGACACTGAGGCACACACCTCCGAACAGTCCTGTGCACTAGCTGGTGGGAACCCTGTTTTTGTTTTTAAAGTAAGCTTTATGCCCAAGGTGACGACCACACGATCAAGAATCATATGCTTTTACCAACTGAGCCAGCCAGGCCTCCCTGATGGGAACACTTTTCAACCTGTTCACGATCACCAATTAACAGCCAGGGATCACTTACGTTCTGCGAATTCTTTTCTCCGTAGGAAAGTTCTGAGCGGGGCTCTATTGCTAAACCCATTTTACAGCTCGGGAAACTGAGGCAGAGAGAGACCACACAGCCTGATTATGTTGGTCTCTCAGCCAATAATATTTTCCCGTTTATCCCCAGCGAGACTTGATAGGGCGTCAGGGTAGGGATTCAAGCCCAGATCAGTGGCTCCTATCTCCCGATCACCACTGTCACCACTTCCTGGCTGTGTGGCCCGGGGAAGTGCCATGACAGGCCTCGAGAGGAGCACTCATGCTATGCAATTGATCTATGATTAGTACACACAGATCTTGTCAAGGTTAAGGGCCTGATTGCTCAGGTTCAAACCCCAGGTCTGCCACTTACTGCTGTGTGACACTGGGCAAGGAGCTTCACCTCTCTGGGCCCCCGTTTTTTTCTTTGTAAAACGAGGTAAATTTCCATCTAGTACACACCCTCATAGCGTGGCGGAAAGCGTTACAGAAGTTCATCCGGACGTTCTCAAAGCGTCACCTGGCGACTGGTTCCTGAGACCTTCTCTAGGTCAGATTTGCATACCGAGATGTTTTTCTGCCTTTTTCGCTTCGTTCTGGCACTGGTGCCCGGTGGAGTTTTCCAGAAGCTGCATGGCATGTGATATCGCGATAGGCTCCACGCAGGAGCGGCCTTGAGGGTCCGGCTGTCTTCCGTGATGCCAGACTTGACAGAACTCTGCAAAAGTGTGAGATAATGACATTCTTCTCGCTAACAGGTTTTGTATGGGAACATACATTTTAAAAACGTTATTAATGTTAACCTGTAATAGATTTATTACTGCTGTTTAAAAATGAATGTTGCCTTAAAAAAAAAAAAAGATTCTCAGTTTTACTGTCTGGTGTGGCTGCTAAAGCAAAAAGAAAGCTCTTTGGTCTTTCCTAAGGAGGTACCCCAAATCCTTTACCTCCACACTCCTCACAGAGTCGCCGCGAGACTCGTATGCACACCACTAGGGGTCTCAGTTTCCCGTCTGTGAAATGGGTGGGCGGCCCTGTGGTTACCCGCATTCTTCTGCAGCTCCGAAGCCAGGGGTGGGAAGAAACACCGAGAAGGTCTGGGCTGGGATGTGTAGCCGGCGGGGGCCCTCCAGCTGGGAACTGAGCTTTTCGCCAAGGGCTCTTGACCAAGGTTTGGGGACATCCAGGAGGGCTGGTGCGGCACCCAGGGCCGGCAGAGCAGGGAGCAGTTAGCACCTGGGGCCTGAGGGGCAAGGGAGAAATGGGGAAAAATAGCATGTCCCCTTGGTAGATAGTGAGCTCCCTGTCACCGGGGGGAAATCAAGGAGAGGAACAAGGATTTTGGTGCGCACTGAGAGTGGGGTGTGTGTGTGTGTTCCAGTGACTTCTACTTAAACATCCTTATTCTTCCGGGGTGCCTGGGTGGCTCAGCTGGTTGAGCACCCGACTCTTGACTTTGGCTCCGGTCGGTCCTATCTTGTGTTGTGGTTCGTGAGTTCAAGCCCTGCATCAGACTCTGCATGGACAGCACAGGGTGGGCTTGGGATTCTCTTTCCTCTCTCTCTCTGCCCCTCCCCGCCGCTCAAAATAAATAAACAAACTTAAAAAGCATTCTCATTCTGGGGCACCTGGGTGGCTCAGCCGGTTAAGCGGCGGACCTCTGCTCAGGTCATGATCTCTCGGCTTGTGAGTTCGAGCCCCGCGTCGGGCTCTGTGCCGACAGCTCCGAGCCTGGAGCCTGCTTTGGTATCTGTGACTCCCCCCACCTCTCTCTCTGCTCCTCCCCGGCTTGTGCTCTGACTCTCTCTCTCTCTCTCTTAAAAATAAACATTAAAAAAAATTAAAATAAATAAAGAAATACACACACAAACTTAGGGAAAGAGAGAGAGAAGGATGAACGTGGTGAGGTCGTTGAGTCTCCAAAGACTCCAGAGGGAGAGGATGTGGTTGGCCGGGGAGGGTCGGGGGACCAGGGGGTGGGCCCCCGATAACCGCTTAGTTATTATCCCTACAAACAACCAGGCAGAGGTGTTTCGTGGGATCTTTTGTTTGTAGGATGTAATTTACGATAAGACATAGGAAGCGCTGGTCCCACAATGCCAGCGAGCTGAAAACCATTTCAACAGGGTCAAGCGGGGGGCGCCGGGCGGGCTCAGTTGGCGAAGCGACTGACTCTTGATTTCCCGCTCAGGTCATGGTCTCACGGTTCGTGAGTTCGCGCCCCACGTCAGGCGAGCCTGAGCCCGGCTCTGCTTTGGGCGAGTCCTTTCTCGCTCTCTCTCTCTCTCTCTGCCCCTGGCACACTTGCGCCCCCTCTGTCTCATAAAAACATAAATAAGCAAAGAGGTAACAAGCCATCTTTCTTTGGGTGTGGACGGACTTCCAAAAAAAAAAAAAAAAAAAAAGTGGATCGTCTCCAGATTTAGTGAGATTTCAGGAAACGGGTTCTTTTTTTCAGGCAACCTGGTCGGCAAGGGGAGATTTATTCTGCCTCGTACAGCCTTCGGGATTATTTTAATTACTTTTTTGGACCACGTATGCATTTAATGAGAACATATGAACAAACATGAACAAACTGCTCGATCCTAAAAAATGGGGGAGTACCTAGTATGTGCTAGGGGCTGGGAGACGTCGGTGACCCAGACAGAGAAGGTCGCTGCGGGACTGGGGGGAGGCAGGCACAAGGGGCGGGGGGGGGGGGGGGGTGTGGGGCAGGGGCGGGGCCTGGTCGAATTCCTCATTTCTAAAGACATCTTGGCTGCTGAGTGGGAAAAGAAATGTCATGAGCGAGAGCAGAAGCGGGGTGGGGGGGTGGGGGGCAGCTGAGGAAGAGACTGGAAAAGTCCAGACAGGAGGTGACAGCGGGCCCAGCCGGAGACCCGGTGCGAGGGGGGGAGGAGCCACGCGGACGCAGGGGTGTGGGCAGGAGAGGCCGGGAGGCAAGGCCGCCCTGAATGAGATGGGGGGCAGGGGCGGCCCGAGGAGCAGGTGCTGGGTCCGAGCTCGGGAGGGGGCAACCTCCCAGCAGCGGAGGAAACCCCCCTCCCCCCCCCCCTCCCCAGCCGTCTTGTTCTGGAGACCCCCCCCCCCTTTCACTTCTCAGGAAGTCCTACTTCCTGTCTGATCCGCCTCCCTTCTGCATTGGGTCCTCAGTGCGCCAACATGTACCCAGAGGGGCCTTAGAGCCAGGCCTTGTCCAAGGCCAAGGATTGGGAGACCTAGGTCATCAGGGAGATGTCTGCCCTGGCCCTGGGGTGCTAGTGGGATGCAGCACCCCAGGAACGTTCTCCTTGAGAGGATGATGTCGTGTTCAGTTCTAAGAGTGAAAATATTTTAGGGGCGCCTGGCTGGCTCAGTCCGTTAAGCGGCCGACTTCGGCTCAGGTCATGGTCTCACCGTTCGTGGGTTCGAGCCCCGAGTTGGGCTGTGTGCTGACAGCTCAGATTCTGGAGCCTGTTTGGGATTCTGTGTCTCCCCCCTCCCCCCGCGCTCTCTCTCAAAAATGAATAAATATTAAAACATATATATTATAAAGCCCATTAAATGGATGACGAGGGGTCATCCATGGATGACACCCGGGCAGCCCAGTTTGGCCCCAGAGTTGTCACGCTTTTGTTTTTGAGCCGTCTAGCCAGAAACATTTATTGAGTACCGACGGTATACCGGACGCTCTAGGGATCCAGCAGGGAAGGGACAGGCAGAGGTTCCTGTCACCTGAGCGCCCGTCTTAGTGGGGGTGTCGGACAACAGACAAAACAAGAAAAACCCGTCAGATGGAGCTAAGCGCTAGAGGACAGAAGAGACGGTGAGGGCACACGCGCATACACGATGTCACGTCGGCTGGTCAAGCGCTGACAATTATTAGCAAGAAGAAGTTGGGGGTGAGAGAAAACACCCCCCCCACCCACTCCATAAACGGCCCCACATCTAAATATCACCCAGCTTGACACTTGACTGTCCTCCCGGATGCTTTCTGCCTCACTCCGCTGTGGCTCCCATCTCCCGGCCCCATGTTGTCTCCTTCAGGCCACCCAAGGTGTCAGGGAGGAACTCTAATCTCAAAGAGGATGGCGAGGGTTACCCTGCCACCTGCCACCTGTCCACAGGTGCAGAAAGAAAACGAACCTCGATGGAACAGAGCCGGAGGCTTGTCACAGCAGGGCGCACAGAGGGACAGTCAGCATTGCGCTGGGCTCGTCCTCTGCCCCTGAGGGACACTAGGCAAGGCCACCGGCCAGTGGGGATGCCTCCTCCGGTCCAAGGGTGCTCCTTCCAGAGAGGGAGGGCTTTTCTCTCCACGATGCTGCAGATCCCCACCCCCCCCCCAAGAGGGGACAAGAGCCTGTGCACTCGCTGGGGAGGCAGCAGGGGGGGGGCGGTGGGGCCACGATAAGATGGCTTGTGCAATTATTAGGCACCCACCCCTCACTGTCACTGCCTTCTGTGTTCTGCGGACTTTTCCACATCGGGGTCTCTCACTTGGTTCCAGCCCCGAACTGAACTGCCCTTCAAGGTAGTAAGAATTATACCAGTGGCAGCAATAATAATAATAATAATATGGAGAAGAGTTGAAGGGGGGTTGAGTCGTGGCCCCCCTCCCCCCAGAAAGATATGTCCACGTCTTAACCCTGGAGACTTTACGAAAGTGATCTTATTTGACCTTATTGGCAAAAGGGTCTTTGCAGATGTAATTAAATTAAGGATCTCGAGGGGAGATCATCCTGGATCGTCTGGGTGGGCCCTAACCTCAGTGACCAGTGTCCTCGTAAGAGACAGAGGAGGAGGGACGCCAGGGCGGCTCAGTCAGTGAAGCGTCTGACTCTTGCTTTCTGCTCAGGTCACGATCTCACAGTTCCGTGGGATCAAGCCCCGCGTTGGGCCCTGTGCCGACAGCCAGCCCGGTCATTTGGAAGTCAGATGGCCGGGCTTCTTCAAACCTTGGCTCTCTCTCACTCGCTTGAGACGTCAGACAAATCACTTGGCCCTTTTGTGCCTCGGTTTCCTCATCTGGAAAATGGGCATAATGACAACGTCCTGGAGTTTGTGGGAAAACTGAGTTGATAGAGTAACAAAAAAAAAAAAAAAAAAAAAAAGACTCAAACAAGGCCTGATACCTTGTAAGTGTTTATAGTTTTTTTTAGGATTCTTCACCTTGCTAACATTTACATCCACTGTGTGCTCTGTAATCCCATGGGGGGGGGGAGGGGAAGGGGGAGGGCGGGATGGAGCGATCTCTCCAGTCCCCACTGTCTTCTCCTTCCCCCGAACTCCTGCCAATCCAACCCAGCCTCACCACGCGACAGCGCCCTGGGGACGAGCTTGTAGCCCCGTGTGGCCTGGATGCGACTGAAGGAAGAAATGGATGGGTGGGTGGAAGAAACAACAGGAGCAGTAGCTCGTCCCCGTGCTTCTCAGTCTGCTCTTGGGCCGCTGCCAGCCCCATTTCTCAGAACCCGCCCCCGCCCCGGTCCCCACTGGTCCCCGTAATCCTCGACTCCCTTTCCTTAGATCGCCACCAACCCAGCTTCCCACGCGGTCCTGCTCGGCCGGGCAGGCGGCGCTCTGCTGACCCCTGGTGGCCGCGGGGAGCATCGCCGCACTCGCCGGCGGGGCCTCGGGAGCGCCTAGGATGTGCTTTTTGGGGAACAGACCCCGGCTGCTGGGTGTCGCAGGGTAGTGGGGGTGGGGGTGGCGCGGAGGGTAATCAGTGTCAGCTCTGGAGTCGTCCGGTCCGGCCTTCTCTCTCCACTTGGCCGTCCCCGCTCCTGTCTACCCACCACCATTTCCCTGCCGACCCCAGGCCGTCTTAGGATTTCTCCGCTGGCCTCAAGCTTCATTCGGTATGGTTCAACACCGTTATCGATCCGGTTTTATCTAAAATTGTGAACACCGATTTTTTTTTTTTTTTTTTTGCACTTAAAAAAAAAAAAAAGACACCGCCTGGGTACATTTTTTTTTTTTTTTTTTTATCTTGATCCCGGAGTCTTTGTATCCCTTTTGTACCCGAGGCCAGTGCCTCACTCACTTGCTCTGCTGCAACGTCACCTCCTCCAAGAGGTCCTCCTGACCACCCTCAAAAGCATCCCTGCGGCCCCAAATCCACATCCTTAGCTCCTTATCTGTGCTTGATTGACATTGTGGCACACATTCATTTCTTTGCCTGTTTACTGTGGGTTTCACTAGATGTCGGTTCCCAGTTGTGTCTCGGGGGCCTAGTGCAGAGTGGATGCTCAGGAAGAGTGTGTTAAGTGGCAAATAACAATTTGAATGAGTAACAAACTGAGAAGAATGCTCTTAAAGACGAGAGCTTGTCTTTCCTTGAAAGCAAATGGGTGTGTCCTGGTCTGGGGTCACAGAGGGCTTTGCTGAGCAAGTTGGTGGTTGAGGAGGAGGGTGTTAGCGAGGAGGGGTGGCCAGGAGGGGAGGAGAGTGTTCCGGGAGGGAGCAGCCCTGCAGACGGCCTGAGGGGGGCGGGTCCCCTGGGAGTCTGAAGGCTGGAACGCAGGGGAAGGGAAGGTCCCCCCAGAGGTGGGCAGGCTGAAATGCTGGGGCTCTCCTCTAAGGGATCTGGGGAGCCCTGGAAGGGGTCGAGGGAGGAGTAGCAGGGCCAGATCTGTTTTGGAAAGCTCCCTCTGGCTGCCTGAGGAGGTGGAAGGGAGGGGGTGGGATGGAAGGCCAGGGAAGGGGCCGGGACAGACACCTAGGTGAGATTGAAACAGGACGGTGGCAGGGGGCGTGGAGGAAAGTGGCCAGGCCGGACAGCTATGTGGAAGGTGCAACGGACCGTGGAGGTGGTCCGGGTCGACGGGAAAGGGAGAAGGACACGCAGAGGCCTCCAGGGTATCTGGCTTGTAGGAGATGGACAGCTTAGGAGAAAGGGTCAGGGGTTTGGCTGTGGGTATGCCACAGTGGAGTCGCCAAGTACAGTGTCACGGGCAGGTGGGTGAGTGTGGTGCTGGGAGCAGAGCTGGAGAGTCACATGGGAGAGGTCGGCTTAATAGATGGAGAATCAAGTCAAGGGCGAGGTTGAGACCACTGCCATCTCCAAAGGGATCACCGTGTTCATGGCAGCTCGCGAGGACATGTGGGGGGGGAGTCACAGGCCCTGCTCCGCAAAGCCCTCCAGTCGGGTGGGTGGCAGCTGAGAGGTGCAAGTATATAGGTACAACCTGAACGTGGAGAGCTATAGACAGGTTTATGCCAGCGCACCATTGAGTACCAACTGTATACTGTAGAGAATTTTGTTTTAAACGAGGACAAATGCTCAGGCATTTACGGGGAGTTACAGAAGTTCCCAGAGCAGGCAAAGAATAGCCGTTGGGAGAGTCACTGTGTGAAAGGGTCAGGGAAGCATTTCTAGACCGCGACCAGCTTTGAGGGGTCAGGTGAGGATATCGCTGAGGTGTGGGGGCACGTGGACAGAAGGAGTTCCAGGCAAAGGGGACAGCACAAGCAAAGACCTGGGTGCGGGAAGCAGCCACAACATTCGGGGACGTGCGTGATTTTGACTGACGCCGGGGAGCTGCTGGGAGGAGTGTGGGAGAGGCAGGCTGAATCCAGTGTGAGGGGCTCCAGCATGGATGTCACAGCATCTGAGTGACAGCCCGGCCAGAAGCCCGTGCGAGCAGGTGGCCTCTCCAGTGCCAGCTCTGTTGATCGCCAGCGGCTGCCTCTCAAGGCCTGCTGGGCTCGAGCTCCGTGGGTGCCGTGGTCAACAAGCCACATCTACCGCAGGCACAGGAAGGGGAGGGGGCTTGTATGGGGACTGGTTTCCACTCCTGCCATAGGTCTCCTTCTGGATTAATTTTGGGGAATGAAGGATTAGAAGGGGCAACACTGAGGGCAGGGGGGCCACTTAGGGCTTGGGATTGTCGTCAGAGGCCAGGTGAGCTGGACTTTGGGCCTGTGCTGGAACGGAGGCAGTAGGGACAGGAAGGTCATGGCTGCGAGTGGACCTAGGGAGCCTAGAAGGGGAGGGGGCAGAGTAGCCAGATCTGGGTGACTGAGGCTCCTGTGGGAGGAGCACTGTCCAGAACGTGGGCGGTTAACAGAGGCTAACACTCCAGGGCTGCCCAGGAAGTCAACTCCCAGCAGCACCCCCAGCAAGAAGGTCTTCTCCTGGGGGTGCTCTGGGACCCTTGTGCCCTGCAGGGGCGGGGGGGGGGGGGGGGGGGAGGGGGCCTTCTTCCGGGGGGGGGGGGGGGGGGGGGGGCTGGGGGCCCCGTGGCCCGGGGGGGGGGGGGGGGGGGGAGGTGCTCAGGGATCCTTGTGCCCTGCAGGGGGAGGGGAGGAGGTGCTCTGGGACTCTTGTGCCCTGTGGGGGGAATGGGGGAGGTGCTCTGGGACCCTTATCCCCTATGGGAGGGGGGAGAGGGGGGTGCTCAGGGACCCTTGTCCCCTGCAGGGGCGGGGGGGGAAGTGCTCAGGGATCCTTGTGCCCTGCAGGGGAGGGGGGGGGGAAGGTGCTCTGGGACCCTTGTGCCCTGC
>NW_026057588.1:9429319-9487271 GCF_023721935.1 Panthera uncia
GGGGGGGAAGGTGCTCTGGGCCCGGCAGGAGGGGCCGCCTTCATGTCTCTCAGGTTTGGTTTTTTACAAGATTGATTTATTAACTATGATACATATCACATAAGGCCTTTTCAGTTTGTACACCATTCCCATTGAGACGAATACATTACTTTGTAGCAAATACATGATTTTAAAAAACAAAACCAAACAAAACCACCTCAGTCAGAGATGCTTCAGCCTTGATTGACGGCTGACCATGCACTAATCGGGTTGGAGCCTCAAAAACCCACAACGTGTTTTTTAAAAAAAAAAAGGGGGTCTGGAAATTAAGCAAACATTCCTAACACCAACTAGAGGATGATGTCCTGGTTAAAGCCCCTAAAATACAAAGAAATAATTGTTATACTTTCTTTACATACAGTTCTCCACTTTTGCTGCAAAACAGAAATTTGGGCACACGGCCAGACTACTAACACATTTCAATACCATTAATATGCTTTTTTTCCCTCAGGAAACTCAAAATATTTGTTAATTCAACATATATAAAGATCATTTAACATGTGAAAATACAAGTACCAGAAAAATAAGCTGGCAGCAGCACTATTCCAAATTTTCAAACAAGTTTTATTCCCATACAATTCAGAGACATTGCCTTTTTTTTTTTTTTTTTTTTTAATGTACACAGGGAACAGGATTCTCTTTTATGCAAACAATAACTTACGCCCTGTCTTGACTACATGAAAGTGGAACATCACTGCCGCGGGCGCTGGCCCAGGGCGGCGAGCGGACGTGGCTCCCGCCTCCCGACTCGGGGGCCAGTCCGGCGGCCCTCCCCCCATGCCGCCCCCTCTCCGGGGCCAGCGGTCCCGGACTCGACTCGGTCGGTCCTTTCACCTAAGCGCAAACGAGTGGCTTGAACCTGCCAAGCAACAGGAGGGCGGCTCCTCGTCCACCGTCCGCCGAGTGGGCAGGGCCCGGGAGCGAGTGCGGCGCCCGCTGTCCCGGCCCCCAGGGCACACCGTGCCCACCGCACAGGAATGTGGAGCCCGGCCCCCAGAAAGCCGCCCTGGGGCTTCCTTCTCTTGGAGAAGCAACGGTGGGCAGAGCCCTCGGCGGGCGGCAGCGAGCCGGCGTCCACTCCTTTCTCGGGAACCCCGAGGCAGTGTGGCTGTCCTCGCAGGAGCGGGAGGGGGCACAGAGGGAGAGGGGCTTCTACCCAGTGTGGTTTTCAAGTTTCGGGGCCGAGGCTGGAACGCCCTCCAGGCCTCCCTCCCGAGACCAGGGGCCCGGGGCGGAGGCGCGCTGCTCCTAGGACGTCCCCCTCTGCCCACCTGGCAAAGACCAACACGTTCGGCGGGAAGGATCACACCCGGCAGCAGGAAGAGCAGGGTGGCGGTAGGTGTAGACACAGGAAACCGTACGGAGTCTCTCTCAGCACTCCAGCACGTCAAGTGACGGGAAGAACGACTCAACAGAGAGCAGGAATAATGTGCCGTGTGTGATCCCCAACACAACACAGCCAAGAATTCGGGGCGAATTCGCAAGCCACGCCGCGACCCCTTCCTCAGTTGTCAGAGCCTTCTAGGAGCCTTCCGCTCACAACCAAGGGCTGTTCATTTCCACCGAATATCACCGCAACCACATTCTTGTGGATGTCAAACGCGGGCCAGGCAGAGCGCTCCCGGGCAAACCGCTATTTAGCTGTCGGGCGGGAAGCAAGTCCCATACCTCTGCTGACCTGCTCACCCATTCCGGCCAAGGCTCATTAATGCCTGTCCTGCCCTCGGTTCCGGAGCCGTGGCGCACCTCGCACGAGAATCATTTGTGAAAACACTTCAGAGCTGATCGCATCGCATGCACCGGAGGGGTGGGGAGCGACCCATCTAAAGCAGCACGGCCTGACATGGGCCCAGACTTGCCCTTCTGGGTCCTACCCAAGTGCCCATTTGGTCTGGGTGCTCACCCCCGACCGGAGGGGGGAAGCCCAGGGCCCAGAACTACCACTAGTGGCAACGCCAACCCAGAGTGACAAGACAAACACCCCCTAGTCCGAGTCGGTCTGGAGCAGCAGAAAACTGGAAGCTCGGTCCCTGGCACTTCCTGTGCGCTGTGGCTCTTGTGGGGCACGGGCCACCAGCTCCGCCCCCCCACACCTTTTAAAGCCCCGGCAGGGCACAGGGCAGGCACACGAAGGGGCTCCCTGAGCTGGCTGCCAGGGGGCACCGTCGGCCCAGAGGCTGCCCTGGGGAAGGCCGGCTCCTGCTACTCTGGGGAAGGGGAGGGGGAGGGGGAGGGCAAGAGCACAAAGCAAGTATTCCTCCTCCCAGCGCGCCCCCCGCCCCCCCCCCCCCGAAAAGTCACCATCTACACATCTGTTAGTCTCAAGAATGAGGGGAACTTGGGGGCTTGTGGAGTCCCCCGTGCACAGCCGAGGAGGCAGGTGGTGGCGTGGGGCACCTGGCCTGGTGCACCAGCACAAATTGGGCGGCCGAGGAAACAGGCAGTGGGTGGGGATCAGGCTACTTTTGTCCCCGTCCACAGGAGGGAAGGTGGTCCCAGGCCACGCCCACCCAATACCTTGAAGGGCTGCCTTGGGGGGGGGGGGGCGTGGACAGGTGGGCATGATCTAGAAAAAGGCCGAGATTAATTCTGTGGAGTCATTTCCTCGCCTGCCCGGGACTCAGAGTGGAGGGAGCTGGAGAGCCAGAGCCACGGGTCTACCACCACAGTCACCCACAAGCCAACCCGGGCCTAAAGCCTCAGGTGCAGATCGGCCAGGAAAGAGAGCCCTCATCCAGCATTTATGTAAAACATTCATGTACCTTGGGTTTCTTTTTGACTAGTGTTAAAAAGGGGCGGTAAAACTTGCGGGGTAGTATTTTCCAAGCACCTTATGTTGCCGTACGAGAACTCTGAACAGTAAGGTATCCAGCTTATCCAGAGGGAGCAGTCGGCGAGCGCAGACGCCCCCCCGCCCAACAGGAAGTTTTTGGGGCCAGACCGAGGCAGCTTTTTGTCAGGCCACCGGCTGAGGGGACCCAGGGCATCGGGGAACCCACCACAGGCGTTGCTTCTTAAAGTGCAAAGAGGCCCGGAGGCCGTGTGGCACGCAGGGCCCCGAACCCCACGACCTGGGCCCGGGGCACCTTTGTGCCAGGCTCCCCCGCTGCAGAGGCCACGGCCCAGCCACGAGGAGTGGAGGGCAGCCAGTATCTGTAGCAGCCTCAGCACGGCCGCTGCACTGGAGAGACAGGGGCGGGCACTCGAAGGGTTCCCGGTGGGAAGGTGGGAAGGGCACGGAGGCTGAGGGGAAGGCCATTTCCCAGGAAGGGCCGGGAAACCCACGGGGCTTGTAGTGACGGGCAGGCCCGGCACCCTCCTCATGACTCCGACTGCTTCTGTGACTTCTGCTCCCCCAGGCCCTCAGTCCCTGTGCAGGAACCCGGACCACACTTCCCCGTATGTCACCCACTTCCCATGAAGTGCCCTCAGCACTGGGTTGGTGGTGTTCGGTGGCCCGGGATGAGGATGACTAAACCAAGCCCCAGGTGCCCCCAGCGCCACCCTAACAGGGACACACACACACACACACACACACACACACACACACCCCCGCACAGAATAGTGTTTCCACAGCACTGTAGTGTGTTCCAAAGCAGACCAGGATCCAGGCTGGTCTCCCAAGCTCTCCCACCAAGGGCTTAAACTGTCTTCTTGGGAAAAGGGGATCTGCTGACAGGGTATCAGTGGGACCCCAACGGCTTTCCTGGCAGCCACCCCTGGGCATCCCTGCTTCGCTTTTACCAAGGCAAGGGCCACCCGCCCCCCGTTTGCCTCTCCGAGAGGTGGGAGGAGAGCTCAGTCTCGAGGTCTGGATTTTCTTCCTTTTTCTTTCGTGAGTTATCGGAGGGGTTTTCCGTTTTTCTTCCAGCGTCCCCTTGTTTTAAAGGGAACGTAGGCCAGATCCCGTGAAGAGGGAGGGGGCGTGCGCAAGTGGAGGGGAGTCCCACGCTCTTGGTCCGGGCACACAGCCGCCCTCCCCCGGTTCTGACCTGCAGGGGGTACACCCTCGGCACGGTACCTTGGGTTGACAGAGCCGCGGCCCGCGCATTCCCGAGGAGGCCACCGGACAGGCGCCACCCTGACGGGGGTGGAAGTGCAGACGCGGAAGGTGGAAAGAGGTGGACAAAACGGACGGGAATTGTTTTCTGCAGGGACCGCCGACCCCGCCCCGGGGCAGCCCAAATCTCGGAACCTGCTTCCACTGGCAGAGGCCGGGGCTCTGTCCAAGCGGTGAACGATGCCCTGAGGCCGCTGTGCGCGGGCAGGCGGGGTAAGCGGTCTGGGGAGCAGGGAGCGTGTAGAGGGTCACGGGGGCCACTGCCTGGCCAGTTCAGTCCTCAAGAAGGTCCAAGTCAGAGAGCAGGGCGCCCTCTGGCTGCTGCCTACGGCCGGCTCCGGGGTCTGCAGCGCTGGGCTCGGGGAGCCTGATGGCCCAGCACAAGGTGTGGACTGGGGCTGGTGCTACCGCTGAGGTCTTGAGAAGGTAACAGGGCAGAGGGGACACTCTCCCCACTCCTACCCCAGTGGACCTGGTTTTGTTCAAGGCCGCATGCCACCCCGCGGAAGAGAGAAGGTCACCTTTGGCCCCAGGCCTCGGTGGCTCACAGCGTGTGTTCGGCTTGCAGCTGGGAGGGGAGCAGGGCCTGCATGGGAGACTGGGGCGTGGGTGGAGGCGACTGGGGGGGTGACGGCTGGCTCGTGCCAGGTGTGGAGGTGAGGAAGGGGACGGTGGAAGCCACGGCGGAGGGGGAGCTGGGCGTGGCACCGGGAGGCTCACTGATGGGCCGATTGTGGAAGAAGAAGGGGCACTGCTGGATGAAGAGCTCGATGATTGTCTGGTAGGTCCGCGTGGCCGTGAGGGCGTCCATGGTGCTGAAGTCGGGTCTCATCAAGGTGGGCCAGAAGCAGATGGAGAGGTTCTCACTGGTCATGAGATTCACCTTGTTGTTGTGGCTGACTCTGTGGGTGACACCAAACTCACGGTCAGGGCTCCACAGGGCAGGGGGCCCCAGATGAGGCTCTCTGCCAGCAGGGACCCTGCCCTGTCCCATGTGTGCTCGTGCTCACTGACACCCCAGACCGCTCTGCCCGCCTGCCCGTCTACAGCCTGAACAGAGAAAAGGCCCGAGCACAGCTCTCCCGGGCCTGGCCTGGAAGTCGAGGTCGGAGACCCTCTAGGGCTGGTCCTCTGCTTCGGTGTCGCCACAGGGCCAGCCCCCGAGGAGTGACTCTGAGGTCTTGCCTCAGGGACAATCGCCCGGGCCTCAAAGTGCGTGACACTGCTCTGGCTGCACCGAGAGGGAGTAGGAACCCCATCAAACACCACTCTGGCGAGAGAAGAACAGGTTTGCCTGGAAAACCAACCTACTCTGTCTGTACATAAATCCGGGAAACAGTTCCAGGCTTCCTGCCCACACTCCTGCACGTACTCGACGAGTTCGAGCTTCTTCACAGCACACGTACCTTGGCAGTGTTCTGTCACATACCGCGGAGGACCCTGGGCATGCCCGAGGCCACACGGGCCTCTCAGACAGAAGCAGGACGGACATGGGAGGAGGAGTCGAGACCCCAGGATGCCCCTGGTGAGCCAGACGTGGCCTACTGAGGAGGGAGACGGCAGCCCTATCACTGCCAGGCTGAGGACAGGGCCTTGCTCTGCGTCACGCTGCTGCTCACCGGCCCGGCCCCTGACTAGCCATTTCAGGTGGAGGGAAGACCCGAGGGCAAGCCCGGCCACCTACTTGTTCAGGTGAGAGATGACGTATTTGAAGACTTCGTGGTTTTCCTTTGGAAATTTCTTGAGTACTTCCTTAAGGGCATGTAACTTCTGCTCCCGGTCATTGATTTCTGAGGAAAGAGAAAACCAAAGACTTCCATGGCCACAGCTGGTGGGTGTTGCGGGCTCGAGAGATGGCAGTCCTGGGCGGGTGGTGAGACTGGTGGGCTGGGGGCCGCCTAGGGGTGGCCCAGGGCTCTTACACCAGGTCAGCCCCACTCTTCCCCCCAAAAGTCTGTGCCCACAGCGGGCACACCTGGCGGTGGCACCGACCCAGCAACCGGGCCCACCTCGGGGTCCCAGGCCCCTGCTGAAGGGGAGCACTGTGCGCCCGGGGCTTCCTGGCCCCCCCACCACCCGAGACTCAACGATCCACACAGACTCCCCATACAGAACACCATTCTTCGCTCATCCGGTTGCCCCCGGAGACAGGAATCCCGGTGCAGAAAGCCCGCATGCTTCCTGAGCAGACGGGTGAGCACTGCCACCCACCCACGCCCACAGACTGTCTAAGGAGGGAGTCTGTCACAAGACCAGGGCTCTGTCCTTTCCCTAGAGACACAAGGACCCTCTACACATCCCCCTATCGGAGGAGCCGATGGAAACAGTGGGGGAATTCTCATGCAGTTCATCAAAGGGCCTATGCACCCCTTTCCCCCACCACCACCCACACTTTGCCCATCATGGAATCCTAATGTGGTGGGAGTGTGAAAACAAGCTAACTCGAGTAAGGGCTTATCCACACCAGGCCTGGTTCAGCAAGTCTTTGCTGTCCTACGAGGAAGGGGCTTGTCGCCCTATTGAGGGATAAGGAATCTCATACCCAGAGAGGTGACGGAGCTGGGACTCAATCATCACTGACTGGCTGTGGATATCGTGTTTCCTGGGATCCCACCTCCCTTCCCTGAATACGCCCGGCTTATCTTGGCTAGGAGAGCCAGCCTAGACAGATTTCTTCGAGCATGGAAAGATCCCCCTGTGGCTACTTCTTAGAACTGAAGGTGATCTCTAGCACTCAGAAAAACTAGAGTAGGGCCCAGGAAGAGATAACAGCTATCCCATACTTATGGGGGTGGATGAATGGGGGGATCGCTAAAAAAATACGATGGTTCCCGACTGGTTTGGGGGCACAGACTCCTTTGGGCTGGATGTGAGTTCCAGAACCTCTCCCCAGATAGGCCATGTACAACCCTGTCTACGACCTCTGGAGTTCACGGACTCGCCCAAACCCATCACATTCCTTAGGAAGCCTGTGGCTTCCAAGTTAAGAACCTCCACGGTAGGCATTGCCCCTAGAGGGTCACGGTTTGGGGAAGCACAGGAGGAGCCTGGCTCGAGCTGGGCGAGGAAGGACAGGTGGTGCATGAACGGTAGGGGGGGGTGGCAAGGGGCAGGGGGCCAGGGCCGTGCGGTGGGACAGAGCCAAACCCAACCCACACGGTCTTGGGCACAAATTCTGTCCCTGACACCCGCCAGCTGTGGGATCTTGGGTGAGTGACACATGTGAGTGTCAGGCCCTTGTCTGTAAAAGGGGCTGGGGATGGTGATGCCGTACTGTGAAAGGAACAGCACACACACAGCAAGCATCTGGAGGCGGTCCGAGTGTCAGGAAGCAGCGGGAAGGGAGGCCACAGAGACAGGCAGGGCCGGAGCGACCCAGAGCTTTTGCCGGTAGGCTCACGGTCATGAAACTGGGGAGTTTTAGGACTCAAGATTGGGACTTGGTAACAACAGTGTTTGATAGCGTCTGTCTGTTAGAAAATGATTGAAAAGCCAAGGGAGCGAACTGGGTGGGGTCACTATCACCTTCACTGCTCTGCGCCTAAGATTTATTTTAAGGGTTCCACCTTGAGAGCACGCTTTGTCTCCGGCCTTGAATTTCAAATACTTTTTACTGTTAAACTTCAGCAAAAAGTTTACTTAAAAATAGTACACTGCTCTAGGGAGGATGCGCGATCGTCCTGACACCTGAGAAGCACAGGCAGGGCTCAGAATCTCACTTCATAAAAAAGCGATCGCGCCCCCTTACAGATGCAAGCCCGGCCCAGGTGTCTGCTGGGCGCCGGTGCGGCACAAACGCAGCTGTGTGTTTTCATCAGGCACTTGACCCCTAGGGCGCCTTCACCCAAAAGCGGGTCTCTGCCATCCTGACTAGAGGCAGGAAGCGGGGCTGGAGTGACAGGTGCCGGTCTTCTCCTTCCCACCCATGGTGCCACAGGGATGCTGGCTCCCTCGGTCTTCCTTGGGAGGAGGGGGGGGGAGGAGGGGGGGGGGGGGGGGGGGGGGGTATCAGGCTGCCTCGATAGTAACTCACGCCCCTTTCTCAGGAATGCCACGTGGTGCGGCAGCAAGGTGCCCAACGAAGACCTAGATGGTCCCCCCTACTCATGCTTCCCCTCCCTTTCTCCAGCCAGCTTCAGGGTGCAGGTGCTCACGAGTGCTGGGGAGCACAGGGTTTGGCGGGAGGAGCAAGGACGTCAAGGAGACAACAGGAAGCCTCTCGGTGCAGGGCCCGGCCCTCTGTTGTCTGTCTCACGAAAAACACGACCCATCTTGCTGACCACCTTCTGACTTCATCTCGCTCACCTCCCCCCTCAAGCAAGCGAATCTTCTTCCCGGTGCTCGGGACGCCAGTGATTTCTTCCTCTGCACAGGCCAGAGTGCTAGCGGGGCAGCTTCGGAGCGGCTGTCTGTGCAGCCCTCACCGCACTAGGCTCACCCTACGCGCTGGCTGGGGCGAGGCCAAGAGGCAGCGCCAAGGACGTAAGACCGGTGGGGGGAGGGCGGCCGGGCACAGGCTCCGTCTCCCGGTCCCCCACGTCTGCTCCGGGTCCCCTGCCTTCTGCCAGGCCGCAGCGCTCTCCGGCTTCAGATCCTCTTTGAAGGACGACTCGGGTGGTGAGGGGCCCTCTACAGGGCAAGGACCCCCCCAGCTAACATGTCATACTTGTGAAATGAGGTCTCAGCTGATGGAGACGGCAACACGGGTTCAGAAGAGGCATTTTCAGGCCAGCTGAACCAAGGCAAAATTTTTACACAGACCAGGCGATTTAGAACCAATTTAGAACTAATACATACCCTAAGAACTCGGGAGGAAGAGAAGGGGACAGCCAGAGGCCACAGCCTAGAGGTTAGCTCACCACACCCCTCACAGTATACAGAGAAACTAAGGCTCAGAGAAGTAAGAATACGGGCCCAAGGTCACACAAATTGCTGTCAGGGATCTCGATCCCACACACAGCTCCTGCCTTGGCCGTGCCACCCTGCTGCCCACGTCACCCCAGGCCATCAGACAGGCTCTAGGCTTGGACCTGCTGCCGCCCCACACAGTGCCTGGAGGAAAATCTGATGGCCTTCGACCATCTCGCACACCTGCACCACCAGAAGAGGAAAAAAGTGGCTCAAGGTCACAGCACCCTCTCAGTGAAGCATGCAGGCACGTACAGCATGCACCCTCTACCTCTCTCTCAGGTACAAAACGAGTCCAAGGCCAAGATTTCACTCCGCCGGGCTTGGAATGGAAGATTCCGGGTATCTCTCTCCGGGAGGCGTGACCCTGCAGTAACCTGTTCCATGCCTCCTACCCTGCCAGACCGAGGCAGGGACTACACACTCCTCTGTCTACTGCCATTTGTCCCTGTCCCACACAGGGCCTGGTACGTGCCAGGATGTGAGCGAGGAACACCCCCGTGACCTTAAGCAGCTATCTCGACAGACAAGAGGAGGCACGATCCCAGGATGTTTACCACCTCTAGCTGTAAGGCACCCCGTCTCCCAGTGGGAATGGTAAGACGGGAGCCAGTGCCCTGAACCACTTGGGTCCCACATCCCTTTGACAATCTGATGGAAGCTGCTGGTCTTCTCTGTACACTAAACTGCACAAATGGAGCTTTACAAGTAGTTACGGGGCTAATGAGGCCCCGGAGCCAAAGGTCCTTAGGCTCAGAACTTCTGGACCAAGACAGAGCTAGCTTTAGGTCCCTCTGGCATAAAGGACCTAGGACAGGACTGGCTGGACCGGAGGGGCTCTAAATAGGTGGTGGTGAGGCTGGCGGTGTCATAAGAGGAGGAGGGGAAGACGTGGGGCAAGAACGAATGACAATATTTGGCGAGGGCCAGGATGAGGTGTGCGTGTGAGATGAACAGGGAACCCAAAGCCCTTTTCTCTGCCTCCTGAAATCCTGGTCCTCCCTGAAGCCACAGCTCAGGTGCCATCTCTTCCACAAAGCCCTCCACCCTGCATTTTCTACCCTTCCAGCTCAGCTGGCTTCATTCTGTCTGGCAGGTAACTAACGTATGCACCCTGGCAGGGCAGGGACGACGTCTCTGCATGGAAGGTCAAGACCCAGCGTGCCACTCCCCAGCAGTGTGGGTGACGGATGCTACTGTCACTCATTTCTGAATCACCCACACATCACCTTGAGTGTGGTAGGAAGATAAATGGTAAATAATCACAAAAACCTCTATTTGTGCACACATTTTCAGCAATGTTCAATATTGTGAAATTCTGCAGCTAACAAAACAATTTGATAGTGACCTTGATATTTGTTGTGATGGAATCTGAAACCATTCTCAAGCCCTGAACACACAGACACAACAGCTCTTAGGTATTAAGTGGGAAGAGCTGGTCAAGTTGATGTTGCCATGGAAACCCAGCCAGGCTGGGAATAGCTACTTTTGGGCTTGAGAATCTTCGTTTCATAATGTCCCTTAACACTAACACTGGTACTGCCTACTTGGTGCCCCTGGTTAAAGCCACCCCAGGACATACACAGCCCACCTTCACTCAACTGCTGTGGCCTTGAAAGGTGCCATGTCAGCGAGATCCTCTCCACCCTCCTGCCCCCAGGTTCAAGACAACGGAACCCCAGCTGACTGGCTCGGGCACAGGAAACACACAATGGGAAGAGGAAGCAGAAATCTCCACCCTTTTCCAGGCTGCTGCAGCAAGGGGCTCCCTTTCTCAGCAGTGGAGACTAGGGAAGCTGCTGTAGGAAGGGCAGCTGATTCTCTATCAATAACACCTCCCTCTCCTGCCCCCCCACACCCCTCCAAAAACAAAAAGATGCTATGTTAGCAGTTCCTGCAGAGACAATGGGATTCTGTCGGGTGCCAGGACTCTACAAGCCTCTAGATGGCGCCAAGTCAAGACAAATGCTGACAGGAATCCACCGGCTCCAGGAGGGGAGTACCAGCCCACACCTTTTCTCCCCAACTTCCGCCAAGAGAAAGCTTAGGTGGAGAGAAAGCTGGCTCCACATAGAGATTTCCTATGTGGTTCGCATCTGGGCCAGCCTGGAGCCTGCTGGAGGAGTCTTTGGACAGCAGGATCAGAGCAGAAGCTGGCACCTGTCCCCACCCAACTCATCTTGGAGAAACCCGGACTCCTATCCAGAGAAAGCAGGTGGGAAAGAAGGCCCGGCAACCCTACGACAGCCCCAGAACCATGCGCTCCTGCCCCATCCGTGATGGGCTTGGATAAGATCAGGAGCCGTGAGAGATTTCAATCCACCGAGACCATGAGGATAAAGCAAGGCAAAGGTGGCACCCAGGTTGTGAAAGTCAGCACCGCGGAGTACGTAGACCATGGAAAGGTGACCCCAGGGGTCCCGCAGTTCTGGCAGCAGCCAGGTTCTGACCTGGGCACCCTCACATTTCAGGGGTGGGCTTTTGTCGGCACGTCCATTTCCTGAAGCCACTAAGAATCTGTGACCTAAGACTTAAAACCCTGATTTGCAACTGCCCCCAAATTTCTGCCTACACCACCAGCCTTGTGAGTAAATCATGCTTGCTTGCAACTCCCTCTTCTGAGTTGGGCACTGATGAGATGAGACTAAAGTCCTGTGGCTCCTTTTCCTCTTCCCCACCTCTATGGTCACCGGCCAAGACACTCCCTTCTGCAGCTGCGCAGCGATGGCTCCTTCTGGGGGTCCTGGCCCACCAGAGCTGCACAGCAGGAAGGATGCCTCTGACTAAAAAAGGTAAAAAGTGCCACAAGGTGGGAAGCTGTGGTACTACACAAAGTCCGGGAAAGGCTGCCCGGAGGGAAGGCTCCCAATCGGGTGGACAGATGCCTCCTGAGAGAAGCAGGTCAGGGTGGAAACAGCTGGCAGGGCGGGCAGGATGGCTCACAAAGGTCGCCATTAAAACCAGAGGTGCTGGGGCACCCGGCGGCTCAGTCGGTTAAGCATCCGGCTTCTATTCAAGTCATGATCTCGTGGCTTGTGAGTTGGAGCCCCGTGTAGGGCTCTGTGCTCAGGGCCTGGAGCCTGCTTTGGATTCTGTCTCCCTCCCTTTGCCCCTCCCCCGCTTGCTCGCTCTCACTCTCTCTCTCTCAAATATAAATAAACATTAAAAAAATTAAAACCAACAACAACAAACAAAAAACCAGAGGTGCTGACCTGCCACCCCCCCGGCCATTGATCATCTGGTCAGGGCAACTGGAACCATCCCTTTCCCCCCAGAGGTGGGCTGGCCCCAGACTACATGCTAACTTCCTTGTAAGAGGGATGGGCAAGCAGAGGGGAAAAGAAATACCCGCCCCCTTTAACAGGTCTCTTACCGCCCTGCCTCGAGGTCTCTCCTAATATTTCATAAATAGGAGCGGGGACAGTGTTGTAGGGAAACTAAGGGTCAGGGAACATTGTGTCGACCACGCTTACACTTTGAACAAGCATAGGAGCAGATTTGACCCAAGTCTGCTACAAAACCAGGCTAGTAAGTCATGGAGTTTTGGGGGAACCTGCAACGATTTTGCTAGAATGCTTAGAAAAGCATCTCTGGTCTACAAAGGCGGGGGTGGGAGGGGTGGGGGCTGATCTACAAGCCCCTACGGCATCATCCTTAGTTAGTTCCCTGTCCTTATATCCTTCCAACCTCAGCTCTAAGAGCCAGAGTGTCTGTTCCCTGAGCACAGGACTCATTCTACTGATGCTCAGCTCCTCTCCCTTAGTTCAACAAACACAGTCAGCCTGGAGTGCTGCCTGGGCCCACGAGCCGGGCTGGGTTACCAGTACTCACTGTGTGCCTCCACCAGATCAATCTGCATGTTGTACGGGACCAGGGGGTCTGGCAGCTCTGAGAAAAAGCTCTTCATGGCACCAGCCACGGTATTCACTGTAAAGTCTTTCTCTGCCAAATCCAGGTTGTGGTCTGAAAGGAAGTTGGGAGAGTGAGGTCAGTCTAAGCTGGAAAGAAGCAAAAGGAAAACTCAGTGCTTGGAGAAAGGCAGAGAAACCTCGAAGACCCTGGGATGCTGCCCAGGGCTGGCCTGGAGCCTGGGCAGGGACTGAGGATTATCAAAGACTGAACAGGAGGTGGCATTCCCTGCTAAAAAAAAAAAAAAAAGCTGTGAGATTCGCAGACAGAGGCTGAACACCCAATGCCTCCTTCCAAGGTCATCCTTTGAATAAAGCAGCTTCACCCCCTCCTTCTGTCCTGCCTTTTCCTTACACCCCCCCGCCCCCCACCCCCTTGGAAAATCAAAGGACTTTCCTAAAAGGTTGGCTCACTTTTCACGGTGGGTTGCAGAATGTTACCAATAATCTCAACTCCATCCTTATTCCTTAAGGTGGCAGGGTGAGCAGAGTCCTCTTTCTCCCTCTGCCCCTCCCAGCTTATGAAACCAATGACCTCTGTGCCTTCACTTTTCTTTAAATGCTTTATTACATTCCCGATTTACAAGAAATCATCTACTGTTAGACACTAGCTATTTCCATTTGGGGCGGTAGAAACCATTAACAGATTCTTGCATATATACATGTACGTAATGGAGTATGTGGCTCTACCCTCGTGCTGACGTCAGGCCTCCCATCTTGCAAGATTCCTTAGTGCGTGCCCTCCCCGCACTGCTGGCTAACCGGCTGGCCGTGGCGGGGTTGGGGGCCTGCCCCTGGCCGCTGCTCTGTCCCACACGCCCACACAGGCTGCCTGGCTTCAGAATCTGGCTTGGTCTCCTCAGGCCCAGCCACACGCTGGGTTGGACCCTACTCTGATCCTCAGCTTACTTTCCTCTCCGGCTGGTGACATCTGAGAAGTTTCATTGCTTTGGCTCGTTTGCTTCTGGCACCAGTGGGTGTGACTTCTCAGCCCACAGTGTGCTCAGTTCTAAGACTTAGAGTTTAGCTCTCTGGCTTCAGACCTCTGAGACCCAGCTTTGGAGACAGGAGTCCCGGCCAAGAGCCAGTCTAACTCATGAGACTTCAGCTTTGGGAGTCTGGGTCCCAACGCTCAGCTGATCATAAACGTTCCCTCGCTTTGTCTCTCTCGTGCAGGGACTCTGCGAGGAGGGGAGTCATAGCTGAGGGTATTCCTGGGGTTGGCAAAACGGGACTATTGCTGCAACCCAACTTCAGATTATGTGCCTGCAATTACGCCCCGGGGGCCCAGGGCAAGGGAAGCAAGGCCCTTGAGAGGTGACGGAGGCACACGTTGCCCTTCCCAGGGTGAGAGAAGCAAGGCACCTCGAGAGGTGACCTGGAATACGGTCAGTGGACGGTGACACGGGGGAGCAGCGGGCTGACTCGGGTTCGGCGCGGGGAATGCTTCCGTCTGGCGGCAGGGCTCGTTCCCCTCCCCTCCGAGTGGCAGTGTGACCTCGGAGGGAAGGCTAACTGGGGCCAAATGCTCTCTCTTTCTCAGTCACCAGTCACCAAGAGCCAGCACCTCTTGGCTCCGGGGCTGTGCGCGGCAGGACACCCCGGCAATTTGGCCGTCCCGTCCGCCCTGACCGGCTCGAGCCTCCAATGCTCAGCCAGGCTGTGGCCTCACCTTGATCAAACTGTCTCTGCAGACTCTCCATCTCCGACTTATTCCCGCTGACCCGGTAGATCCCTTCTGTGCTCAGTCCTGAGGAGAAACAAACAGGTATCTTAGGAGCAGGGAGTGCAGAGAATGAGCAGGACTGGACTTGAGCAAAGACGGGGCGATTCCGTGAGGAGCCCACACGGGGGAGGAAGAGGGCGAAGCACAGACTTTCCTAGATGCTTCAACCCACTTCCCCCATTTTCGTTTTTACTTCAATATTTAAAAATATTTTTTGTAAAAATTAAAATAATAGAGAAATGCCTCAGCTAAAGATAATTTTTGTCCACATTTTGATGTATATTCTTGTACTTTAATTAAAAACTTCAAAACAATTTTTTTTTAGTGTTTATTTACTTTCGAGACAAAGAGAGACAGAGCATGAACAGGGCAGGGTCAGACAGAGAGGGAGACACAGGATGGGAAGCAGGCTCCAGGCTGTCAGCACAGAGCCCGACGCGGGGCTCGAACCCACAGACCGCAAGATCATGACCTGAGCCGAAGTCGGACGCTCAACCGACTGAGCCACCCAGGCGCCCCTGTTCTTGTCATTCTTGTTCATTTTTTACGAGTGGTCCCTCTCACTGTGTACTTGAAAGAGGCCTCTGAATAGTAAGGAACTATGTTAATGTTACAACATTCCCCCTTTTTGTTATGTGTCTTCTAAATATGTATAATGAATTCTTTGAGGTATGTAATTTAAAATTTTTAGGTTTTCAGGACCAGTCTGTTTCTTTATCAGTCTTCCTTTGTCTTTAGACATTTTTTTAAAAGTTTGTTTATTTTGAGAGAGACAGCCCAAGCAGTGGAGGAGCAGAGAGAGGGGGAGAGGGAGAGGGAGAGGGAGAGGGAGAGGGAGAGGGAGAGGGAGGGAGAGAGAGAGAGAGAGAGAGAGAGAGAGAATCCCAGGCAGGCTCTGTGCTATCAGTTCGGAGAGCCTGATGAGGTGCTCTATCTCACGAACTGAGAGATCATGACCTGAACTGAGACCAAGAGTCAACCGACACTCAACTGACTGAGCCACCCAGGCGCCCGGATGTCTCCCTTTGTTTTTACCTTTGAACAGCTTTTCCTATTTTTAGAGCAGGTACTCTCTATTTCTTTCTTGTTCTTTCATAATTTTTTTTTTTTTTCACTTAGCTCTGTGATCCTTTTATAACTGATTTAGTATATACAGCGTTAGGTAAGGAAAAAAAATCTTAAAATGTAGTTAAGTAATACAGAAGAACACAAAGGATCAGGTGAGAGACTGACTCACCCCACCCTTCAGCTCTCAACCCCTCGGCACAGGAAGCACCGCTCAGGTTAAAGTGGAGTCCAGGCCCTGGCTACTGCCTCCACTGTCCTCATCTCAGGGAAGCAGAGGCCACGGCTGTGCCCCTGAGACCACAGTTCTAAAGGACGAGGAAGTCACAGTGAAGAGCAGAGTGGGATCTCATGGCTAAACCAAGCCTGGCCCCTCCTGAAGACTACGGTTTCGAGCAACCCTGGCTAGCTGAAGGGGCCCTGAGGATGTGCCCCGGAGCCAACACCAGAAGGCAGTGTGGGCAGTGGAGACGGGACCAGGCCCGGAAGTCAATTAGTGAGCTCCTGAGAGCCAAGTGTCTCAATGTCAGTTATCACCGTAATTACTGCCTCTGGAGAGGCACCCATCAGGCAAGATAAAAGCAGCAGCCTATTTCTGGGGCCCCACAACAGTAGCAGGTGAACTCTAAAGAACATCGAAGCAAGAGTCATCAATTCTCTGGCTTAAAAGCTGTTAACTGCACATAGGCCTTTCACCCCAGAGAAAAGGGGGTTAACGGGCCAGCCGTAAGGACACCCTACCTTGCAATGCCTGGCTACAAAGGAGCTGCCCTCACTGCATTTGTGGGGAGGGAGAAGTACGTACACTTTCCAAACCTGAGGCCCCAGACGAACCCCGTTCGGCAACCTTGCTCACTGCCTCCCTTTCGGCACTGACGTTTCTGGAGTGTCTCTATGTTGTGCACTGAGCCGGGTGCTTCCCCACCACATCCACCTACTCACTCACTCACTCACTCACTCACTCAATAAACGATGACGCCCCTGAACCCTCCAGCCCTTATGGTAGGAGCTGCTGGACAGTGACAACACAGATGAGAAAAGGAAGATTCTAAAAGGTGAAATCCTCGCCCCAAACTGCACAGATGATAAGAAGCCCAAGTCCAGGGCCTCTGTCACCCTTCTGCCTCAGTGCTGTTCCGGAAGATGTCTGGCATCTATCCAACAGGTTGGGGTCCAGACCACAGTCTTCCCCGCAGAAGACAGGCCACACTTGAGTGAAGTCCATTGGTCCTCGCCATTCTGGGTCGCTTTTGAGATGGCACATCCCCTAATGCTGTCAACCCCCAAAGGTCAGAGTCAGGGATGGACCTAGTAAATTTCCAATGGTCTCTTTTCTTCTTAGTGACTTTTCCAAAGCGTCTCAGACATATTTAAACTTTTTACCTATTTCACATCCCAGGTAACCACACATACGACACACAGACACACACACAGACACACACACACACACACACACACACACACACACACACACAATCATCCACACTTTAACGTTTTGGCAAGCCCTGTGTTATGTGTCAGCAGGCACAAGGCTTCACCTCCTATAGGCTGAAAATACAACCTACTTTCTACATACTCTTCCCTTTATCTGAATATCAGCTCCCTCCAGCACACAGGAAACAACGGCACAAATGGCAGGGCCTTAAAAGTCCCTCAAGAATGTGGCAATGCCCTGGTCTGAGCCCCAGGTGTGGACAGGCCCCGTAGGAACTGCGGAAGATCCTGACAGCCTCAGGCCATTCACCATCTTCTGGCCACTCTGACCTCCAGCGTGGAGAGAAGTCCTCTGCGCTGTCTCCTTGTGGCCACCTGCCCCAGCACCGGAGGGCAGAAAACAAGCTGCAAATCAGCTCTCTGGAAACTATCCGAGGCGTGGGCCTGCTGAAACCTCACTAGATGGACGATCACGAGAGTGGAGGCATTTACAAGCGCAAGGCCAGCTCCGCAGCGTCAATTCATCATCAACTTAGTATTTCCTGTAATCGGGACACGTGTTTATTTTACGAAATGCCATTTTAAAATAGCAATTCTGCTGCTGCCCTACACAACGCCACAGCATAATTTAGGAAAGGTATCATCTGCTTGGCCACTACAATTTTTCACAGCTACTAATCAGACATCAATTAAATAAAAACAAAAGCTCAGAACAGACTGCAAACACCACAAAGGCCGCTACCGAAACAGAGCCCAGGGCTAGCGATACAGCTGAGAACCACGGCCCCTGACACAGCAGGACTGGCTTCCCCGGGCTGCGCCTCCCGGGACCCACACAGAAACACTCCTGGGGGGGTGGGGGGCGCCTGTGGCTCAGGCCTGCCAGCAGGAAGCAAAGCCCTTGCCAGCGGTGCCCCGATGACACATCCATTCCACGCCCGCAAGTCTGCTTGAGAAGCTTCAACCTCAACTCTGAGGCGTCTCCGCACACCAGAAATCTCCAAAGACCCGCTAGCAAAGCAGGGCCTCACCTACAGTCCTTTTTCTTTCCTTTTAAAAAAGTCCTATCTGAAAAAGCCCTTCAGATATCTTCTCCATTAAAGCTAATTTTTGGGAATAGAACAAGGGAAAGTTCAGAATGGCCTAGGTCACTCTCTTCAAATACCTCAACAACTGCTACGTGAACAGTCTTGTCCAACTTCTCTGGAGAACAGGGCTACGACTAAGAATGGAAACTGCAGGAAGGGAAACGTTCTCTCAATATATGAAATAACAATCTAATACCTACAGCTGACATTCGCTGGCCTGGGCCAGAGCTTCTGAGCTCCCTCTTCACCGGACAGCCATTTGTCAAGGGTTTCTGTTTAAAAATATTACCACCTGGTCTAGGAAGATAGCTAACAACAACAATACCAAAGCGCCCACTGGATGCTTACTACGTGTGAGGTGCACGATGCCAAGCGCTTGCTGTGCATTTTTACGTTAGTTCTAACAACAGCCTCTTCAGAGAGATTATTACCGATCCCATCGTACAGTCGGGAATGCAGAGACTAAGAGGTAAAGTAAGACGGGCAAGGTCAGAGAGCTGCTGGGCTGTGACCTCAACCCCACCTGACTTTTAGAGTCTGCGTTCTTTTACCCTGTTCTAAATCACCAGTTCTGCAAACTGAGCACGCGTCAGAACCCCTGGGAAGGCCGGCTGCAATACAGGCGCCCGGGCTCTGCCGCAGAGATTCCGACAACATCAGCCCGGAGCGGGATCCGGAACGTGGATCTCTAGCACATTTCCGGACAGTGCGGACGCTGCCGGTCGGGCAACCATCCATTTTGATAACCGCTACTGTAGAAGATGACCCAGACCTTGAAGATCTCAGACTCCTAAATCCGACGTTTCAATAAAACTGGGAGGCAATATGTACAAGGCAAAATAAATACTGGATACTTTGGAAACAAAGCATTTTCAAAAGTATTAAACCGCTGCTTTTTCGTAACGTGAGCAAGCCTTTAATGTATTAAACTTTACCCACAGCCATGTATGACTTTCATAAAAATGTTAAAAAATAGTAAAGAGAAAGGCAAAAGGGCCTTATTCTTTCTTTCGCTGAATATTTACCAAGCCCCTACATGGCAGTTAAGTGCCTTTCCAGAGCCTTTCAGGTGTGGTCTTCCTCAAAACTCCTCTGATGACCTAAGAAGGCTAGATGGCCCGCCCATGCCAGCCAGGAGGCACGCCCCATGGGCCCGAGAACTAGCAGATTTCACCCTTGATTTCCCCGTCAGAGTGGCTGCTGACCCCGGCTCCTCCCTGGCACCCGGAGCACTAGGGACACTGGGAGCTTGGAAACCGAGGGGGGCGAATCACCTCCTGCCAGGGCACGTGTCTGATTTTCCGAAATGTCCAAACGAGTTTATGTTCTTGGATCCCAAGCACCACTTCTCAGCACCAGCGTTCGTGGCCAGGAGGCTTTCCGCAGTCGGCCCACGTCAGGCTTTGCCTCTGCTCATTCACACCAGGACTCCGTTCCTCCCAAGTTTCCTTTCTAGCAACAAATCAATTCCTCTTCTAAGATAAATTCTGACTTGTTTATTTTTCACATTCTATATTTAGGTATAAAAACTCAGCACTTCAGTCCTTTAGAAAAAACTTAATTGGTGCTGCCGGTGCTCTAAGTGGCCCACACGAGACAGGCCTTAGCTATGAAATAACTTTTGTTGACTTTTCTGGGGGCTGAAAACCCATCTAACAGAGTACTCTTTTCGTCCATGCATCTAAGACTAAGAAGTCACAGGTGGGCTAAATTACAAGCCCAGAGGGGCGCTGGGAACTCGGCAGAGAAGGCAACTCCCTCGACCATAAAATCTAAATGGTCTTGAAGAGGGCCAACCTCTGGGGAGGAGGAAGATGCCCTCCGTTGGGGCCGCAGGCCAGCAGCACACGTGGTCTTTCCTTCTGAGGGTCACACCGCAGCACCCCCACCTTGGAGGAAGACGAAAGGGCTGGGGGCGGTGGAACACGGAGGTCAAGAGCAGAAGCGACCTGCTAGCTGTGGGGTCCCGGCCCCCTGGCTTTCCTTCTCCGCACAACAGACAGAACAGCTCCCCCGCCGTGGCCTAGTGGTGTGCCTTTCGGGAGACCTCGGGGTTAAGGCAGTAGCTGTTACCCGGATGATCTGAGTGGAAAGCAAGCCGGCAGTGGAGGGGCACCTGACTTTTGTTGTCCGGGAGACACGGGCTCGAATCCTGACCCTCGCTGCGGCTCACCTGACCATGGAACGGATGCACGCCCACCTTCGCTGCTGTGAGGAAGAGCAGTTTAACGGCTGCTGTTGTCCCCCTCCTTGCTCTACACCCTTCCTTCACAAGCCTCGACGGCAGTGGCGCCTAGAGGCAGGGCCTGTTCTGAGGGCTGAGCCCAAACCAGCCAGTCTGCAGAAAAATATTTTAAAAGACGCCTGGGCTTAGACACCAAAGTGACCGTGATTCTGATCCTGGCTCTGCCTCACAGCTGGCAGGGTGACTGGGGACAGATCACTCACCTCTCGGAGCTTCGGCTACTTTGTCAAAAACAGGGTTGTTTATTAAGGACTCTGGTCGAGACGTTGCAAATACTGAGATTACACACGTGCAAGGGGGGAATACGAATGGCTGGCACGCTGGAAGGCCAATGGTAGTAAGAAAACGATGACAGGTAACTTTTGCTGAGGGCTTACTATGTACCCGGCAGTTTTCTCAGCTCTTCACTAGAATTATCATAGTGGATCCGCCCACTAATTCTTTAAGGTAAATATCGGTCTTATTCCCATTTTACAGATAGCAAATGGAGGCTTGGTGAGGCCGAGCCATTTGCCCAAAGCCACGGAGCTGGGTCAGTGGTGGGGGCAGGATCTGAACCAGCTCGCTCAGGCTCTGTCTCCGATTACTGTGCAAGGGGTCTACTATCTGCAACGCCAATCCCCGGTCCCTTCTCCCTTGAACGTGGTATGGAGGTTACATCCTGCCAATGCCAGATCGATCCACTATGGGCTCTGAGAACTTTCCATCCCCTGCGTAGTCCTACGCATTCATCTCTTCATTCACACCCCGCTCCGTGTTCTCATCTGTCACTTGGAGGGTGAGGAGGAAGCGCCACAGAAAAAATGCCACCTCCTCGCCACATAAAAAGCAGCCAATGGGAAGGGTCCTTGCTTTATTCCTACGATGCAGTTCTACTATTGATGACACGAAAGAGTCCCCGCCAGATCTCCCCGTTGCCTTCCTGTTTTGGATGTGCTCGGAATGATTTTCTGGCTCTTCTATGAATCGAACACTAGGGTCACTCTGGCCCCGCCAGCGCCCCTTTGTTAGCTGTCTCCCCTCGGTAATTCCCTCGTCAATCAAGATCTGTTTCTGGCAATGCCAGACCTCCTCTCTCCCCATGACAGAATGCCACTAACACTCTATTATGACTGCTTGACCGGGTGTTAGCCCCACAAGTAGGCACTGTGGCTTTATAAATTTCCAACTCTATTGTACGTACACACAGTCATGTCATAAATCTCAAGGCTGAGGAGGAAGGGAGAGAAGAGATCTGGGGGAAAGAGATGAAAATATCACACCAGGTCTGGGGCATCATATGGCTCTAGCATCTGGCTGATCCTTTATAAGCTCCCCACGTATTTACTGCATTTAACTGTGAAAGAGGGCTTCTGGACTCTGCTCTGAGCCAAACAAGGGGCCCTGTATTTTTCTCCTGATTTTCAAGAAAATGCAGACCCCGAAAGATGGGTTTGAGAAACCACGCCGACAAAGTGAACTTCAGGTCAGCCTAGAGCTGATGCTGCCTGTTCTGGGCAGCCCGGGATGGAGGGGAGAGGAGAGTGCGATCCACAGTCGAGCTGAGCAAACCGTACCCAGCAAAGCAGCAACCAACGTTCCAAGCCGGGAGCAGCTGGGAGACCCTTCTGCCAAGAATTCGAGCATCCTTCGGGCTCCGGGTGTGGCTCTGTCGGCACACGCACAAGCCCAGTGGCACAGGGGTGACGGCAGTGTGGCTCTGAGGCGAGCTGGGGCCACCACGGTGAGGGGTCTCACTGGCTAAACAAAGCGCTACCGACAAAGACACAGCTCCAACCAGCGCAGAGGTAGTGTGTCACTGCCAGCCCCAGCCCCATGCATATAATGCCAACTTCCTTTCCAACAGGCCCCCAAGGACAGCGGCCCCTTGAGGTCACGGGCAGATTCCTCCCAAGCATTAATGAGGGCAGAGGTTAACTTCTTTCAGGTTCCTGATTCCCAATGAACCATGAAAGGGACAAAGATGTCACCAATCACAGCCCGGTGTCCTTCCTTTCCCGGTTTCCCTTTCCTCACTAAGACGAGCACTCTTCATAGGTGAGAGGCCTATAATCCTCAGGCAGAAAAGGGGGTTGTAGCCCCCACCGGCCGGCAATCCTTCCGCTCTGCGTCTAGGACACAATACCGCACGTGGCGTGGGGTGGCCTGCGTCACCGCCCGAGCCTGCTCCCCAGCCCCCAGCCCCCCATCGTGTTGGCTTGGAAGCACCGGATCCTTCTCCGCAAGGCCTTCTTGCAGGTTGTTACTTCTACCTTTCCCCCCATTGCTTCTGGCTGGCTAAACGTCGCTCCCTCAGAGAGGACTCCCCCGACCCCCAGATCTAAATTAAGCGTGTTACGGTAAGTGCTTCCATTGACGCGGTGCTTCCACGACGGGCCAGGCTCAGGGATAAGCACTTTACGTGCCCCGTCTCAGCAAGGCCTCGTAACAACCCGGGAGCTGTAGACTACCATTGTTATGGTGCCCATTTTACAGCGGGACAGACCGAGCCATGCGGCAGACGAACGGCAGGGGTGCACTCGAACCCAGGCAGTCTGGCCCCGGAGCCTGTGCTCAATCCCCACACCCCACTCGCTCTGCACCTTCTTACAGGGCACCGGCGAGCCGGAAAGTCCCCGCGCAGCCGAGAGGTTATCTGCTGCGTGCTGGCCCCCAGTAGGCCATGGGAGCAGGGAGGGTTTTCTGATTACCCGTCTAGGTACCCGGACTCGGCAGAGCCGCTCATACCGGAAGAAGGCATTCAGCAACTAGGCCCAGAATGGAGGGAAAGAGAAGTAAGTGCCTGACACTAAATGTGCAGTTTCTCTGGTCGAAGAGACGGAGGAAGCGGACAGCCTCGGGCCTCCAGGCGTACTGGCAGGCCTTCCCGGCCCGTGGAATGTGGGAAAGAGAAAGCCTCCGGCCTGGCCAGCATGGAAAAGACGTTTCATGAACAACTGTGTCCAACCCCTACCTTCCTTTATGCACCGGGTGAGGGTCTGCGCTCCCCATCTCCACTAGTCCCTGCAGAGGTCACGGGGACTTCATAAATTCATTTATCATCTCCCGGGGGTTAGTCGCCTGCTGCTCTGTGTGTGGCTTTCCGATCTGGGTTGTTCACTTTTTTTTTTTTTTTTTTAATGTTTTCTTTTATTTTCAAGAGAGACAGAGACACAGCGCGAACAGGGGAAGGCAGAGAGAGAGGAAGACACAGAATCGGAAGCAGGCTCCAGACACCGAGCGTGTCTGCACAGAGCCCGACGCGGGGCTCGAACCCATGAACCGTGAGATCACGATCCGAGCCCAAGTCGGACGCTTCACCGACTGAGCCACCCAGGCGCCCCTGGGTTGTTCACTTTTACAGAGAGGGGCCAGAGTCTGGCTTTGGCTGGGATCCCCCACAGTGGGCTGCACCCCTTCCCACACGCACACGCGTAGGCACGAAGGACAGACGGGGACCGAGAGCGAGGGCGAGGGCCACAGAGCTCCCCTCAGGCAACAGTTCAGGGGCACAGGCGGGGGCGGAGAGGCTCTTGCGGGCGGCCCGCAGAACCGACTGTGGGAGCAAACGCGGCGTGTGTCCGGGCCGCTCGCTAAGGGGGAGCAGCCTGCCTGACGGAGCTCACCGCTGCCGAGAGGGGAGGCACGACCGGAACGGCCAGGCCAGGCAGGTCTGTCGGAACGGTCTCGGGGATCTGGGCTTCCACCCAGACTATTTCTGTCTTGGATGGAAGGGCAGGATTACTCTGTGAAACAAGCTTTACTTCTCTCTGGCTGCCGGGCTGTCCAGGCGGCCTGCCAGGGCGCGCTGTGCAGATCAGGGCACTGGGTCCTGAGGAAATCCGCTAGCAACGCCGAGTCACAAGCCACACGAACCCTGCTTATCTGGAAGAGGCCAAAGTGGGGCCGACTGCCTGCTTTTACGGCAAGGGAGCATTTTTTTTTTTTTAAATAAGTCAGTTTTTAAACATGTTTGTTTATTTTGAGAGTGAGAGATTCAGAGCGTGAGCAGGGAAGGGGCAGAGAGGGAGGGACAGATAGAATCCCAAGCAGGCTCCACACTGTCAGCACACAGCCTGAGGTGGGGCCCGATCCCACGAACCCATGAGATCATGACCTGAGCCGAAATCAAGAGTCAGGCGCTTAACTGACTGAGCCACCAGGTGCCCCATGGGGGCATTTTTACAACGCAAGTGCCTGTGTTTAACTTACAAGTGACCAGAAAACAGGAGGGTGGTGAGAAAGGGGCACATGAGAGGCAGTCAAAAAGAGTGGAAAAACCTCTGTTTTCACACTATTTAGGTTATGGGCCAGCAACTTGCCAGCGAACCTAGAATCACAGGGGGTGGGGAGATTAAGGAACACAGAACCCCCATAAAAATCACAGCAGTTTCGAAACCACACACCTATTTCAGCACTTTATCATCAATTCAAAGCAGTATAAATATGGCAATTACTCCATAAAGCCTGTTGGTGTACCCAAGTCGTAACTGCGCCTATTAAATCGTTACAGTGATAGATGGGAGCATCTGCACTGAAATCAGCTGCCTTCTCTGAAAGACAGAACTACAGAGACCTGGGCTGACGGCAGGGAAATAACCGACTGGATCTGACGGCTCCAGTTCCACCAGATCTCCTCCACGATAGCTCTAGAATATGACTACGATGCACGTGGATAGAAATATGGACGCTTTTTTAGGGTAGCAGTTTCCCAAGTGTTAAAGAACTTGGTAAAATTCTGAATCTGTTCAGTCGGATGAGCAAAGCTCACAGCTTCAGCAGTGCGAAGCACGGAAGAAAGAGCCGGAACGTGGGTCCTTTCCATTCCGACGGGCTGCGAGTGGCCTCTGCCCAAAGGACTCCAGGACTTGTTTCCTCTCTTCTAAAAAGGGATTAGTGGTACTTTGAGATTAATAGCGTATGAAGTTTGTACGGTGACCTGGGAAGAAGCGGCACGAGCACAGGGCTCTCCCCGGGCTGCGGAGGGGCACGCTGGCCCAGGCTGGGTTCTTCCGGCTGCTCCCTTCCGGCTTCTCCTTCCCAGCCTTGGAGGAGAGCTGTCTCCTCGGCCCTGGTGCCCTCAGAGGGGCAGAGGAAGCCCACCGGCAAGACCTTAAACTTAGGCACCCTGTGGGAAGACGGGCAGGGGCAGTGTCGTATAACAGGAAATACACAGTTGGTCTTTGTCCCCAGTTCCTGGCACAGGGCTCCTAAAACCCTTGGAATTTCCTTAAAGATAAGAGTGTCTTTTGTTATTCATAACGAGCCCTTTCTAACTATACCTGAGTTTTTGATGAGTGACTCTTACGGGGCGCTAGACAGCTTCAAGACAGCTTCGCGGTGGGGGTTGGTGACCACAAAGACCGCGTCTTGATTAAAGGGGTTACAACTTTCAGCCCCCCTCCGTAAGAGAGGGGTTGGAGATCCAGCCCAATTACAGACAGTCAACGACCTAATCAACTATGCCTAACTAACGGCACCTCCGTAAAACCCCTCCACGACAGGGCTGGGAGAGCTGCCGTGTTGGGGAACACGCCAAGGTGCCGGGAAGGTGGCACACTCAGAGAGCGCACGTGTACGATGCCCTAGCAGCTCTTCTGTTCAGCTCTTCCGGAGTTGCATCCCACGTAACCAACCGTAAGGGTCTGTCCGGCACCGTCCAGGGTTCTGTGAGGCGTTCGCCCGAACTACTGAACCTAGGGGGAGGTTGAGGGAACCCCTGACTTCGTGGCAGGTCAGACAGAAGTGTGCGTGGGTAACTCGGGGATTCCATACTCGCAAATGGCGTCTGAAGTGAGGACTGGCTTGCGAGACTGAGTCCTTAAACCTGCTGAGTCCTACAGTAAGTAACCCTGGGGAGTCAGCGTCGGAAGTGAACTGTAGGACACCTAGTTGGCGTCCGAGAGCTGGAGAAGTGGTGCTGGAAAAGACCTCACATATCCGATGTCAGGAGGGAAATAAAAAACCTCTGATGCGGTTAGAGAGGAAGAAGGGTGTGTGGTGCAGGCAGCAGAGTCCAACATTAGCCGGCCTGACCCCACTGCTCCGGGAGCTGCCAGGGCACGATCTTCTCCGGGCTTCAAATTCCTAGCAAAGGGGGGGGGGGGGCGGCAATACAGCTAAGAGGGTAATGGCTCTGGGTTAGAATCCCAGCTCTCCTACCTTCCCTTTCTGAATCTCATTTTCCTTATCAGAAATCGGAAATCACGCCCATCTCAGAGGGCCGCCATGAGAACAAAATGAGACTCCTGGAAACGGCGCTGGCCCTGGCGACGTGAGCTCCAAACTGGCCCTCGGCCCACATTATCTGCCGTAATACCCACGACTCCCCTGCAAGGGAGCCGTTTCCATCTTCATTTTACAGTCCAGGAAACCGAGCCTTAGACGTTCAAGAACTCGCTCAGGGTCACACCTGTCACGCTGCCCACAGATGTCCCCTCTCTGGGCAAGGCTCTGTGCGGCATAAAGAGCGTTCCCCAATTAGATCAAGCAACCTGGGAGTTCACCAACAGCTGGAGGAAATCAGCTCAAGGAACAGTTTGGCCTTTTGTCTTGCTGTCTCCCATCAGGGCGACACTGTAATTTGCTCTCAGTTACGAAGCTGAAAATTACACGCGTATTACTTACTCCAAACACTAAGCAGCCATTTTCCATGGATGAGTTTGGTGGCGTTTTCTGGAGGGCAGTTCCAGGGAAGACTGGGCCGGGGTGTTCTGAAGAAGTGTGAACCACGGATCCAAGCGTTCCCTAACACTGGGAGGCTTTCTCATGTTCACCGTGAAGACGCAGGAAGAGATAGAGACGTGCGCTAGGCCGTGTCTCTACGAGGAGGGATAAAACTCAGGGACCCCTGATGGTCGTCTCTTTTCAATCTACAATATGGAGGCGACACCTCGGAAATAAAGCCAGGAGCTCACCTTACCGCATAAAAACACTTCTACTGCCGTTTGTCATGAGCATACGTGACCAGTGACTCTCGCTTGGGAAGGACCCAGTGGGAGGGGACAGGCACACAGTAAAGCCGGGGGTGGACTATATCCACCCTCTTTGGCCAGCAGGGCACACGGAATCCCTGGGAAGCTACGGGGTCTCTCCCGTCCCGGTGCTGTGACGAGAACACTGTTCCAGCTAGGCTCAATCACCTCCCAACTACTTACCCTTTAAGTAGGGGAACTCTACCTCCCGGCCCTCAAAGAGCTCTCTCTTGTCAGCTCTGAGTGGTTTAGGGCCAAGTCGTTTTGCTTTTATTGGACCATAAACTCCTTGAGGACAAGGGTGTGCCGTCATCCTGGCTTGCTCTGGGTCATACGGCAGGTATGCCACAAACACGTGGCTGCAGAGCTATCTTTAACCTTTTGGGAGGAGGCTCCCCTCACCTTGCTCACCTGACGAACACGACTGCACATTCGGTCTAGCCACAGTGTGCATGCGTGCACGCGTGCACGCGCACGCGCGCACACACACACACACAACCTCCGCACTGATTTTCAGGGGTTCGCGGATCTCCAGAAGCCCATCCACAGACCCTAGGTTAAGCGCCTCTAAATACAAAATACACTTGCTTGCACAGTTCCTCAAGTTGACTCCAGGGGTCTGAGAATCTGCTTTTCCCCAAGTTATCTGCTCTAACAATATAAATCCCTCCAACAACAAACATTTCACCAAACTCCACAAAGACAGCCCTTGTGGCAGAAGCATCCTACAGCCTTCAAAGGTGAAACAAAACTCGTGTGCAATACAGCCACCTGGACAAGGAAAAAGAAAAGCAAAAATGACGGGCTCCAGCCAGTGAGAGATCTCCAAGTGATCAATCCTCAGGAATTCATCTTGCATCTAGCGACTTTATTTCCTTCTCTGCCCTCGTCTAACCAAGTCCGTGCACAGGAGGAAGAAGTCACTTACTCCTTCGATAAACACCCGGGTGCCCACAACACGTGAAGGGCCACGCCAGGTGAAGGCGAAGAAGAGGCAGTTCCTGCCCTGGAATTCCTTATGGTGTAGCAGCATCGCAGGACACAGAGGAGCAAAGTGGCAGCACCAGTACAGGGCTGTGCACCAGCAGCAGAGAGCCTACTGGTTCTGGTGCCAACCCCTCATCTTGCCTTGGGCAGGTGGGAGAGTGGGACTCAGAGAAGGACTCCTGAAAGTGGAAAGGACAGACAGAAACAAAAACGGAGGTCGTCTCAGACGCTGAATCCAACCCAGGAATACACGGAGCAGAGAGATCCAACAATGGCATGAGTTCAGAAACCTGGGGCTGAGGAAGAAAATCTACTGCTTCTTTGAGGCTGAGGACACCCACGGAAGCGATTCATTCAGCAGTTATTTAGGTCGGGATGGTTCAACTCGGGGTCTTTAGACCCCTGAAGAGAGTGTTCTCTGTTGTTCTGCCTGTTGCTGCTCAGAACGGCCCAGATGTAGATGTTCTCTCAGAGTCACTGAGGCTCTAACGCTGTCGCTGTCTCTGCCGGCCCCTGCTTGTTCCATGGCTGAAAGATGGAGCCAGGGTGCGTGAGACAGCAGAGAAATCAGGCAGTGAAGAATCTTTGGCAGACAGATCTCTTCTCAAAGGACCGACCTTTGAATGAGTACTGGCTGCTACGAACGGAGAAATTTTAAGTACAAACCTAGAGCAGAACATCTACCCATCTTATCCTCTACCCATATTGTTGTTGTCATTATGTAACAGCCCTATAGAGATACAATTCACATACCATACAATGCACCTGTTGAAAGTACACAATTCAATAGTTGTTGTTGTCGTTATTCTTATTATTTAGAGAGACAGTTCGAGTGGGGGAGAGGAGCAGAGAGGGAGAGGGAGAGGGAGAGGGAGAGGGAGAGGGAGAGGGAGAGGGAGAGGGAGAGGGAGAGGGAGAGGGAGAGGGAGAGGGAGAGAGAGGGAGAGGGAGAGGGAGAGAGAGGGAGAGAGAGAGGGAGGGAGGGAGGGAGGGAGAGAGAGAGAGAGAGAGAGAGAGAGAGAGAGAGGGAAAATCCCAAGCAGGCTCCATGCTCAGTGGCTGGGATCACGACCTGAGCTGAAATCAAGAGTTGGATGCTCAACTGAGCCACCTAGACGCCCCCAATTCAGTGGTTTTTAAATAAATTTAGAGAGTAACCATCATCACAATCAACTTTAGAACATTTTCATCAACCCAAAAAGAAACTCCATACCCGTTAGCGGCTACTCCAAATTTCTCTCTCCTTGAAGCCCCTGGTAACCACTAGTCTACTTTCTGTCTTTATAGATTTGCCTACTCTGAACATTTCCTATAAATGGAATCCTCAAGTATGTGGTCCCTGTGACTAGCTTCTTTAACTTATTTTCAAGGGTCGCCCACGTTGTATTAATTTGAACCCTAAATTCTAAGATGATTTTCAGACACTTCCCCAAACCCAGGAAAGATGCATTTGAATATTCATGGCTGGCACCTCCACTCAGGACACCACATCTCCCATTAGCCCAGGCAGCCTGATTCACTCGCTTTCTTGCCCTGCTCTGCTGATTCACAGCCCCTTTCTTTCCAAGCTTGTCTATTTCAATATCCTACCTCTTAAGTTTCACACATCCCTTGGACTGTTAACAGTACACCCTCTACCCCTCACACTAAGAACACAGAGAATCTGTTTCCACTCCGATGCTGCAACCTTGCTCAAGGTTAGTATTGTATGCATCTTTTTACTTCTCCTTTTCTGTGCATACAATTCCATGTTTCCACTGAATGGAAGTCTTGAGGGAAGAGGTCTTTTGAATGTCTCTATACCAGTCTACCAGTCGGTTATTCACAGCCATTTATTAGAGCCCTGTGTCCTTAGTTTGCGGGATACAATGATGAAGACCCAGTCCCTTCCCTCAAGGAACTTAGGATCTATTGAGGAAGGAAGACAATCGGAGTTCAGTGTGATTGACTGGTCACAGAGGACTGCACAGAGCCCTACAGAACATGGGGTGGGGTGGGTGGGGTGGGGTGGGGTGGGGTGGGGGTGGGGGGTCCTGGCTCAGAGGGGAGGTCAGAGAAGGACTCCAGGAGGGGAGTCCTTGAAAACAGCAAGTAAAGGTGGTGTGGGTGAGAAGTATCACAAAAGCTTAAGGAACTGCACATAGTTCTAATCTGTGTGGCTGCATTTTATCATTGTGGATGAAAGTAAGGGCCAGAGGTGAAGCTCTGACAGGCAGGGGCTGGATCCTACTGGCAAGAAGCATTAAAACTTTATTCTGAGCCACTGAAGAATTTTAAACAGGGGAAGGTGATGCAATCTCATTTATTACAGAAAAACATCTGCAGCAGCGTGGAGAAGGGACACAGGATGAGAAGCTACATCCATAAACCAGGAAGGCAGACTAAATGCAGAGGTGAGGGCCAGATTCGAGACCCCCGGGTAGTAAAAACAACAGGACTGATTGATCAGAGCGACTGACGTGGGAAGGTACAGAGGGAGAGGACTCGGACAGCCTCATGCGTACACAGTTCGGCAAATTCTTGCAGATGAAACCCTTCAAACCCTGCCTTCCCACTGATGACAGGGCTGACAAGCTTTCTTAGGAGCGGCAAAATCCCTTCTCCAAATGAAATCTGAAACTAAACCTTCAGGGTGAAGGACCCAAGGTCCTTCCTGGTAGCTTGCCTTCCCCATCTGCACACAGAGGCACTTCCTTGGACTCCTAGGGATCCAAGACAGGGAGTGTGAAAAGCCCTGGCCAAGTCCAAATGCTGGAGCCTGACCTTCATTCCTAGGGCAACAGGACTTTGTGGTCAGCAGCACCTCTCACTTCCACACCCAACTCTTGTGCAGCCCACTTCCCTTGCCTGGAAGATTCTTCTGCATCCATTGTTTGCTACAGAATCCAAGTTCTCCTACAGGCCTGGCCACCACCCCGGACATGTACCAAGCCAGCTCAAGGGAATCCCTTCCTTCCTTCCTTCCTTCCTTCCTTCCTTCCTTCCTTCCTTCCTTCCTTCCTTTCTACTAAAACCTCAGTTTCATGGACACTGGGCAAACTCACTGCCACGAACTCTTCCCTGTTCATGTTCTCTTCCACGGAGCCATCTCATCTCTCCAACGAGACCTGGTCTTTGGCTTCCTCAGGATTAAAAATGCCTTGGGAGCACCAGGGTGACTCAGTCAGTTGGGCATCCAACTCTTGATTTCAGCTCGGTCATGATCTCATGGTTCGTGGATTTGAGCCCTGCCCTGGGTTCTGGGCTGACAGTGTGGAGCCTCCTTGGGATTCTTCTCTCTCCCTCTGTATGCCCCTTCCCTGCTTGTGCTTGTGTGTGTGTGCTCTCTCTCTGTCAAAATAAATAATAAATAAACATGGCGGGGGGAAGAATTCACATATTGACCTTAAAACCCAGGGTAAAATCATCTTCCTCTAAGCTCCAACAAGCCATATCAAGCCCTCTGCTGAACTAAAACTGCCTTGTCAAGCAAACATGATCCCAAATTCAGAGGCTAGCTGAGTCAGTTAAAGGTCGAAAATTATTCTGTCACAGTTTTTCAGTGGAGGCTGACCTATGGTATAAAGGAAGACAAAATGTCAACAGTTCAAGTTCGCAAAATAAGTTGGAAATGGAGGGGCGCCTGGGTGGCTCAGTCAGTTGAACGAGCAACTCTTGATTCTGACCCAGGTCACGATGTCACAGTTGTGGGACTGAGCCCCATGTTGGGCTCCACGCTAATAATGAAGCCTGCTTGGTATTCTCTCTCTCCCTTTCTCTGCCCAACCCCGCCCCCCCACTCTCTCTCTCTCAAAGTAAATAAATAAAAGTATACCAAAAAAAAAAAGTTGGAAATGAATTTTCAATTTACAGTAATCTCATCTCTGATGATATGGTGGCATTTGGTTAACAGAGCATCACAGCAATAAGTCATTACTGACAAAAATGCTACTGGGTGACACTCTATTGAATTCCACGAATAGTGGGGATACAAAAATACAGAGCACTGTTGTGTCTTTTCAGGTGACAACTTGGGGAGACGACGTAAAGATGTGAAAAGTGAAATCACACTTAAAGGTAGTAAGGATCGTCGGGGTGCCTGGGTGGCTCAGTCAGTTAAGTGTCTGACTCTTGATTTCGGCTCAGGTCATGATGCCAGGGTTCGTGAGATCTAGTCCCACGTTGGGCGCTGCACTGACAGCGAGAAGCCTGCTTGGGATTTTCTCTCTCTGCCCACCCCCTCCTCTCTCTCTCTCAAAATAATAAACAAACATAAAAAATATATAGTCAGGATGGTCAATCAACAAGAAAGAAGGATTCAGGCTGGGCCTTTGATAAAAGACGGATTTGCTGAGGCCAGAGGGGAGGACAGAAGGCAGAGGGTAAAGGAAAACAGAAGGGAAGAAATAGGTGAGGTGTGTTAGGGGCCTGCAGGAAGGCCTAACATGGGAATTGTCTAGCTGGGAGAGTGCCCCCCTATAGTAGGCCCCGTCTGGTTCAAAATAAGGACTTGCTAATATCATCCAAATAAGGACTTACTTCAATATTATATCTGGAAGGTCCCCCCTCCAGCACTATATTTACCAGTGTCCCTTTAGAACAGATCAGGAGGTTTCTTTAACACTTCCTCTATGTGTCAGGGGTATTTGGGATTTAAGAGGAGGCCAGTCTGAACTTTATACAGTTATCTGAAGTTTGCACAAATCTCTCGGTATGGACACGGAACACACCATGCTCGTGAGGCTGTCTTACATTAAGAGGGCTGGCCCTTGTAATTTAGCCTTCTTTCTTTCTTTTTTTTAAGTTTACTTTTATTTATGTTGCGAGTGAGCACACACAGGCGCGGGAGGGGCAGAGAGAGAGAGAGAAGCCCAAGCAGGCTCCGTGCTGTCAGCGCGGAGCCCAACGTGGGGCTCCAACGCGCGAACTGTGACGTCAGGACCTGAGCCGACCGAGCCCCCCAGGCGCTCCATTAGCCATTATCTGTAACACATGACCAGACAGGACATCCACAGAGAGGTGCCGCCAGTGCTAGCAAAGTCAGAAGTGTGTGCACCAAGTGTTCAGAATACATCTCCAGTCAAAAGCAACAATTTCTGAGCACAGGAAATGTTCAAACCTGCAGCTATGCTTTGACTTACAGAAGGGTTCCAGATAGAATCTCCACAGCAAAACGAAGGAACCTTGGATGCTGAAAATCTCCCATGTTGGAGCCACACACCACGCAAACAACTCCTTGGAATCCACCACCCTCTCAAAGCAGGCCGTGAAGGACAAAAGGGAAATCAGTTTCCTGTTTACTCTGAGCAAGTAATTTTCTTGAAGACGCAATTATGTGCAACAGGGACCGGCGTGAAAAACGACCGGGAAGCAGCAGCAGAGGGTACAGACTGGAACGCAGTGAGAAGAAGGACTGAGTGGGAGAAATCACCAGCGAAGGGCAGGATGGCATGATGGGCACTCTGACTTTCTCGGCAGTCCACGGACCTTCCTAGGCCGGTCTGTGTGAGGCCCTGGGCCGGGACTTTCCCCGAACACGGTGGCGTGTGGCTGTCAGAGCAGAAACTCCTCTTGGCACATCAGCTGACTCTCAGACGCACCGCTATTCTTCGAGGGCCTCAAGGTGAAAGACACGGTCACACATTCATAGCGCTTCTGGATGCCAAGAGCATCCCTAGTCCAGTCTCGGCAAGACAGGCAAGGGCTCTGGCTTTAAGCACAAGGCTCTCAGGAAGCCTCAGCTGCATGAGGTGGCAGAGGGAGGGAAGCTTTCGACTCGTGGGGTTTTAACTGTAAAATGAAAAGAGTTGGACTAGACGCTTCAAAAAGCCCTTTTTTAAAGTTTATTTTGAGAGAGACAGAAACTGCACAAGTGGGGGAGGGGCAGAGAGAGGGAGAGAGAGAATCCCAAACAGGTTTCATGCCGCCAGCGCAGAGTCAGACGCAGGGTTCAGGCCCACGAAGCCACGAGATCATGACCTGATCTGAAACCAAGAGTTGGACGCTCAACCAACTGAGCCACGCAGGCGTTCCTAAGAGAGCCCTTTGCTGAAGTATACCACACATTTGTAAGGGTTTTTTTTTTTTTTTTTTTTTTAAGATTTTATTTTTAAGTAATCTCTACACCCAACGTGGGGCTCGAACTTACCACCCTGAGATCAAGAGTCACACACTCCACTGACTGAGCCAGCCAGGTGTCCCCACATTTATAAGTTTACAGAGAAGTGCACAGTGATGAGTTTCCATGCACCGAACATACCCACGTAAATAGCACCCAGGTAAAGAATCAGGGCATTCCCAGCATTCCGGAAGCACTCCTCCAGTCTCTACTCCCCGCCAAGGATAACCACTGTCCTGATTTCCAACAGCATAGCTAATTTTCCCTGATTTCTACTTTACAGAAACAGAATCATACAGTACAGTATGTATTCCTTTGTTTCTGGCTTCTTTTGTTCAGTATGTTCACGAGAGTCACCCCTACTGCGGAGGGCTGAACTAGATGATTACAAAAAAAAAAGGTTTTTTTGTTTAAACTTTATTCATTTTTGAGAGACAGAGACAGAACGCAAGCAGGGGTGGGGCAGAGACAGAGGGGGAGACAGAGAATCCAAAGCAGGCTCCAGGCTCTGAGCTGTCAGCACAGAGCCCGACTCAGGGCTTGAACCCACGAATTGTGAGATCGTGACCTGAGCCGAAGTCAGACGCTTAATCGATTGAGCCACCCAGGCGCCCCTGAACGAGATGATTTTTAAGGCGCTTTCCCATTCTAACGGGTTACCATGTAAAACCACAGTGTTGCCTTTATATACTGCATAAAGGCAGATGTGGGTGGCACGCTGGACAGCATTTTGGCAATATCCATAAAATACAAAATGTACACACCTGTCTGTCCATTCTGAGGTATTTATTTTTCAGACAGATCTGCACACATGTATGTATGCATATGTGTATATACCCCCCCCCTGCAGATAGACAGCCACAGGAGTACAGTTTATAACACAAGATTAGAAACAATGTATTTCATTAGGAGACTGAGTAAATAAATTATGATCTATCCAGACCAAGAAATACTATGCAGTGAGGAAGAGAAGGAAGAAGGGGAAGAGGAAGAAGAGGAAGAGGTAGTAGAAGTTCACACCTACCATTATGGAAAAATGTCTACAATGTATTTTTGTATTTTATTTTTTGAGGGAGGGGGGAGAGGGAGAGAGAAAGTGAAAGGGAGGGAGAGAGAATCTTAAGCAGGCTCCACACCCAGCACAACGGAGCCCGATGTGGGGCTCAATATCACAACCCGGAGATCATGGCCTGAGCTGAAATCAAGAATCAGATGCTTGGGGTGCTTGGGTGGCTCAGGCGGTTGAGCGTCCGGGTTCGGCTCAGGTCATGATCTCACGGTTCGTGAGTTCGAGCCCCGCGTCGGGCTCTGTGCTGACAGCTCAGAGCCTGGAGCCTGTTTCGGATTCTGTGTCTCCCTCTCTCTGCCCCTTCCCCACTCCTGCTCTGTCTCTCTCAAGTGAATAAACGTTAAAAAAAAAAAAAAAAAAAAAAAAAAAGAGTCAGATGCTTAAGTGACTGAGCAACGCAGGGGCCCAGCGATGTATTTTTAAGTGAGGAAAAAAGCAAGGCATAGAACAGTATGTTTGGTGTTGCTCCCTTTGTGTAAAAACAAGTAGCACCTGCTATATATATTGTGTGTATGTGCAGAGAAAAAGAAAGCTTTGTGAAGGAACGACTCAAACTTGTAACAGCAGGTAACTTTGAGGAATGAGAAGGCAACTTTATTTTTTTCCTTCAAACAATTCTATCCAGTTTAATTTTTTAAATAATTTAACACTTACTGTTAAATTCCTTTTCATTCAATGCAGCAATTATACATAAAGTACATAGTCAAAGTCTTATTTTTCACCATTACCCCTATCAAAAATCTCCCTCCACTCCCAGAGCCACCTGGGAGATACTCCCGAAGTCTTTGCCATTTCCAGACATTTTTCTTCTCTATCTTTTCTTTCCTATCTTTTCCTTCCTTCTTTCCTTTTTTTTTTTTTTTTTTAAAGTAATCTCTAAACCCCACCATGGGGCTTGAACTCATGACCCTGAGATCAAGAGTCACATGCTCTGACTGAGCCAGCCAAGTGCCCTGACATTTTCTTATCATGTCATAAACACGTACGCATGGTTTCTTCTACCTTATGAATGGGATCATACTACAGACATTATTTTATATTCTGCTTTTCTCACTTTCTAATACATTGTGGGCATACTTCCGTATTAGTACATACAGATAAACCTCATCATTTTAACACCATCCACTGGATGGATGCACTGTTCTGCTGTTAACAGACATCCTTGTACATAACTTTGTGGGCAGAGGCAAATATTTCCATAGGACAAATTCCCAGAAGAGCCAATGGCTAGGACTAAAGACATAAGAGCTTAAAATGTTTATTTATTTTTATTTTAGAGAGACAGCAAGTGAGCACGAGTGGGGGAGGGAGGCAGAGAGGGGGAGAGAGGGAATCTTAAGCAGGCTCGGTGCAGAACCCGACTTGGGGCTCGATCCCATGACCCTGGGATCATGACCTGAGCCTAAATCAAGAGTCGGATGCTCAACCGACAAAGCCACCCAGGCTCCCCAAGGGTTTAAAATTTTTAACAGTTACTGCCAAATTATCTTCTTTAATGGCCATATCTATATTCCCACCAATAGTACACAAATGCACAATCTCTAGACACTGCACCTTTGGTGATTTTTAATAAGGAATACCCATTTTACCACAAAAACAAAAGCTTTAAAAAGATTGAAAGCTAAACCTAGCAAAAAGCCCAATTTCTAAGTTTAACCTATTTTTTTTTTTAATTTTAAAAAATATTTTGAGAGAGACAGCACAAGTGGGGGGGGGGTGCAGAGAGAGAGGGAGAGAGAATCCCAAGCAGGCTCCCTGCTGTCAGTGCAGTCCCGACGTGAAATCTGTGAGATCCGTGACCCTGACTCACGAACCGTGAGATCACGAGTTATGCTGAAATCGAGAGTCGAGCACTTAACCGACTGAGTCACCCAGGCGCCCCAAGTTTAGAAGCCAGTCTCCTAACTGCCAGATTTATTTAGAAGGCTGAACAAAGCACCTAACTTATCACTGTGCATATATTCTCCACTCACAAAGAATGCTGGCTCTGAACATTCTGACCAGAAACGATCAAGCCACCACGACGGCTGGTTGCCAAGGTCCTTGCTAGAGTCAGGCACGAGAAGTATAACTTGTATTGTCATGAATCATGTTTCTCTGCCATTATCGAGATTTCCATTTTAAAATTACTCAGTTGTAGGTTCTGGTTTCCTGTTTCTAGGAAAGGCCAAACCTTGTTTTTTTGTTTTTGTTTTTTATTGTTTATTTATTTTTGAGAGAGACAGAGACAGAATGCAAGGGGGTTTGGGCAGAGAGAGAGGGAGACACAGAATCTGAAGCAGCTCCAGGCTCTGAGCTGTCAGCACAGAGCCCGACGTGGGGCTCGAGCTCACGAGCTGCGCGATCGTGACCTGAGCCGAAGTCGGATGCTCAACCGACTGAGCCACCCAGGTGCCCCTGAAAAGGCCAAACCTTGTAAGGGCTAGCATTTCAAAGCACAGACCAACAGGGCTGCTATGCTAGTTTTTAGGAAGGTGGGCAGATTTTTAAGTCAGCGAGGCCCTTGTCTAGATGAGCTAGTCTAATAAGCCTCTCATTTTAAAGTTGGGGACACTCAGACCTTAAGATACAAATAAATAAGATTAAGAGCTTGAGCTCTGGAATTAGATCAACATCTGAGATGAATCTGCTACTTATTAGTTAAGCCACTTCTGGGCAAATGAATTAATTTTCCTCAATACCAGCTCATCATTAAAAGAGGAAAATGCTAGTTTCTTCCTCATAGGACTGGAGGGGGATTAAGTAAGATCATGCAGAAAAGAGAAAAGAGATTAGTCCAGAATACTTTCCCTCTGCAAGATCACCCAGGAAGGTCTACGCAGAGCTGGGCACAGACATTCCACTCTACCGGTACGCTAAAAGAAAAACGTACAAATCCAAACACTAGAAATTCTAAACGGAACATCTGTCAACTCTGCTGACACAACTGACAGGTGGCTGTGGTAGCTTTAGTGCTTCTCCCAACATTCACTTCTCCTGGGAACAAGAAGAGTGAGCTCCCTTGCCCCCTGGGCGGGTGAAGTCACGTGACCAGGTCTCACCAAGGCCTTACACGTGAGTAAAAGCGAAGCATCAATGGCGGGAATGAGATCTTCCGCAAGTTTCTTTCTCTCTGGTACCCAGCGTCATTCAAGAGTGTGGCTGCCCTATCATCTGGGTCCCCGAGTCAGAACAATGGAGACCACAGCCCCCAGGACAAATATTACGGCTAAGAAAAAGTCTGCCCTGGGAGAAAAAAGGAAAAAAAAAAGGAAAAAGTCTGCTCCTTTAAGCCACTGAGATTTTAACCTGGCCTGACCTGACTGACACACCGTGGCCAACCGGAGAAATTTAGCTACAGAAACGATAATAATAATAATTAATAGTGAGGTGAAAAACCGTCTTCTCTCAAAAGAGAACGTTGTTCTTTTTACGCAGACTAAAGAATGAAAACCTTGAGGGCGCCTGGCTGTTTCAGTCGGTGGAGCCTGAGATCCGTGATCCGCTCCACACCGGAAGCCCCAAGCCCCGAGGGAGCCACAGGGGTCGGCAGGTCGGTTACCTACGAGCTCCCAAAGCGCCTCCGGTCTCGGCGACGAGAGTGGTCTGCACTTGCTCCTGCCGCGCACGCTGCCGGTAGGAGAGGAGACACCTCCTCCTCAAGACTCTCAGCAGAGCGATACACACACAAGAAATGTGTACTCGAGGACAGAGAGTCCAACTGAAATGCTAATAAAACCAGAGGAAGACGGAAATAGCCAGGCTGACGGAGAGAAGTCCGGGAAGGGTCTAAACCCACCCCTCTCAGTAAACCCTGAAGCCACTCCCTCCATAAGATCAGGTTACCCTGAAATGACACAAAAGCAGCAAGTTCCCAACCAATGGTAGTGAGGAAGTTCTCATCAGGAGGCAAAAAAAATAAGGACCGTAAAAAATGAGTTTTTTGGAATGTTCAACTGATTTCAGTTAGAAGATTGTACTTCCTTTTAAACCGGCAGAAAAAAGACGACTCGATCCCCTTTCTCCGCTGGAGAATCACACAAACCGACCGGGAGAATGAGAAACAGAAACATCACGTCTTTGACAAAACTAGAGACATGTGTGACCCCAAACCCCAATATATGAGTAAGAACCGCCAAATGTTGTAAAGGTCAGATGAGGGTGTGGGAAAGCGATGAAAGAGGCAGCCTGTTGTTACAGATGTCGGACAAAGCAAAAAGCCCGTTTCTAAAGAGTAAATTCCTCCTTCTGAGGGGGCAAAACCAGCAATCCATTGTTTCAACCAGTGGGAACTGGCTCAGGGACTGGTAACTGAGGCAGACCCATCTGGCACGAAGACTGCGCACAAGTCAAACCTACAGGAAGCAGTCCTACCAGGGAGGCCGGGCAATGGAGACACGGCCTGGGGCCTTACAACCACTGATTCCAGACGTCCCAGGGCAAGAAAGGCTAGGAGCTCCGTTCACATGTAGACATTTAAGGAAAACTCCAGCTAAGCCAGCCTCTCCCCCCCAAAACGGTCCACAAATTTCCAGATGAGGAAGGAATTGCCTCATTCAAAGATGAATGACAATTTTGGGGCGCCTGGGTGGCGCAGTCGGTTAAGCGTCCGACTTCAGCCAGGTCACGATCTCGCGGTCCGTGAGTTCGAGCCCCGCGTCGGGCTCTGGGCTGACGGCTCGGAGCCTGGAGCCTGTTTCCAATTCTGTGTCTCCCTCTCTGCCCCTCCCCCGTTCATGCTCTGTCTCTCTCTGTCCCAAAAATAAACAAAAAACGTTGAAAAAAAAAATGTAAAGATGAATGACAATTTAAAAAGGATCTAGCACGTATTGAATGGGACCTTTAAAAATGGTCAAGACAGTAAATTTTATATTATGCAATTTTACCTCGCTTAAAAAAAAAAAAAGAGTGCCCAAATTCTCCAGGAAGACTACCAGCAAAAAGGGAAGTTACAAGAAAAACTAACTGCAAAGAACATCTATCACAACATGTTGCTATGTGGTAAGTAAAATATATTCCCATTGATTAAAAAAACAAAAGAAACATGCAATTCCCCCTGTGTAAAGCAGAGTTACAAGCACTGAGAAACGATGAGACCACAAGCAGAGAAAACATTTATGGGCAGAGTTCAGAGAAGTAGAAGAGAGAAAGAAATATTTTTCCATTATGGAAATTAAAAAAACACACGGAAAAGACATTGCTGAAAATCCAGGAAGGGACACATAGTACAGAAATTAAGATAAGTCAAATCTACAAATTAAAAGGGCTCACTACGCTCCAGAAAAAAAGTGACTTACTTCAATTAACAAGGTATGTCCTGATAAATTTATTGAACTTAAAAAAAAAAAAAAAAAGGGGGGGGGGGGGGGGGCTTCAGGTAAAAAAAGGCTGTCCTCAGATTCCCCCATGCACGGTCCACACTAGAAGGCCACAGCACTGTGCCTATGAAGGCATCAACAAAAGACAGGATAACCCAATTATTTCATATCCAGTAAAACTTCCATTTGAATACGAAGACAATAAACATTTCTGAGCATTCAAAAGGAAAAAAAAACTCCCACGGAGTAACTGCATTTATGAATACTGATGCAAAAACCGTGAGCAAATAGCATTCAGCAAGCAGCACGTTTAAAAATAATATGCTACGTATGACCGAGCGATCTGTTTTTACTCACAACACCTCCGACACCAAATGCATGTGGGTTTTTCCTCACACCAGCCAATTCTCCGGATACCAGCTGGGTGTCCAATTCAATTCAATTCTCACACTAACTACCTGGAGTCAGTGCAGACCCCACAGGTGAAGGGCTCAGTCCCATAAGGCTGGCCTCCACTTCGGAGGCCAGTCACAGATCCGGGGCCCTCCTGTGTACTTCTGACTAACAGCTTATAAACTGGGGGCTCCCACAACCCCTTCCGCAGGTTTGAGAACTTGCCTGAACGACTCTTAGGACTCAGGAACATCTTTTACTTACTACTGGTTTATCATAAAGCATACATCAGGAACAGGCAGAGGGAAGAGAAGCACAGGCCAGGGTGTGCAGAAAACAGGAGGAGCTTCCCTGCCCCTGGGAGGGTACCACTCTCCCAACGACTCAACCAGGAAGTTCTCTGGATCCCATCATTTAGGGGTTTTTACAGAGGCTTCATTACACAGATATTTTTGATTACATCACTGGCCTGCTGGTGAGTCAACTGTCTCCCAGTGAGTAGAAAATTATTAATTTACTGTATTCCTAAATAGGTGGAAGGAGAAAAACTATAATGACTGCAACTTCATAAAAGCTCAGAGGGCATTTAATGTAATTGAATTCCACTCTTGATAAAAATAAAACCAAAAAATTCTTGGCAAAATATGATGGATGAATAAGCTCTTCAAAATGAAAAAATCTATATAATTTATCGTAGAGGCCACCTGCAGCCAAGCAACTTGAATGGAAACCTGAGTAAGGCAGAAGGACCCACGGTGACCCCCACCCCCTGGCTAAATAGATAGGCCCATCAATCAACGCACCTCAAAGTATCTAGAAACCCTAGCTGATCAATGGGCTACTTACACGTGAACACAGGTACCAAAAAAGGAAAATTCCATTTGTTCCCAGACCTCCTCAGCTTCTGCCTTTAACTACAGCCCCCCACCACTGCCTGGCAGAGTCTCTCCCTTGCTGTCCTGCCCACTGCTCCCTTGCAGTGTAGTCAATAAACTTCTATCTCCTTTGTTCTGCCTTGTGACTTCTTTCCTGGCCCATGCCGCAGGCCTCCATCTGATCAGGTTGCCCCACATTTGGTGGCCTCTATCTGATCAGGAGACCCCAAAAGCCGACAACGAACAAGGTAAGAATATCCACCATTACTAGTATTATTTAAAATCGTCCTAAATTGTGGTTTATATACACAATGGAGTACTACGTGGCAATGAGAAAGAATGAAATATGGCCCTTTGCAGCAACGTGGATGGAACTGGAGAGTGTGATGCTAAGTGAAATAAGCCATACAGAGAAAGACAGATACCATATGTTTTCACTCTTACGTGGATCCTGAGAAACTTAACAGAAACCCATGGGGGAGGGGAGGGAAAAAAAAAAAAAAAAGAGGTTAGAGTGGGAGAGAGCCAAAGCATAAGAGACTCTTAAAAACTGAGAACAAACTGAAGGTGGATGGGGGGTGGGAAGGAGGGGAGGGTGGGTGATGGGTATTGAGGAGGGCACCTTTTGGGATGAGCGCTGGGTGTTGTATGGAAACCAATTTGACAATTTCATATATTGGAAAAAAAATAAAATAAAAAATAAAATTGTCCTAGAGGTACTATAGGTACTATGATCAATGTAATTAATACAGAGGGAAAAAATATCAGAGGAATAAATACGCGGAAAAGGAGATAAATTATAATTAGAGATGTTATAAACCATTTACCTAAAAAAAACCAGGAAGTTCTATATCTTGATTGTGATGTTACATCTGTCAAAACTCGAGAATGTCACACTTAAAATCGGTGTTTTATTGTATGTAAATTATATTTCAGTAAAGCAGACTGAATCATTTGAAAAATTATTACCAGCAATAAAAAGTTCAGTTAGGAGTCTGGTTACAAAGTTAATATACAGAAATCAAAAGCCTTCATCTACATAAACACCCACCTACTAGTCCCTTTTCAAACATTCATCTTAAAAAAATGTGCAAGACTGGGTGTTGTATAGAAACCAATTAGACAATAAATTTCATATATTGGAAAAAAACGTGCAAGAACTATAGGAAGAAAACTTTAAATAAGACTGAGGAACACAAAGGAAGACGTAACATAAAGATAGCCAACAGTTAACATATGATCTAATATGATCCCAGTAGGATTCCAAAAGGTTTATTTTTAAAACTAAACAAATAGATTCTAAGGTTCATATGGAAAAATAAACAAAAGCAAGAAAAGCCAAGAAAATCCATAAGTGGCTACCTATAAAACTACAGTAAATAAAATAACGCAGTTCTGGCACATACACGGACTGAACGAGTACCTAGCTAGCTAGATCAATGAGATGAAATGAGAGGGTTCAGAAAGACATGCCAATAAATGTAAGAATTTGGTATATATTACAAGTGGTTTTCAAATCAGTGGTGGGAAGACAGATGATGCAACAAGCAATGCTGTCACAACTGAAATAATGCTGTATCTTCTAAAATAAAATTTAGATAAAAATAAAAACCACAAAATACTAGGAAAAAATTATGGGTTTTCAAAAATAATCCTGAGTGGAGTAACCCTTTCTGAATACATCAAAAGCCCAGAAGCCAAAAGAAACAAGGGAAAATTCAGCTGTAAAACAAAGGAATAAATTCTATGCAGAAGAAACCTTATAAATAAACTCAAGCAACGAACAAAGATACCTGTAACTTACATCTTTAGCTAGTTTAAGGGGCCTGGGGCAGAAGGCTAAGAGGGAGAGTTGCTTTTTCATTGCTTGCTGTTCTGCATTTCATACCAAACACAGGATTAAAAAAATTAACAGTGGACTAGCTTGTATTCTGAAATCACCTTTCCTACTACTTTGGGATTGATAAAGTATTGTCACTTTTTTTAAAAAAACTTTAATTTTTTTTAATGTTTATTTATTTTTGAGAGAGAGAGAGAGCATGTGTGAGTGCACACATGAGCGGGGGAGGGGGCAGAGAGAGAGGGAGACAGAAGATCCAAAGTGGGCTCCACTCTAACAGCAGAGAGCCTGATGTGGGGCTTGAACTCACGAACTGTGAGGTCATGACCTGAGCCGAAGTCAGATGCTTAACCAACTGAGCCACCCAGGTGCCCCTCAAAAAAATTTTTTTTAAGTTTTATTTGTAAGAGAGAGAGAGAGAGAGAGAGAGAGAGAGAGAGAGAGAGATGGAGGGAGGGAGGGAGGGAGGGAAAGAGGCGGAGGGGCAGAGAAAGAGGGGGACAGAGAGGATCTGAAGCAGGCTCTGTGCTCTCAGCACAGAGCCTGATGCGGGGCTCGAATCCACGAGCTGTGAGGTCATGACCTGAGCCAAACCTGGATGCCACCCAGGCACCCCAAGTATTGTTACTTTTATGAAATAATTGTCTAATAGGTTTCTTTTTAAGTTTTTATTTAAATTCCAGTTAGTTACCATATGGATTAACATTAGTTTCAGGTGATTTGTCTAATAGTCTACAAAAATTTAACGCTCAGCAGAATGAAAAAGCAACCCTGTATTATTCCCAAAATGCTGAGAGTGACTGTACTGAGTGATTTTAAATAAAAAAGTCTGGGAGCCCCTCTCGTGCAGGTAATGATGACACTGACAACCTCTTAGAAGGCAAGATATGCAAGAAATAAGACCAAAGTTGTGATAATCCAGCTCCCAACTTGGGAAAGCGTGGCTGCTGATCACTTCCAATCTTTCCGGCACCATTACAGGGTCTCCCTCACAGGGCCGTCGTGAAGATTCGATGAGCTACCGTACCTGGCACGTACCTATTCAAGCACAGATGAAGGCCTCACTTCTTCTCTGAGACCAACACACCTCCAGACAAGAGGAGCTGCAAAGTTTTATAATCTGCGAGCATTTCAACATGTCTCTCTCTTTTTAAGTAGCTTCCACGCCCAATGCGGGTTGGAACTCAACACCCCGAGATCAAGGTCACATGCTGTAACCGACTGAGCCGGCCAGGCGCCCCTCCATTTGTCTTTCTTCTGATCTCCAGTATCACCCATCATGTAGCACGGGTAAGGCTCCCTTCTGCGCTGAAGAAACCCAGGACAAAAGAGACGGAATGACTCCAATTCTCTCCCCTGGGTTCTCCGAGTCTTTTTTTTTTTTTTTGTCTTTCCCTTTTTGTTTTTTTCCAATTTATTTATTTTGAGAGAGAAAGAGAGTGTGAGCGGGCAGAAGCAGAGAAAGAAGAGAGAATCCCAAGCAGGCTCCACACTGTGCGGAGCCCAACGTGGGGCTCAATCCCATGAAACGTGAGATCGTGATGACCTGTGCCGAAACCAAGAGTCAGATGCTTGACCCACTGAGCCACCCAGGTGCCTCGTCTCAGTCTTTTGAACACAGACCTGTCCCTCCTGTATCTCTTCACCCATTCTCACCTCCTAACTCCTAAGGGCAGGAACCATGTCCTACTCACTGACTCTCGGACTGCTGAAGATGCTCACTCATTGCCTGAATGAGTGAATGACAGACCCAGAACTAAAAGTCAGATGTTCTGATGGCTGCACCAGTCACCTTGCCACCATACCAAAATGGCTACTATGCTCAACTTCACAAATTTGAAGCAACTGAGAAAGCCTACTTGGATGAAGAAATCATCCAAGCCACGCATTTAATAGTTTAAATCAGACTTAAAAAACAACAACAACAAAAAAGATGAAGGATAGTACCACCCGAACAAGAGTATTAGAAGGTCAGCTTTAAGAACAGTTAAAAATCGGGGCACCTGGGTAGCTCAGTCAGTTGAGCATCCGACTTGGCTCAGGCCATGACCTCATGGTTCGTGAGTTCGAGCCCCAGGTGGGCTCTGTGCTGACAGCTCGGAGCCTGCTTGGGATCCTTTCCCTCTCCCCCTCTCTGTCCCTCCCCTGCTCTCTCTCTCTTACAAAGTAAACTTAAAAAGAAAAAAAAAAATAGTTAAAAATCATCTGTCAACAGTATGGGTTTTTTTTGTTTGTTTGAGAGAGAGCAAGCGATTGGTAAGGCGGTGGGGGGTAGGTGAGGGGGAACAGAGAGAGGGGGAAAGAGAGAGAATCCCGGGCAGGCTCCGCACTGCCAGCATGGAGCCCAATGCGGGGCTCAGAACTCAGATCGTGCCCTGAGCTGAAACCAAGAGTTGGACGCTTCACAGAGTGAGCCACCCAGGTGTCCCTGTCATTAGTATGTTAACAGTGATCAACAAGTACTGTATTTGTCAAATCCGTAGAAATAACTGGTGAGGGGTGCCTGGGGGGCTCAGCCGATGGGACATCCGACTTCAGCTCAGGTCATTATTTTATGGTTCATGGGTTCCAGCCCCGCATCGGGGTCTGTGCTCACAGCTCAAAGCCCAGAGCCTACTTCGGATTGATTCTGTGGCTCCCTCTCTCTCTGCCCCTCTCCCACTTGCACTCTGTCTCTGTCTCTCAGAAGTGAATAAACGTTAAAAATTTTAAAAAAAAGGAAAAAAATAGCTGGTGAAATCTGGATATACGGACATATTGCGATATCGTTTTTATCATCATCACCATTTAATAGACTAGGAAGCTGAGGCATAGACAGAGTAAGTAACGTGCCCCAAGTTACAGAGCTTTGGAGGTGGCAGAACAGGGCCTGGCACCGAAGCAGAAAGATCCCAGTGGGTTGTTCCCGACTGCTCTGTTGTATTCTCTTTCTTGTTAAATGATGCTTATAACTGAGTGGCAGCATTAAGGCTCATTTTTACTTTCTTCTTAGATCTTTCAAGAAGAAAAGTCTGACATCAATACAGCCATTTCCGTTTTGTAAAAAAAAAACCAAAAACCAAAACCTCATTTTCTTTTTTGGACGGTTTAAGGGGTTCTCCCCTGTAGTCTTGCTTATGTTATTTAAATGATGCAGACGTCTGTCCTTCCCTTCCAAAAGCATGAAGATAAAGCTGCCTTACCTAAAATACAGGAAATATGAAACAGAGATGTTCAGATTAGGAAGATCTTGTCGACCTTACGAAAACGCTGCCAAGGAGGCTGTTGAAAGGCGAGCTGTGTGTTGTGTGTGGGCCAGGGCCGACTCCTCTGGGGCTCTACCCTCCCAGCGAGGATGAAATGAAGTAACAACGCTTACAAAGAGCTTAGAACTGGACCTCGGAAATGTTCATTATTCTCACCATGACCGTTGTTAAAAGTGCCGCTACCACATTCCCACCATCGGATGATGTACGGATGATGTACGTCTCAGCCCATTTCAAGGTTTTCCCAACTAGGCTGACTTTTCACAAATACTTTACTTACTTGTCCTGCCCATGACCCTTCCCCCAAAGCTGGTATCACTTGGATGAGGGCAGCTGAGAACCAAGGGGCCTTTCTGGGAATCAAGAGTTGTTTCATTCAGTTCAGTTCCGGCCAGGTACTTTTAGCTTATTTTTCCTCATCTAGTCATAGCGATATCAAAACAACAGTGACAACAAATCCATAACCTACATTTTTAAGACTCAGAAGAATTTTGAATTTACCCAGATTTGGGGTCCTTCCCTCACTTTATGGGTTACAGAGGAATACGCGCTCTCTGCCTAGGAAGTGAAATACTTCATTCTAGATTAAGTTTCTACAAAAACACTCTCTTGCTGCCACAGCCCCAAATCTGGCTCCTGACAACCACAACAGAAGAAAGAGTTTTCTGTCGTGGCTTTTGAAACATGAAAACCAGATCACCCCACGGAAACACTGGCCGTGGTTACGGTCATCAGGAGCTCTGGACCACGTACTAGAAAGGTCTTGTTTCAACCAGATTGCAGCTTACGTGAAAAGATAAACTGTGTGAGTTTGTTTCTTCGAACTGCTGGGAGGCCACCAAATCTACACGGCCAAAGGATTCCAGCCAGGAGTGAAAGAAGGCAAACAGAGGTGAAATCACAGGGCCTTTACACCATCTCCGTGTGAAAAAGTGGGATCCGATTGCCCGATACCCCAGTCGGCTTACATTGCAAACAAACCAACCGCCTGAGAGCCAGGCGCTACACAAAAGAGCGAGCTTATCTTTTCAGACCAGGGTTCTCAGGTGGCGTTCTTCCCTGTCTCCTTCTACCGGCCTTAGGCCTTCTGACTTTCTGTTGCCTCAATTCCCATTCTCACTGACCCAGTTGCTCTCTTCGGGTCACGTGAACACAAAGATCCCTGAGTGAGGTCACTGGAGAGCCAAGCCCCACTGGGCTGCATAAGCCAAGAAAGAACTGGCCCCTGCCCTGAGGGTCTCAGGCCTTCCGATGCCTCTAGCAAACCACCTGGCCGCGTGTATCCATCGGCTCAGGCTGCCACGGTGTCTATAGAAAGCACCACAGACTAGGGGGCTTAGCAACAGAAACACTTCCTCAGTGGAGGCTGGCGAGTCCAAGATGATCACAGCGCCGGCCAATTCAGTTTCTGAGGAGCGAGCTCTCTCGTGTCTCTTTTCAGAAGGACAGGATCCTACCAGATCAAGGGCCCCACCCTTATGGCCTTATTGACCCTCAAGCAAGGCCAATGTGACACAGGAGAGGTACATCTAGAGTGTGAAGACTTCGGAGAGAGGGGGGACTGGTCAGGTGCAGGGGTCGGGGGAGGGCACGTACACAGCACATCGGGCGGTTAAGAACAGCGATGGGCAGACATGGAAGCATGAAACGGGAAAATGTGAAGAAAGAGGAGGTTGGAAAGGCAAGCCAGGATCAGCAGCTGCCCTTCCTGCTTACCGTTTCTTGCCTTCTCCCAGTCTGGCTCTAGCGGGGCCGCCCACCCCCGTGCTGAGTTACACCCCTCCACCCTTTCAGGTCTAAACCAAGGGTCTAGGTCAATCCATGCCAGCAATATAGGGGACTGGTTACATACCCAGAGAAAGGGCAGAATGCAGGAAGATTTACAGAAATGCAAGGAGATCAAGCACACTCGAGTTCCCAAGGGTCAGGACTGTTCCCCACGCAGTGGCCAGAGTTATTTTACTGAGCAGAGGCCAAACACCGTCCCTCCACTTAAAACCCTCCAGCGACTTCTTACCTCACTCGGTGAAAGCCAAGCCCTCACCAGGAACGTTCCGGTCTTGGGAATTTCACACTGGCTCTTTTCTCTGTTTGGAAGGTTCTTCCCCAGGTAATGGCACGGCTCCCGCCCTCGTTTCCATCAGGCTCTCGTCAAAAGCCACCCTCCCCCAGCTCCCCCGTATCTGAAATTTTAACACTTGCTCCAGACATTTCACGTACCACCTTCCTGCTTTATTTTTATTCTCTCGAGCACTAATCACTAAGATTCTTTATATATATTTTATTTCCTGTCCGTCTCCCCCACTAGATTGTAACGCCTGCTGCACGAGGGCAAGAATTTTTATCTGTTTTGTCCAATACTCTGTCATGGGCGCCTTGAATGGTGCACGGCACACGGTACGTGAGATGTTCAATACGCAGGTGCTGACGGAATGAAGTAAGGACAGGATCCTCACGATTCCGGGTACCCTAGGCCGCTGGCACTCTGACCCAGGCAGAGGAACGAGTAAGTGCGCAGGGACCACCTACCCTAGAGAGTGAGGTAAGATGGAGGTGACAGTAGCCCTGTGGAAAAAGAGATTCCCAAGGCTTCACGACGGGCCAAGCAAGCGCGGACGAGACCTAGAACAAGAGGCTGACCGTGAGGAAAGACCAGCTAGACCGAGCCAGCCCACGAAACACTAAGGACGAGCAGGAAGCTCAGCCCTGCAGATTTCACCACGAAAGAACCGGGGCTCCCCGGTGCTCTGTGTCTCCGACGTGCCAGGCCAAGGGGCTCACACGCATGATTTCATTCAGCCCTCGCAGCCCTCACGAGGTAGGTACTCCCGACGGCTGCACTGCACACAGGAAGCACGGATCTCAGGACCTCAGGACCTCAGGACCTCGGAGACGGGAGGCGGCTCAGCGAAGAGAAGTAGCTGAGCTGGAATTTTAAACGGAGTGTGATGGCTTCTAAAGTCCACGCCTCACCTGCCCTGCGCTAAGTCGCCCTCGGAAGGGAGAGGGAGTCGCCGGGCTACTCTCTCCGAAGGAGCCGCCTGGGCGGCCCTCAAAGGTGAGGGGCACGATGGCCCGCGGGCGCGGCAGGGGCCCCGGGCGGAGGAGGGCTCCCTCAAGGTCAGGCAGGGGCCCGCCCAGAGTGGAAGGTGCAGCCTGGGCGACGGGAGCGGCACCAGAAGCAGCAGCAGCAGCCAAGGCCGATCACCCCTCGCAACCCGCCAGGTACTCTTATCAGGCCCTGAACATACCGAAGCACCTCAAGGATTCAAAGTACCGTCACCCCCATTTTAGAATCAAGGAACAGAGTCGCGAAGAGGTTCACCATTTGTTCACAAGCAGCAGCGTGGAGATCTGAGTCCAGGTACCCTGGCTCCGGGCTCATCCTGTACAGACTATTCGGCAGCAAGACGAGTCGGGGGCAGAGGGCTACCAAAACCTGCCTGACGAGTACGTGGCGTGTGCGTGCGGTGCCCCGGCCTACGGCACAAGCCCTCGCGTGGCTTCTCGGTGGGCACGATTACCAATGACAGCGAGCTCTGTACCCTCCTCATCTCCACCTCCTGCCTTCATCTGCCCTGATGTGTTTGTGGCCGGGCCATCTCCCAAAGGCCTCTGCTCTAATGGCGAGCGTCTCTCCCTGAAGATGCTACCCTCAATTAGTGGTGAAATTTAAATCTGCCACACAGAAAGCACTCTGCTCGTTTATCCAGGCAAATGAGCTAAATCAGGAGGAAGGTCACAGCTCTGAGTATCTGTCAAAGACCATTTTTATAGAGGGCTTCCATTTGCGCAGAGGAGATGAGGGCCACCTCTGACCTGCGAATGACGCAGACAAGCTGAATGAGAGCCACGGCCGGCCGTCGAGCCGTGGCTGCAGGGCTCGGCACTCGCCCTCAGAGACCCCTGCTTCTGAAGCCTCACCCTTCCTCCCCTCACAAACCGCCCGCAGGGCTGAGCCTTTCGTTTTGGAGGCTCACTGGTGGATGCCAATAAGAACACCTACTTATCTGTGCTACAAAACAACCAAACTCTAATCAGGGAGCAAAGCCCCTACAACGGACCGCGAGTAAACCCCACCGGGTTATCAAGATCTGTGCTGACCACAGCCTCACCTCAAAACCACAGACAGAACCCCGGGAAAGAAAAGTCACCTCACAAGGTACTGGAAGAATTCAAGACTCCTCCGGCCAGGCACGCTTTGCAAATGGGAACGATCCAGCTGCTAAAAGAGTATGTGAGACAGCTTTGTGTCCCCGTAAGCGCCCTTCCAGAACCACCCCTTAACTCCTTCAAAGATCCAAAACACCAACCCGTGAATAGGTAGTAAGGAGAACCCCTTACTGCTCTAGTTCCCGGCCTCACAGATGATTGTCCCTTCAGGGACTGGTGTCTTTTAAACCATCATGTTCAACACGCTAAAATTAATTATTAAAAACTGCCTCACTCTTGGGTATATACTTGAAGCACACGAGTGCTCACATACGCACCAAAATTCATTTACAAGAATGTTCACAGCAGCGCTATTTATAAAAGCCCCACACTGGAAAGTACCCAAATGTCCATGAAGAGCAGAATGAATAAACACATAGTGGATTATTCACGCGACGGAAGGGTATAAAGGGTATACGGCGATGAGAATGGTCTCCAACCACACACAAGCATGGGTGAACTTATGGATTCAACCACGGGATGAATCTCGCAGACATCATGGTCGAGTGAAAGCTAGGCCCCAAACTGCATTTGGTATAAGTCCACTTTAAAGCATAAAAACAGACACACTCATTCTATACCGTTAGGAGTCAGGGTAGTGGTAATGCCTGGGAAAAGGTTTCTAGGGGAATTCGCCCGTCTTCTGTTTCCTAAACTGGCTGCACAGTTGTGTTCGGTTTGTGCACACAGTTCACCGAGTTGCACTTATGATGGCTGTACTTTTCCTTAATGGTTGCTATACTTCAATGAGAAGTTCCAAAAAAACCGCGGTGCGATCTCATCCGCTACTGTTTTGGGGCGAAGTCCCGTTTGGATTTCTATAAGCGCAGCAAGTCGGTGACAGGCACCACCAAAAAATGGCTTAACAGGGGCGCCTGGGTGGCTCGGTCGGTTAAGCATCCGACTTCGGCTCAGGTCATGATCTCGCGGTCCGTGAGTTCGAGCCCCGCGTCGGGCTCTGTGCTGACAGCTCAGAGCCTGGAGCCTGTTTCAGATTCTGTGTCTCCCTCTCTCTGACCCTCCCCTGTTCATGCTCTGTCTCTCTCTGTCTCAAAAATCAATAAACGTTAAAAAAAAAAAAAAAAAAAGGCTTAACATCAACTGAGTGATGACTACGTACCAGGAATTATGTGAGAACATTACAAACAAGAATGCATCCAGTTCTCAAAAACTCTCTGTGAAAGACCTACTATTTTTATTCCCAACTTGTGAAGGAACAGAAAAATAGGGCTTAGCCGGTTCAAGCTGAAGGCCAGCTACTACCTGCAAAAGCCAGGATGCCAGGGGGGACGCCGAAGCTTAGGGCCTCACCACTGGACTATCTGAATGGGAAAGGGGTTTATGTTATAAACACAGAAGTTGCGTTAGGCCCTCAAACTTTTTTCTTTTTTGTGACACCTTTTTATTGAGTCCAGGCCAGCTGTCTTCTAAAAGGCAACACGTTCTGGATTTATCTGATTGTTTCTTCGTGGTAAGATTCAGATTAAATAGTTTTGGCAAAGGAGATATATGCTTGGTTGAACCACTAGTAGGGGCACCCGGTCTGGTCACTCTGTGAAGGTGGTGACCCCCAGATCTCTTCATCTCCTTGGTGCTGGGTGACATTTTGAGACCACGGAACTATCAAGTTCCTTCAGAACTGTTCTCCAGCGATTTTTTTGTTTTTAGTTTTTAAAAATTAACTATCGAAGCATAATGGATACATGATGAACTCTATCCATTTGAAGTATACATAACATTTGATAGTTTCGAATAGAAGAGTTCCATCATCCCCCAATTGTTGCCATGCCCCCTTGCCATCAATCCTCTTGACACTCCTAGCTCCCAGGCAACCACTGATCTGCCCACTGTCACTAGAGATCAGTTTGTATTTTACAGAGCTTTATAGAAATGGAATCAGAATTTGTCGTCCTTTGTGTCTGGCCTGAATCTCTCTCAGCATATAATGCTTTTGAGATTCCCCCATACTGCTACGTGTGGCTAGAATCTCTCCTTTTGGCCCCTGCGTAGTATTCCAGGGGTGGAAGGACTAATTTGTTTATTCACCTGTTGATGGACACTGGGTGGTTTCCGGTTTGGGGCTCTCATGAACAAAGCTGCTAGAAACAGTTAAGTACAGGTCTTTGTGTGAGTATGTTTTCATTTCTCTCGGGCAAATACCTAGGAGTAGAATGGTAAGTGTGCATTTAGCTTTCAATAAACTGCCAAAGAGTTTTCCAAAGGGAGTCTGCCCTTTTACATTCCCATCAGCATCGTGTGAGGGTTCTAACTGCTCCACAGCCTCACTTGGTCCTGTCGCTCATTTCATTCCCCAGTGATTTTAAAATCCAATAATGTTCCTTGCCTGAATTAATTATGCATTTGTGTGCTTATGTCTCTGGACATCATGGGGGGGGAGGGGGACTCGAGTTCAACACAGTTCCTAGCATAGTAGGTGCTTCATTAATATAAACAGTCAGTAAGTATCTGCTGAATGAATGAAATCTGCAGACTTTGCCCCCAACCTCAACGAGAAGACAGTAAGCTAAGCATTTTAGACCCTACTAACAACTTATCAGGAAGTTTCTATCTTTCTATAACTACTTGGTGCTGTATCCTGCATTCTCCCACTGAACCGGAGAGGAGAGGTCAAGGCTGACCGGATTCTGCTGTCCACTGAGGAGCAGCGCCCCAGAAGGCAAATAAGGAAGCCCCTCTTGCATGACACAGCCTGCTAAGGGCAGGCACTAAAACCCCAGGGCTCTGTGTGTGGCTCAGCCGCAGGCCCCGCAAGAGAGGGCTTTGAAGATACACGGGAGTTTCAGCTGCACTACCGTGTCCAGGTAGGTGCTGCCCTGAAAGGCAGAGCCCCGTTCCTGTCACCAGGTGAGAGTCCTTCCGAGACAGGAGTGGAAGAGACCGTGAAGGCTGCCACCTTCTCTCCGGCCAGGCTAACCCTGCACTTTATGGACACTGGGTCCTCCCTATGCTTGATACAAGATGTTGACCCTTCCCAAGGGCCAGCTTCCCGCCACATCTGGGTTCTTGGAGTAACAAAACAATCTCTTGTGCGCTGAGGTCACGCATGCCAAGTGCCCAGGACAATGCCCGGGTCATAGCGGGCACTCCATAAATGTGTCAGGAATAGAAAATGGGGAGAGTTCATGTGATGGCAGACCATCTTTGGCGTTATTATTTTAAACAGCTGCCAGGCTTCCCTGACCACAGGGACTTTTTCATTCCACAGGGACAGACTGAAATTAAGATGCGCTAACAAAACCATGGCCTACCAGTTATTTATACGGTGGGGTCTGAATGCATAATAATTCAAGATGTACGAGAGGGGCCCTCTGCCCAAATGAAACCGCCTCTCCCTGGGAACAATTTCTCTTCTCAGCCCTCTGCGGCACTTGCCAGAGGTGCCAGGAATTCGCCACCTCTTAGTAATTGAGCAAAGCAATTAAGAAAAAGATTATTAGATGGGAAACCATTTTCGCTATTGTCACCCTGCCCCCTCCCCACTGCCAAAAGAAAAAGGTTAAAGATCACAGACAGAGGGAGCAAGGGGGTCTGGTCTCACACGTTACATCATCCAGAGAAGTCATTCCTAGAGAATGCGGTCTTCAGCGAGGCCACAGGCCTGGGGAATACGTGCCGCAGAGCCCAGATGAGCACGGCACGAAGCACTCGGCCTCCAGGAGACTAGACCTTCAGGCCGGGGAGCAGTGACACTTGGAAGCTCCCTCGGGGGGTTTCTATGCTGCAGGACATGGATGTTTCCCCCAGTTGTGGGAAGAGAACCTTGACCCAAAACTGGCCCGGAGACCTGGGATTTAAAACCTTAGTTTTACGACCACAGTGAGGTGTAAAGACAGCATACTTCTCCTGAGACATTATTCTCAGGACTGTGGGTAGGCTCTCAAAGTAAGTCCCCACCCTGACTCCAGCGAGATAAACTCTGGACAGGGCTGAATATTCCTACTCCCTGCCACGCACCAGAGAGCTCAGGTTGGCTTGGCCAATGTTCTCTCCTCACTCGGCACCACACTGCTATAGAAGGGGAGCAGGGGCTCCACTGCCCTGACGATTTTCCACGTGGAGGAAAACTGGGGGGGAAGTGTTCTAGCCAGAAATACAAAGGCAGTCCAAATGGCAGCGGTGGCCCCAGAGCAGCTGCAGTAGCGACGTGCCCCCTCCCGGCCTGATCAGGTAACCACGAGCTGCCGTCCTATTAGCACAGCAAGCACAGAGGCTGTCTCTGAGGCTGGGCTGGGCTAAAACCATCTGCAAATCAATCTGAAAGCTGTTCTACCTATGGGCCACTTCTTGAACACGTTCCACTTTTGTTTATTTTTAATGTTTATTTATTGTCGAGAGACAGAGAGAGAGCACGAGCATGGGAGGGGCAGAGAGAGGGAGACACAGAATCCGAAGCAGGCTCCAGACTCTGAGCTGTCAGCACAGAGCCCGACGCGGGACTCGAACCCACAAACCACGAGATCATGACCTGAGCGGAAGTCAGACGTTCAACTGACTCAGCCACCCAGACACCCCAAACACATTCCAGTTTTTCAGGAAATATGAAACGAGGGTGAGTGAACTGGTCGGAAAGCTCAGGAAAAAAAAAGGTACAAGCCAGAAGCAATCTCCAGCTCCCACAGAGTCCTGGTAACACACAGCAGGAGCAGCAAATTGTGAGGCGAGAAGGCAGCGATCCTTGCCTTACGCTCTGTGTCAAGGAGGGCTCGGCAGTTTACTCACAGACTCTGAGGAGGAAACACAGCAGCCACAGGAACCTGCCGTGGGCCACCCCTGGAATACGGAGCTGCTTGCCAACGAAGCCTCTCTTCACACACTCCCCGAGACCCCAGCCCCCACCCTGCCACCAACTCTTGCCACCTTCTCTTCTCAGGTCCGAGATTAAAATGCAAGTTAGCTGGCTTGGAGATGGAATTAAAAAGACGATGCCCAAGGTGTATGCAGTGTTAAATTAAAACAAAAAATAAGCTGCAGAAGAGCGCACGCACGATCTCGTGTTGTGAAACATTTGGGTGGGGGGAGTATTAGCAGAAAACATAACCCATCTATTAATGCAGATTGCTTCTGGAGATGAGACTGTAAGGGACTTTCACTCTCTGTTCTAGATCTGTATTTATAATAATTTTTTTTTTTTTTTTTTTTTTTTTTTTTTTACTGTGAGCAAATTTGTTACTTTTGTAATTAGGAAAAATATTAAGGTGATGGGACAGTTCACGTTGTCCCAATTCCTAACGGTCATGCCACCACTTCCCCACTGCTGGCTGTGCCAGACCCTGGCCGTGAGGTGGCAGGTGGGGAGCAACCAGGGTCCTGAGGCATGCAAGGAGAGGGGCTTCCTCCTGGGTTTCTCACTGGATCTTTCTTTCTCACTTTGGTGGGCAGGAGTGTGAACTCCCAAGCACGGCCTCTGAAAGCGATGGTGCGGTATTTTATGTGCCAGGACAAGCCAAGTGCCAACGTGTCTGAGACAGACACAAAGACAGGGACACGACACCTTTGGACTTCGAGCTGCATGGGGCAGACCTGGCAGACAAGTTTCATGTGGAGTATCGTCTCCAATCAGCTAGACGTGACTGCCTGAAACCGGGGTCATACGACGATTTCCACCATGAGCAGTAGAGGGAGCGACGGGATGGACGGGTGGGGTGGCGGCAGAGGCTCCCCTAAGTGCAAGTTCAGGATAAGTCAGACCTGGGCACACACACACTCCGTGATTCATTCAATCATTCAACAAAATCTCATCAGTCCCAGGCCTCTGCCGAGACAGGAGCCGCAACGATGAGGCAGCCGTGGGTGGTGTCAGAAGGGGGCTGAGGATGATGGAGAGGTACAGACAGACAGCACACCACACGAGGGGACGTTCTACAAGACAACTGTCTAGACTTTCAAAAAAAAAAAAAAAGGTCATCATTCAGAACAAAACAAAATAAAAGGCAAAGAGAACTGTTCTGTACTGAAAGGTGCAAAGGAAGCAATAGCCAAATGCGCTGTGAACACGGCTTGGATCCTAGAACAAAATCCTAGCTAGAAGAGAGTTTAAAGTCAACTGAAGAAATTTAAACATGGAATGCATGTGAAATACTACTGAATTAATGCTATTATTCCTAAAAGTGATCACGTTAATGCAGTTACAGAGAGACTCTTTAAGCTTAGGGATACAAGCCGAGATTTTTTAGAAGTGAAGGGATGTGTGGCACCTGCAGCTTATTCTCAAATGATTTAACAATAAAAATGAGGAGAAGAAAGGGCAAACGGGGCACAATATTGAGTGAATCATCATACTACTCTTTTAACTCTTCCATGGGTTTTACTGTATTCAATTTAAAAGCTGGAGAAAGGGGTGCTGGGTGGCTCAGTCGGTTAAGCGTCTGACTGTTGATTTGGCTCAGGTCATGATCCCAGGGTCATGGGATCAAGCCCCGTGTCAGAATCCAGCCTGAGTTTCTCTCTCTCTCTCTCTCTCTCTCTCTCTCTCTCTCTCTCTCTCTCTCTC